>NW_024070206.1:38214533-38528301 GCF_014754425.2 Oryx dammah
GTGTGTGTGTGTGTGTATGTGTGTGTATGGTGTGTGTGTGTGTGTATGTGTGTGTATGGTGTGTGTGTGTGTGTGTGTGTGTGTGCGTGCGCGCTCAGTCATGTCTGACTTTTGCAGACCCATGGACTGTAGCCCGCCAGACTCCTCTGTTCATGGGATTTTCCAGGCAAGAGTACTGGAGTTGGGTGCCATTCCCTACTCTGGGGGTCTTCCCGACTCAGGAATTGAACCCGTGTTCCTTGCAACTCCTTCATTGGCAGGCAGATCCTGCACCACTGTGCCACCTGGGAAGCCCTAAGGCGTATGAACTGCAGGGCATTTCTGCATTGCGTGACTGTGGGCGCATTGCTGGACCTCTGTATCTTCCCACTCTGCCCTCTGTAGGCCAAGAATGTTCCCATAAATGTGAAAGTATCTCCCCATCCCCCCACCCCAACCTACACACTTCAAATGGCGTTTCTTATTCTTAGAAAGCTTTTCTCCTGGACGTCATCCTTGCCTCTTGTTCTTGCACTTCTCCAGAGGTAACCCCGCCCATATACATACACACACACACATTCTCTAGTTCTTAAATCTCAGGGGGATCTAGTCACAGGTTTTAGGGCAGTGACATTCAGGGACTCAGATGACCTTGAGTGCAGGTGGCCACAGCCCATGGAATCAGGCCACTCCTTGAGCTTGTCTGCAGCTACTTTCTTCCTTACTTCGTTTTACCCTAATTTCATTAATAGGCATATATTTGGGTTTGGTCTCAGGAATCACTGTCATTTTTTGTTCCTTCCCTCTTCCGATATCAGAGAACATTGGGTCTGGAAGAAACATTCAGGGTCTTCTATTTTAATCACTTCATTTTATAGACCTTGTAAATGAGTTTCATATGGTTCCAGTAACTTGCCTAAGGACATATGGTTAGTTCTAACTCTAAAACAAGCCAATTATTGCTCCCATATTTCCCTTGAGAAGCACGCATCCTTTTTATTCTGTCCAAGTTTCCTTTCACTCGGCTTTAGACCACAAGTTATTTCCTGAGTTGGTGGTATTCTCTAGACCCACAGTGTATGAATCTCCCCATATCTCCCTCCAGTCTCCCCCATGCCCCATCCTCCTTATCCTGGTCCTTCTTTGTATGTGAGTGAGTGAGTGAGTGACAGTCGCTTAGTCATGTCCGACTCTTTGTGACCCCATGGACTATAGAGTCCATGGAATTCTCCAGGCCAGAATACTGGAGTAGGTGGCCTTTCCCTTCTCCAGGGGATCTTCCCAACCCAGGGATCAAACCCAGGTCTCCCGCATTGCAGGAGGGTTATTTGCCAGCTGAGCCACAAGGGAAGCCTTCTTTCTATGTGACCCATAGTGGGTTTATACTAGAAGCACTCCTGGCAGCTCCACTCTGTTTCTTTTTGCTTGCTAATGTTGATTTCTTGGAAGGGATCTTTCCAAGCCTCTTGTTCATTTTGTGGTGGCAAGTTTAGTTAAAATTTACCATTGGTAATGTTCCTTACCTGGAAACAAGTTGAGTGCTGGCTTGAAGTACAGTCAGCTCAAATGAAGATGTGGGGTTATTCCACTTGGCAAAGGGGTCCTCTTTCCCTCCTCTCCCGTCAGCACACCCCACAATAGCGAGTGACTCAGGTCGATAGACATGAAGGTCAAGTGAGGTCTCAGTGTGTTACTTATTTTCTTTTATTCCTGCTTTTCAATGCCAATGAGTCTGTTCATGGTGGCCATACTCTGGAGCTGAGTACAAGCACAAAAAGTCACACAGACTTCATTTAAAAAAAAAAAAAAAACAGAATAATTGGTTTACATGTAGGGAATACCCGATAGCATGTGAATTATGTTTCAATGGCAATTTTGTAAGAATGACCAGGATGTGGTTCACAAAGGCCTCTTTTATTCTGGTCTTTGACAACAGGCTGAGAGTTCACTGAATTGGAATTTCAAAGACCAGTCAATTGAGGGGTAGAGTAATAGAGTCTCAGTCTGTAATCCTTTTTTTTTGGGGGGGGTATGTGTGTGGGGTTTATTTATTTATTTTTCACAAAACGAACAGTGGGTTTTTGTTTTTGGAGTATAATTGCTTTACAATGTTGTGTTAGTTTCTGCTGTACAGTGAAGTGAATCAGCTCTATGTATACATATATCCCCTCCCTCTTGGACCTACCTCACCGCCCCCTATCCAATCCCAACCCTCTGGGTCCTCACCGAGCACCGAGCGAGGCTCCCCGTGCCTCCCACTAGTTTTCTGTTTTACCCATGGTACTGTGTATATGTCAATCCCAATCTCTCAATCCATCCCACCTCCCCTCCCCACCAGCCCCGTCCTGTCCACACCCCATGTCCGTATGTCCATTCTCTACACCTGGGTCTCATTCCTGCTTTGGAAATAGGTTCATCTGTACCATTTTTCTAGATTCCACATATATGCATTAATATCAGATGTTTGTTTCTCTCCTTCTGACTTGCGTCACTCTGTAGGCCAGACTCTGACTCTGTCAGTGCTCTGACTTGCTGTACTTTAGATACCATAAGGCAGCCTTTCCCGTCATGGACACAATCTTCACAGCCTCATTCCCCCAGAATATTCCATGGGGAGCTACGTTCTGAGCTTTCAGGAGTTTGAGAAAGGCCACACTCATTGGCATAGTAAAGGCTCCAAAGCTCTGCAGAGAAGGAACTTGTTGAACTTTGTGTAGATAAAGTTAATTAACCATAAAATTATTTATTTCCCTGGGAATAATATCTCAAGGATTCCTATCATAGAATGTACTGGGGAAATGAGGAAGTAAAGGAATGGAGGTTAGGTGTGCCACCATCTGACTGAAGTAATTTAGCTATCTGGGATGGACAGGCATCCTCCGTTACTGACAAAGGGAGACTTGTGTGTCTTAGGATTTTCACTTAGGTGCTCAGTGTCGGTTTGACTTAAGTGGCATGTTTGGCATTTTGTTATAAAAATTTACAAGTTGATTTAGAGTCTTATCTTTATGAAACTCTCCCCTTATAATGTGCTGTGTAAGTTGAACTGCTGGCTCGTTATTCATTTGCATTGCAGTTCAGCTTTTTTCATGGTTGTTGGCTCTCTTTGCAGATGGAATTTCTTTCTCCAATGAACTGCGCACTCTCTTCAAAGTAGAAAATGTTTAATAGATTACTCAGTGTAATACTTTCTAGTTGTATTCATCTGGCCTGGCTCAGGTTGCAAGAAAAAGAGATCTGATGAGTTGGTGGGGAGGATTTTAAGTAATTACAGGGGAGGAGGAAGGAGTTAAATGTATAGACCTCTCCGTTTTTTTGTTAGATGATCTCGTATATCTTGGTTCTTCTCAAGACATCTCTTATGGTGTTTCAGACCTTATTTCTTTCTGTGAAACAGGGAGGAGGTAGTTAATTGGTTATCTCAATTTCATAGAATGTCTCTCTCTGACAGCTTTGTCTTTGACAGCCAGCTTTGGCATCAGTAGCAGGACTAATATTGCTCAAGGTTAAGGGACTGATTACTCAGAAGGGAACAGCAGAGTTCAGGTGACAAGCCAACACTAAGACAATATCTACCTGGTATGCAGCTCTCCAGTTATGACACCTAGTTTCAAAAGTAGGTAACTGCTTGCAAATGTTGCTTCTTCGGTATCAGTGGTGTATGTGTTCAAGTGACATCAATTGAAAAAGAACATACTTAAGAATTCCCAGGTTTAAAAGATCATAGCCTGACTACTCAGTAAATGATGGTTAGTATTATTAGATAGTGGAGAAGGCAATGTCAACCCACTCCACTACTCTTGCCTGGAAAATCCCATGGACGCAGGAGCCTGGAAGGCTGTAGTCCATGGGGTCACTGAGGGTCGGACAGGACTGAGCAACTTCACTTTCACTTTTCACTTTCATTCATTGGAGAAGGAAATGGCAACCCACTCCAGTGTTCTTGCCTAGAGAATCCCGGGGACGGAAGAGCCTGGTGGGCTGCCATCTATGGGGTGGCACAGAGTCGGACACGACTGAAGCGACTTAGCAGCAGCAGCAGCAGCATTATTAGATAGTGATTTCTTAACATGTCGCTTTTCATAAGTATTATCTTTTAAAATCTCACTCACTAGAAAGCAGTTGAGTTCTTTCCATTTGTTATTTCTAATTCATGGAACAGCTTTGCGAGGTTGTTTACTTTTCCATTGAGTAATGAGACAGAGGCTGGAAGCTGCTAAGAATCTGGAGCATCTTCAGACAGATAGGAAATGCAAAACTGGGATGAGCAGCCTGATTTACTGACTTTAAATTCAGCCCTCTTTCCACTTTGATATGCTTGGTGACTTAACCTAAGGAGAATGCTACTGAGCATCTTTCAAACATTAGAAGTTTGTTGTAATTTTTTTTGTTTTAATTTATTATGGTAACCTCTACATTCCACTCTGGAAGGATTTAAAACCTACCAGAGTATTCCTTCCATTTTCTGTTTTGCTGCACAACTGATTGATTTAATTTGAAAGTATCCATTGGTCTCACTTTGGGTAACCCTGGTGTTGATAAACCCTTGGGTGAAAGCTAAAATCCATTGTCTGCTTTGTTTTCTTCTTTGTGACTTTACTTCAGAAACAGTACCTAAAATTAGCTCCTGTTCTCTGTATGTTCCTTATAAAATCAGTTGTTTTTTTCACCCCTAACAAAAGCATCTTTTTGGCACTGCCATTGAAAGACTACATAAGGTTACATAGATGCATCAAATAGTGATACAGCTAAACCACAACAAAATAAACAAGTATTTATTAAGTACCTACTCTATCATGGAACGCAAATCTCTATCCCCATGGAGATTAGTCTGTTCTTTCTTTTTAATCCATCTTCCTTGATAATGCTGCTTGGAGTCTTGTATTCTCTCTTTTAATCCCCTGAACACAGATAAGCAAGAGCTTTCCTGGTGGCTCAGTGGTAAATAATCTGCCTGCAGTGCAGGAGATGCAGGTTTGATTCCTGGGTTGGGAAGATCCCCTGGAGAAGGGAATGGCTACCCACTCCAGTATTCTTGCCTGGAGAATCCCATGGACAAAGGAGCCTGGTGAGCTGCAGTCCATGGGATCACAAAGAGTTAGACATGACTTAGCGACTGAACAATGATATCAGCACACAGATACACAGCACAAAGACACACACACACACACACAGGCACATCAGGGGTACCCTGGGGTGTGTCTGTCACATCTACTAGTAGTTATTATTATAGCTCAACTTCTTGAGATCTTTCCCTAAATGAGCCTTAGTCAAAGCATTTTGTACATATTTAGGGATTTAATCCTCACAAAAACTCTGTGAAACAAATAGTTTGTTATCCTTAGTTTACAAGCAAAGAAATTAAACCCTGTAGAGGTGGATCTTTCTCAGTTAAGAATATCCATTTTAAAAAAAGGAAATATGCACAAACAACAACAAATCTTGATGCTCCATAATCCTTCAGCTACCACACTCTCAACCCCATTTCTCTTCAAACTATATCCTTTACCTCTCTTTTCAGAGTTTTGATGAAACTGAAAGTGCAAGTTGCTCAGTCGTGTCTGCCTCTTTATGACCCCATGGGCTATACAGTCCGTGGAATTCTCCAAGCCAGAATACTGGAGTGAGTTGCCTTTCCCTTCTCCAAGGGATCTTCCCAACCCAGGGATCAAACCCAGGTCTCCCACCTTGCAGGTGGATGGTTTACCAACTGAGCTATCCTTCACCTTTTACAGGGCTGACTCATCCCTGCCTTCACATGCATCCCTGCCTAGAAATTAGTATCTCAGAGAATCCTTCCGACATACATGGACCTGGAACATTGTGTCATTGTACATGTTGCACAATTTTTCATACGTTTCAGGACAGGACCTATCTTTTTGTTTATTGTTGTTTTTTACCCCAGCACCTAACACATAATGGTTTTGAGTAGAAGAATAAATGCCTGCATATTAAAGGAAGCCCCATGGTAGAATAAACATATATTCATTTGAGTGATAAAATCTTGTTTTACCACTTACCTATGTAGGTACTCAATTAATTATACTTATTATTATAAATATAGCTATAACTGAACAGTAGTGGGCTGCTGCTGCTGCTAAGTCACTTCAGTCGTGTCCGACTCTGTGCCACCCCATAGATGGCAGCCCACCAGGCTCCCCCGTCCCTGGGATTCTCCAGGCAAGAAGACTGGAGTGTGTTGCCATTTCCTTCTCCAATGAATGAAAGTGAAAAGTGAAAGTGAAGTCGCTCAGTCGTGTCCGACCCTCTGCGACACCATGGACTGCAGCCTTCCAAGCTCCTCCGTCCATGGGATTTTCCAGGCAAGAATACTGGAGTGGGTTGCCATTGCCTTCTCCGAATAGTGGGCTGGGCCATTGTTTAACTGGGGAGAGGAGTATACTTCAGGCATAGATATTAACAGGCTATAAAAGGGGAAACTAAAGGCATACTAGTTAGCCAGGCCTGGAAGTTGTTATAGCATCTTTTCCTCCTCTGGGTACTTATTGTACCATTATAATGAACATTATTTTTTTTTTCTGTCCTATCCTAGATATTAATAAAGCTCTTATGGCAACAGAAGCTATCTGTCCATTTCACAGTCCCTGGCAAGTAGTAGCTGCTTATGAAATGTTTGTTAAAGAAATGAATGACTAATAGATAGTCAATTAAACACAGCTGTTCTGTGTAGTACAAGCAGAAACAGTGATTCATTGATTCCCACTACATTATAACAGAACCTTGTTTTATCTGTACAAGAACATGAACTTTTTTCACTACATAAAACTTTAGTATTATATGGTTGCATTGGAAGTTTGCTTTTGCATTTCCCTCCCACAGAGGGAACACTGATGAAAATACAGTTGTAAGAGAGAATGTCTTTTAAGATATACACACATTCTCATATTTGCTAAAACATGTTCAAATTTTGTTTATCTACATTTGGATCAAAAAAGTCATTTCTCATCAAACCCTGTCAGATTGTCCCAGTATGTGGCCAGGGGGTTGTTCACAAAGTTTAATGAAAAAGATGAACCATAAAGATCAAAACATACTTCTCTAATTTTGAAAGGGTGATTAAAGCTTGATCTGTCCATGACTTGACTTCTATCTTTAGATGTCTGTATTTCACTATTTTTACCTGTTTCACCACAGGCTATGTATCTTCTGAGCAGGATGCTGAAGCATTAGAGACATTATAGCACTTTGAACAGAGAGATTCCTCCCTTTGCAATTTAAAATACGGTGATTCTTAGAAAAAGTGGCAGAATGTAAATGTATAAAACAATGTCTTTAGAAAATGATATTTGCTTTTAATACTGTATATAAGATTAAGGTAAATCTCATTTAAGTAAAGTAATTGAAACTCAATAATTGAAGTCTTTTAAGAATCAATATCAAAATGGTGTTTTCATATATTTTTAATATCATACACATCCCTCAAGTGTGGATCTTCTGATTGTAAATGCTGAAATTCGTAGCAGCAATTATGAGAAAATCTTTTTCTCTTGTTTCTAGGGAATTCCTTTTACTCATTAATTGGGACCTGAGAAATTGATTTCCAGCAGGTCTTACCCTGGGGCATGGCCTTCCTAACCACTTTATTGAAGACCTTCTCTGTCGACTTGGAGGCTTGGGGAGGTGTCTGGTGAACAATTCTCTTGAGAGATCCAAGAGATTCCATTCCAAAGGCAATGCTTATCTTAGCTAAGTCATCGGATTGTTAAAGCGTGTTTCCAGATAAAGAAAATGAAGAAAACTTTATTACATACACATAGTTATACAAGATTATATAGGTATATGAAAAAAAGTGAAAGTGTTAGTTGCTCAGGCATATCCAACTCTGCAACTCCATGTACTGTACCCTGCCAGGCTCCTCTGTCCATGAAATTCTCCAGGCGAGAACATTGGAGTGGGTAGCTATTCCCTTCCCCAGGGAGTCTTCCTGACCCACGTATAGGTTTACATGTATTTTTTAATGAGGTGAGAATCTGCTCCCACAAGACTAGCTGTTATTTTGTCATCTTATAATCTTTTGTTTTCAAACCCCTTGGCAGTTTACATACTTGCACATCTCATTTAATAATTAAATGTAACCCACACCTCTGCCTCAGGAGCTTTATTCTAGTTAACAGTTACACCTGCCATCACCCTCAGTAGAGTGGATCTTCCACCTCCCAAATTCTTCCCTGCTCAACTACTTATCTTGTGGTTTCCATCGTAACGTTCAGCAGGGATTTCCTGAGGAGCAAATAGTAAGAAGAAAAGGAATCAGCTTGACTCAGAAGAGAGGCTTTTATTATAAAACCAATTTTAATGGCCCATTATGACAGTGATGACAGAAAAGCCTTCTGCTTTTCAATCTAAATGTTGATTTCTTTGGTAATATTTTCTGAGATTTCTTTTTGTTCACATTAGCTTAATTCCATGCACATTTTTAAAAAATAAGGTGGAGGAAAGATGAAAATGTTGTTGCACTTTTTTCTTTGACATCCATATAGTTCCAGATAATCTTGATTACAATTTTATAATGATAGTTTCTGTGTATTTAAAGAAAAGTTGTTATATGCACTTATACTTTGGGCTTTCCTGGTGGCTCAGTGGTAAAGAATCCACCTGCAGGCAGGAGACACAGAAGATGTGGGTCTGATCCCTGGGTCAGGAAAATCCCCTGGAGGAGGGCATGGCAACCCACTCCAGTATTCTTGCCTGGAGAATCCCACGGACAGCGGAGCCTGGTGGGCTACAGTTCACAGGGTCATAAAGAGTCCAATATGACTGAAGCAACTGAGCACGCACACACATACTTCAATAAAACTTTTAAAAGTAACGTGAAATAATTGTTTCTTGCAGTAGGCTTTGAAATTGAGGTTATTTAGACTTATAGCATCGTCCTTTACTGTTTTTACTTTTTTATTTATTATGAATATTTGATTTTTGCAATGGACAGAAAATTATCCCATATCTGTATCTTAGAAATTTTCGTTCATTTTGCTTAAAAAGGATTTAGTACCTAGTGTGTGCAGATTCACTGTGGTAGGTTTATCTCATTTGACTGCTGCTGACAAAGACACTTTCACAGCTTTTAATATTGAGTTGGCCAGAAGTTCATTCCATTTTCTCCTTAAGATAGTATTTTTTTCCCCCATAAGATAGTATTATAGAAAAACCTGAATGAACTTTTCGGCCAAACCAACACATCATCTCCCAGATTGTATTTTGGAGAACACTTGTTTTTGTTCTTTGAGATATTGATAATTCTTCTAGAAGAGGATTGCAAGGTTTAAAAGTTTGGGAAATACTGCATGATGCTTTAAAATAAATCCTAACACATTCCAGAATACATGCAGTAAAGAAAGTCATTCATATTTAGGAAGTATAGGCTCTATTTATTGGATAGTAGAATCAATTTCCTTTTAGCTAGATTATCCATTAAAATTGTAATTCCTCTTGAAAAATCCCTGTTTTGTAATACACAGTTTAGAAAATATTGTCTTAATGCAGTTTTAGAAACAGCATTCAAAAATTATTGGCCAAATTATCTTTAGCATGCCGTTGATTCTCTCTCCCTTACTAATGCATCTCTGTCAGCAGCCCTCTTTCATTTTTTATGTCTAACTTTATGCTTAAAGAATTACATTTTCTCTTATGGATAAAACTTGAGCCATACTTATATAGAGAGTCTCCTGAGCCATCTGAATCATACTTAATGGTAAGGTAAAAAATGAAAAATTACTGTTTAGAGAGGATGAATTCCCCAGCTTTAATTCTTCCTGGAGTATGGACTAGAAGGGCACCGGATGCTTGTTCCAAGGTATAAGAGGGTTAGTAATAATTGCTTATAGTCTGTCTCCTCATTTCTCTTTTGCTGTTGCATTAGATTCCTGGTTGGTCTCTGACTGACTAGGTTGTCCTTGCTCTAAAGACCCTATTGATTGTTTTATTGGACATAACAGCTAGTATAGTGTACTATACACAGTGTTGACCTGAGTAATCCCATATGGCTCGGTAGATATTGGTACATACACAGTACAGCTCATCTTCTGGAAACTCTTTTCTTTCAGCTTTGATGCCATCTGCTTTGATTTTCTTCCCACCTGTGACTGATTTTTCTCAGTCTTCCTAGCAGGATTTTCTTCTGGCCATTCCTTCTGTGTTGGTGTTCCTCAGGGCTCTGCTTTATGCCATCTTCGCTTTTGGTTAGCTCTTCCTGGGTGTTCTCATTCATATCCATGTTTTCAATTACACTTGCTTTACTACTAATGACAAAATTTCTATGCTTGATTCCTTCCTCACCAGTGAGCTTCTTCCCTGAGTTTCCAGTACTTGATTGCCTTCTCCATACCCTTATATTAACATATTCAAAGAAAATCCCATCATTTCTTTGTCTAAGACACTACTCCCCCCTTGTGCTTTTACCTGTCCTAATGTCTCTTTCCAGCATCCACCAAATTAGCCAAGCCTTCTTCTTGGGAATCATCTTTCAAGCCTTCAGTTCATTCACCACCCAACACATGCTCACCCAGCCCCATCATTTTTGAGTCCCATACTTCTCCATGTCATCCATCTTTACTCCTGCTGCTGAGTAGTCTCCACTTTTCATCATTTGTTCCTTGGTCTTCTTGACAGAAGTCCCTGTTTTTAGTCCTGCATTTGTCCAGGGCATTCTTTATACTATATGCAGAACGATAGGTAAAAGACCTCAATTTGGAATTATAATCAGCATCTCAACCTTAATTGGTTCCAAACCAAACCTTCTCCCATTTTTTTTACATTGTAATAAATAGCAATTCATAATTTTAATTGCCAAGGCCAGAAGTCTTTGGCGTCACCCTTGCCTGCTCACTTTCTCTCATACCACACATCCAGTCCATCATCAAGTACTATTGGCTCAACCTTCCGAATATAATTGGAACCCAACCTTTCTCACCATCTCTGTAGCTGTCAACCTAGTGCAGCTACCATCTGGATTATCTCAATAACTACATCCTCATGTCCCTGGTGAGTCTCTTGTCTTCTAAAACTGTGCTCTCCACAACAGTAGCTGCTAGCCAGCAGTGGCTGTGGAGCATTAGAAATATGGGTTATCTAAACTAAGATATGTTCTAAAAATACATAGTGGACATCAAAGAATTAGTATACAGAGAGAATGAGAAATAGCTCATTGACAATGTCTCATATTGATTATATATTGAAACAACATCTTGGATAGGTCATATTAAAACTGTGTTATTAGAATGAGTTTCATGTTTTTACTGCTTTCAGTGTGATTATTAGAAAAATTAAAATCACAGACGTGACCTAGTATGTATATTGCTCTTGGGCAACTCTGAAGTCTTTTTTAAACACAGCAGTCAGAGCTCTCCATTTGAAATGTCAGAGCTTTTCATTGTTGGGCCCAAATCCCCCCGAGGCTCTCCAGCTCACTCAGGAGGGACAAGCCAGTCTTTTCAGTGGGCTGCCAGGCCCAGTGTGATTCTGGTCTTTGAACCCCTGTTCCTCCCACTATTAAGGTCTCTTGAGCTCTTAGGGCCTCCTCGCAAGCCCCACCTGAGGGCCTCTGCAAGTACATCCATCCACTGAGCACACCCTCCCCTGATGGCTGGTGGCTTCTCCTTCACTCATTCAGGTGTCGGCTCCGGTGTTCTTGATCAGCAGTGAGCAGAGAGGCCCATCCCGGACACACCATCTACATCAACAGATTGACAGTCTGCTTCTTACCACACACTGAGCATGAACGTTTCATCTTGTTTTGACTTTGTTTATAATGGCTCCCTCCCCACTACCTGTAGAATAAATTCCAAACTGCTTGGTCTGTCCAGATGCCCTGTTAGGATTTAGCCACTTTCTGACTCTGCAGCACATTTCTCACTGTTCATCTAAGCAGCCCACCTGCCATCCATTCCAAATCACTTGCGTGCTAAGTCGCTTCAGTCATGTCCAACTCTTTGCCACCCTGTGGACTGTAGCCCTCCAGGTGCCTCCATCCATGGGATTCTGCAGGCAAGAATACTGTAGTGGGTTACAGTGCACTCCTCCAGGGGATCTTCCCAACCTAGGGATCAAACCTTCATCTCTCATGTCTCCTGTATTGGCAGGAGGGTTCTTTGCCACTTGCACCACCTGGGAAGCCCAAATCACTTGCAGGAAATCCCAAATTAGAAAAAGGGATAAATAATCTATTAGGTGTGCAAAGGACTATTATTAACCCAAGATATATTCTCATATAGAACAATATTAATTGAACGTCAAACACTGGATGGCTTGTAAGTAGCAACATCTTTTTAATCCTTTGCATTCTACTGATAGACATCCCATAAAATGTATGTTAATGTAATCAACCCCAAAGGCAAGTGATATACTCACCAATCAAGACTTAAATCTTCGTGAAAGGATCTCTCCACAAATAAGATTTCCTTCCTCACACTTATTTTCCTCCAGAGCAATGAGCACACACAGAGTTTTTCTCCTTCTAATTAAAAATAAGACATAACTTATCAATAACTTCTTTAGATTTTTCATTGTAAGAAAGTTACATAGAATGAATGATTCTATCGTGGGTAATCAGGAAAAAAGAATTTATAGCTCGGTTATAAATAAGTAAACCTTTCAGAAATGTTTATTGTTCCAGCTCATTTAAATGCCATGTCTTTTGGACAGTATTTCTTAAAGGCCATAAAATTAATTGTGTATTTCAAAAGTTTTATTGGCACGTATTTCCTAAGTCAAATTCAGCCCTCATGCATGTTTAATTGTGCTGTCTCATACAGGCTGGAAGCCTGGCCATTAATATTATTTTTCTGTTTTAAAAGAAAAACAGTTTCCTCCAGGGCTAGCTTCCATATTCTTGAATGTGGTCATTTCACACTGTTGTGCATTTTCATGTGCTGAAATCTTGAGACTATCAGAGCTAATCTGGATCTAGTATTTCTTTGTGTCTTAAAATTATGCTTGTTAAGACCAAACGGAAGCCAGGACAGACACTCAGGGGCAAGCTAGGCCTGAGAAAAGCTGAGGCTCTGGGAACTCCCGCAGGCAGTGTAGCTCGACCAATCAGAAAAATCCCTATAGCCCCCGCCTGCGCCAGACCCGAGCCAATCCAGATAGGGATGCGAGGTTTAAAAGTCCCGCGCACGCGTATGGTTTAACCAATCAGCTATGCTGTTACAGAAACAAAGAACCGTCTGTATAAAAGTATATGTGATTCAGAGCTCAGGGCCTTTGTCAGATTCCACTGTGCTGAATAAAACCTAGGCCCTGGCTCGAGCTAGTAATAAACCCCTTTATGCTTTTGCATTGCTGTGGACGTCTTATTCTCTCAGTTTTGGGGACTCGGACTCTGGGCATAACAATGCTGAAATGTCAATTAATAACTCGTCATGTCCCCTGGCCTGGCAAAATATACTAAACTAAAATCCTGCATGTCAGCTACTGGAGTTCACTGTTAAATCTTTCATTTACAGAAAGCAAGGAGAGTGCAATAAACATTTATTCAGTACCTGCAATATAACAGGCAATTGTGCATGGACTCCAAATTGTTCAGCACATGCGTGTGCTCAAATGTAGAAAATCTAACTCTGTTCATCATGCCTTCCATAAATGCACCTCATAGTAAACTACTTCATTTTTCTGTTCAAGGCACTTGCCTTCCACTTACTTGTTCTAACTGTTGGGGACACAGCACCAAATGGCATCCTTTGGTTCAGTTCATAACTGCATCCCAAAAGGTGGTATCCTAGAATTGTCCAATTTATCCACTCCCATTTTGGGGCTGTGGTGAGACCCTGAGGTGGAGACTGTCATGGTAGTGTCACCCGACGTCACAACTGTGCTGAGCCCAGGTGGGTGGGAGAGATACAGGGACCAGAAGCGTCTGCTATATGTGGAGTATATTCGAAAATGAGAGTAGAGGCTTTTCCTTTTACTGCTGCTCTATTGCCTGCACCCAGACAAGTGCCAGGTACACAGGTTCATATAAGTGACTTAATAAGTATCTGGGCTTCCCAGGTGGTGCTAGTGGTAAAGAACCCACTTGCCAATGCAAGAGACACAGAAGATGCTGCTTCGATCCCTGGGTAGGGAAGATTCCCTAGAGGAGGAAATGGCAACCCACTACAGTATCCTTGCCTGGATAATTACATGAACAAAAGAGTCGGGGCTACAGCCCATGGGCTCGCAAGAGTCAGACACGACTGAAGCAACTGAACATGCACGCGTGCAATAAGTATCGATTGGATGAAGATGAAATCATTGGGAGGAAATGGTGAATCCATGAGTGAACAGTCTTGTGTGAAGTTTTCCAAGTGGATTAAATATTTTAGTGCGGTTATTGGTATCTTAGGTAAGGAAATTCAGGATCTCTAATCTGTGGCTGTCGTGATGGCAGCATTCAGCTTATGTCACATCTGTTCAGTGCCTCTCTTCTCTGGATTTTTTGACCATTATTCCATTTAGGTCAAGAGGAAAAGAGGGTACCAGAGGATGAGATATTTGGATGGCATCACTGACTCCATGGACATGCGTTTGCACAAACTCCAAGACAGTGAGGAGCCTGGTGCTGCAGTCCATAGGGTCGCAAAGAGTCATACACAACTGAGCGACTGTACAACAAGAGATTCCATTTAGAGTTGCTAGTATAAGATTTAGTGTTCAACTCAGTTTTCTCCTTTGCTCCTGAATGATGGTTTAGCTGACACATTCATGAAGTCATGGTTTGAGTTAAATTTTAAAAGAGGGACAGCATTTCTGTGGGTGAAAATGGCATGTAAAGAAGACAAAAAAATGAACAAAAACATGGGGATAAGAAATCTGAGTGTGTTTTCAGATGGGAGAGACTTCTTAGAGCTTAGGATATGAGTGTGTTTGTGAGAATAAAAAGAAATCTTTGAAGATATGACTGGAGCTACAGTTTGCCAAGCCTTTGAGTAGCAGGCTAAGACATCTTCACCTCTTCACGAACTGTCCAGTTACTGATCGTGACATGCTCTGTCCACAACACAGTCTACACCCTGTACTGTGTGCTTTATATAAAACCATCCTGTCCCAGTCCTGTTAATCTCCCAAGACCCTAACCCATTTCACCTCTGGCATCAAGTTCTCAACTACTCAGGTCCACCTAGATATCTTCCCTAAATTTTTTTTTTTTTTTTTTGCCCTTCTTAATTCCCACTCACCTTATTTTTGGCATTGTTTAACTTTTTATATGTTCTCTCTTCACTCCACAGCTACTTACAAAGTCAGCCAAGGACACACTAGTTCTTTTTATCCCGTCTCAGCAGGCAGAATATATACCCAGAAAAGATGTTGTAAATAGTTGGAAAGTTAAAAAAAGCATCCAGTTTGGTGATGCTTCTCTGAATCTCTTCTATACATGAATTTTAAAAATATTTGAGGGAAAACATTAGTAGCATATAGCATATACTGCTGTTAAACTTTGTATACTTGTTTCCTGTGTGCATCCAGAGAGGGGAGAAGAAGAGAGGGAGAGGTATGTATGAGAGCGTGGGTGTGTTTTAATATGCTCCAGAACTTTCTGTTGTCTAAACCTCAGATAGTGGAAGAATCCAAGTGATCAGACTAGATTTCTTTAGCTTTCACAAAAAATTCAGAAAATTTAATTTAAAAAAACTCAGTCTAAAGATGTGCACATATCTTGATTTTTAATTTGGTACCACTTAAAGCACAATAAAATGATAAAGATAGAAAACTTCTTTGATTAAACCACATATTTGTTATACTCACCACTGATAATGGAAATGCCTAATACAGACTTCCTTTAAATTGCTGTATTTAGTCATTATAATAGTCACTGGAAACAGTGCAGTTTTCCTACTAGGAGATTCATCTTTTGTTAAATTCCTTCCTTTCCTCCCTGCCTCCTGCCCTGTTTTTCACTCTCATTTTCTCTCTCTCTTACACGTACCTTCAGTTTTCGCTTCTTTCCTGCGTACTTTTGCTTTGAATTATTCTTGATGGAATCTTGTTTTTGTCGGCTTATTTCCTAGATGGGAAGTGATGGAATTTTACGCCTCAGTACTTCAGCTCTAAATAATGAATTCTTTGCATATGCAGCACAAGGCTGGAAACAGCGACTGGCAGAAGGTAAATTTCTATTTTCCATTATTATTTGACAGATTTGAGTACACATACTGTTCTGAGATTTGCACTCTTCTCTGATTCCCAAGTCATTTCCCCCAGTGAAGTATACTTGAATTAAAACTCACATCCTATTTCAAATAACTTCATTAATTCTCTTATTATTCTTGGCAATTTTGATGTCCAGGATTTTTGAAGAAAGCATAGCATTATCTAGAACATGATAACATTTTGATATAGCAAGATATTCTTTGGAATAATCATTTTAATTATATGTTTGATATATTATATATTTTCTTAATGCCTAAGAGTCTGAAGAATCTTCTTTTAATGTTGTCTTCCCCTGAAGGCACACTTTGCCTTATCCTTCCTTTAGTCACCAATCTTCTTGAAAGACTAGAACATATCCAGTGCTACCACATTTTTACTCCCTTCCCCGTACGCACTGTTACGGCTGGGAGTGGCCCAGTCTTACACAGTGGAAACAGTTCTTTCTAGAGAATGTGAATTGCTTTCTTGATTTTAAAGTCCAGTGTCCTCTGTCCTGCCTTTCATGTTGCTTCTCCAATATCTCACTTGTTTTCTACCCCATCCAATACATATTCGTATCTCTGTGCCTTGTGAGCTAATGACTTTATGAGAGCTTAGTCACTTTTCAGCAGCTAACTCAAGAATCAGGTTCTATGCATGGTCTTCCCTAGTTGCTTTAGGCAGAATTAAGTGCTTTCCCTCTCTGTACTTGTACTACATTTATTCTTGTGACTTTTACAGGGTTTTCTACATTATTATAGTCAACTGTGTGCTTTTTCTTTCACCAGAGCGGTTGAAGCCATTTCTTTTAGACATTCATAATATATCTTAGGTTGCATCCCGGGTACCTTTCTGACAGCCTTTTCTCAGCTTCCTTCAGGAGCTCCTGTTCTTTCACCTGCTGATAATAGTGATGCCTCCACCATTCTCTTCCCTGTTCTTCGCTTTTATAACTCTTCATGTACTCTGAGCAGCCTTATTCAGCACCAGAATTCCATCTATGGCCCATAAGCTGAAAACATCCAAAACTGTCTTCAGCTACTCTTTCCCAGTCCTCAGTGCTCTGTTCCACACGTCTGCAGGATCTTCCTAGCATCAAGCCCCTCAAAACCAAAAGGCCAGCATTACATTCTATTCCCTTTAAATGTCTACCATTTCTTCTGCCTTCTGTCTCCTGAGGGCATCCCTTTTCTCACAGCTCCTAACTCTGAAACCGTAATGATATCTTTGTTCCTCTCCCTTCTCCCCAGGTCCATCTGGTTAGGAACTTGCATTTTGAATCTGCATCTTCTTCAACATTCTCAAGATGTTGGCCTGACTGTAATCTCCATCTCTCGTCTGTGCAACCTAGTAGCCTCCCTGCCAGTTTCTAAGTTGCTTATTTGGCCATTTTTCTCCCTCCCTGAACACTGCCAGGACCTCCCTTAGTCTCTTACAGAAAAACATTCAGGGCTCTCTTTAAAACGTGTATTGGTTAATTGACCGCAGGCTATCTTTCCTATTCCATTTCATCCTGTATTTTACTTACAGTTGGCCTCTTAAAAGAACATAAATATACATATTCATATCTCTGTGCCTTGTGAGCTACTGACCTTATGAAAGCGTGGTCATCTTTCAAAGGCTAACTCAAGACTCAGTTTCTGTAGATGGTCTTTCTTAATCGATTTAGGCAGAGTTAAGTACTTTCCCTACATTTATGAATATTCTTACTTATGGCCTATATAGCGCTTTCCACCTTGTATTATTATACTCAGTGGTGTGCTTTTGCATTCACCAGATTGGTTTCATCAAGGACACTGAATATACACAGTTTCATGTACCGCCTCTAGTACACAGTACATTTACTAAATGCTTTCAAGTCTGTCTGTGACTAAATTAACTGAGTGATGTTCGTAAAAAGAGAAGCCGTAGAAATATCATTAGCACTCAACCTGTTATTTTTCAGTATTTATAAACGTTTACTCAAATTAGTTACATATTCTCTTTATTAATTGGCAAAAGATATGACAGCTTTTCCTCAATATCTAAGCATTTTCTTTCTAGGAGAGTTTACTCCAGAAATGCAATTGCGGATAAGGCAAGAAATTGAGAAGGAAAAGAAAACAGAACCTTGGAAGGAAAAATTCTTTGAAAGGTTTTATGGAGAAAAGTAAGTACTAGAGCATTTTTTTATCATTTCTCTTAGAAGGAAATGAAAATGTAATTCTCTTGCTTCACATAACACACTCATGTGCTGTAAAACTTAATAAACCTGTGATAAAAGGCAATAGTCCCTCAGTGTAAGAAATTGCAGGTAAAATTATACTGACACATCAGCACTTAAATTTTTTTTTTAATGCATTTTCAATGGTTTATAACTTGCCCATGAAAATTCATTTTGGACTGAAAATAGCACGTGAAATTCCAGAGAAGTCAATTTTGTCTTTCTTAACTGGATTTTAGTAAAAATCTGCTATTTTTTTAGTCTAAGTATTTTCACTAATGAATCATTAGAGATAAGCAGCCTTAGACACATATTCTGGAGAAGGAAATGGCAACCCACTCTAGCGTTCTTGCCTGGAGAATCCCAGGGACAGACGAGCCTGTCGGGTGCCATCCATAGGGTCACACAGAATTGGACACGACTGACGTGACTTAGCGGCAGACACATATTTATTTCTCACATTTTTCCAAAAATGTTGACTCTGAGTATACATTTGTTTAGTCATTATTTTAAGGAAAGCCTGAAGTACTATCTATTGCTCTGTCCATTTTCCTCTTCCTTTATAACCACTTAAAAAAAAAAAAACACCTTTATTTTACTCAAGGATAGTTGATTCACAGTGTTGTAATAATTTCTGCTCTACAGCGGTGATTCAGTGTATGTATGTATAATAAATATATATTGTACATTCTTCTTTATATTCTTTGCCATTATGGATTATCATAGGGTGTTGAATATAGCTCATCCATGTGATACATGGTGACTTGGTCAGTAAAGAATCCACCGGCAAGGCAGGAGACTGCTTGCATGTAGGAAACTGAAGTCCTATCCCTAGGTTGGGAAGATCCCCTGGAGAAGGAAATGGCAACCCACTCCAGTATTCTTGCCTGGAGAAGCCCGTGGACAGAGGAGCCTGGCGGGCTACCGTCCATGGAATCGCAGGGGTTGTACACACCTAGCAGCTAAACCACCACCATGTGATACAGTAAGACCTTGTGCGTCCATCCTGTGTAGAATGCTAATGTCACACTCGCAATCGCTCTCTCTCCTACCCCTTGGCAACCACAAGTCTGTTATCTACGTCTGTGAGTCTCTTTTGTAGGTAAGTTCATTTGTGCCATATTTTAGATTCCACATAGAAGTGATAACATATCGTAAATGTCTGACTTAACTTCTGGGGTGATAATTTCTACGTCCGTCCATGTTGCTGCAAATGATATTGTTCTGTTAGGGTTTATGACCGAGTAGTATTCCATTGTGTGTATGTCCCACATCTTCTTTATCTGTTCGTCTGCCAGTGGTCATTCAGGTTGTTTTTGCATCTTGGCTATTTTCAGCAGTGCTGCTGTGAATGTTGGGGTGTGTGTATCTTTCTGAATTATAGTTTTTTCTGGATCTTTGCCCAGGAGTGGGATTATTGCCTTATATGACAATGGTATTTTTTATTTTGTTGAGGAATCTTCATGCTGTTTTCCATAGTAGCTGTACCAATTTACATTCTCATCAACAGTGTAGGAGGGTATAACCACTTTTAAATTTCTTATTTTGATTTGTGTAGTGTTTTTAAAGATAATGCCAGATGTAGATAAGCATGGTAGTGACTGAACTAAATTGAAAGTATCCTCTCCTTTGTCTCCCAGTTAACAGGGGCACATTTTCCTTGAGCAGAATTTGAGTCTCACAGACAACCAGATTTATAAGAAAAAAAGAGGAATTTAAGAGCTGACAGTTGACAGTAACTTTAGATCATCTTGGGCTTCCCTAGTGGTTCAGCTGGTAAAGAATCCACCTGCAATCTGGCAGACCTGGTTTCAGAAGATCCCCTGGAGAAGGGAATGGCAACCCACTCCAGTACCTTTGCCCGGAAAATCCCATGGACGGAGGAGCCGGTAGGCTACAGTCCATGGGCTCGCAAAGAGTCGGACACGACTGAGCGACTTCACTCACTTCACAAGCACCTAGAGCCAGTGCTCCACACCAAGAGAAGCCACCACAATAAGTCCGGGCCCCATAATAAAGAGTAGCCCCTACTTGCCAAAACTGGAGAGAACCCACACACAGCAACAAGGACCCAGTGCAGCCGTAAATAAATCAATTAAATTAAAAAACAGATTAGATACAGATTTAGGACACCCACCCCAGACATACTGATTGGGGATCTCCAGGAGATGAACCCTGGAATCTGTATGTTTAGATGCTTCTCCATCATGCTGATGTCCAGCAAGATTAAGAACCCTGCCTTCCTTGTCTTCTCTGACAAAGGGAGTGTCGGGAGCACTCTTGTCTGTAATGGAAGAAGCATAAGCAAGTCAGTCACCTGCAAAGAACCTGTCCTTAGTTGTTATTGTGTGTTGGGCCTGTTCTTTTATCAACTCAGTCTTCATCAAGCATTGTCTTTGTGCCACACACAGACTATGTCAGACAGCCCATGTTGCAAGACCACACAGAGACTTTTCCTCAGTCAGCAGATTATCACTGAGCATATTCATTCAACAGTTCTTTTATTTACTTGACCCTTTCCTTGCTGTAGTTTATCCATAGAGTTTCTGTCCCATTACCTCCCTGGACTTCTTGCTTATCTTTTCTGATCTTTGATTACATACTGGATGACTGATGCATTTTGGACATTTCATTGACTGCCCTTCTAATCTTCTTACTCTGAGATTACCTATATTCCCTCAATGCAGGAGGAATATTTTCCTCCCATCAGATAATTTTCAGTTGGCTGACACCATGTGCCTTCTCACTGCTCTGAGTTCTCCCAAGAATGTTACCACTGAAGCTCCCCTTTAGTTAAGATCTGTCTGATTTAGTTTTCTGCTGTTTGAGATCTTTATTTTGGTTCTTACTGGCTTACTCTGCCTTTAATCCAGGTTGGTGTTCAGTCACTAAGTCGTGTCTGACTCTGCGACTTCGTGGACTCAGCACGCCATGCTTCCCTGTCCTTCAGCATCTCCTGGAGTTTGCTCAAAATTGTGTCCATTGAGTCAGTGATGCCATCCAACCATCTCATCCTCTGCCACCCCTTTCTTCTTTTGCCCTCAGTTTTTCCTAGCATCAAGTTCTTTTCCAATGAGTTAGCTCTTCACATCAGATAGCCAAAGTATCTGAGCTTCAGCTTCAGCATCAGTCCTTCCAGTGAATATTCAGGGTTGATTTCCTTGAGGATTTTTGATAGAGTACTATCTTAAATTTGTTTTAATTATTTGTGTAGATGCTATGAGTATGCTAACCCAAAATTATAGTATATATTTAATAATATCCTTGTGACTCATCTAGCTGAACTTTGGCTGCCGGTGGGTAGGTTTTGTGTATTCTCTATCTAATCTAGTATCAGTGATATCTTTACTTGATCTGGCCCCAGGAGACCTTGTATCCAGCTGATTTTTCTGTTCTAAATTCATCTGTTGTGTAGTTATATTATTCTTTCCTTCTTAGCATAATATAAACTGTGGTTTACTTTGAACCCGTCTTAGGGAAAGTTGAAAGAAGAGAGACTAATTCTATCTTTCTTTCTCAGCTTTCTGAAATTTAGTGAAGAAGGCAATGATCAAATACCCAAAAAGCACATTCTTTCTTACTTCCTTTTTATTTTGAGGATTTAAGTAAAAGGTTGAAGAAGATTTCACTGAGGTATTTTCCTGTTACAGCTCTGTTTCCTCACTCAAATATGTTTCTTCCTCTGGGAATATTCTCTCTCCTGCTCATCCTTGTAATTGCCTGCACTCTAATTTAACTTCATTTAGAACAGCATATTTCCCTACCATCTGATGCTAACATTGTAACTTAGTATGATAGGAAATAGTGATTTACAATATTATCAATCATAATTCTGATGAACTTTGTCTTATGGCCTGGTCTATTTCTTGATATTCTATACTGTCTTTTTATGGAATATTTTTACTGTAAGAGATCTACATGAAAGAACTGAAATGTCTTGTCTCACACAGATATAATCTAGTGGAATCAACTTTGATGACCCCAACCATACTTATTATTCTTTAATGAAATTTCCATCATATCTTAGGTTAGACATTTAGATACTAAAATAAGGTGATGGACATCTTTTACATTGGGTTAAGAGAACTTAATCTTTGGAAGTCATTTCAGTTATAGAATTTTACAACATACCCATCTTCCATTTCTTTTAATTATTTGGTTATGTTGCATCTTTTGAGGACTATGAGATTTTCTACTATAAGGATATATTTCTACTTTCTGAGTATAAAAGTTTAGATTTTTTTTTTATATTCTTTTGCCTTTCAGCTCATATTTTTTTAACCTTTGTACTATGCAATTTTATTATTACTAATACTTGGTAAGGTTGATATTTCCTTGCTTATAGAATAAAAATCAATACTTTTTTTTAAAACCAAAAGTTTATTTTGGGGCTTCCCAGGTGGCTCAGTGGTAAAGAATCTGCCTGTCAAAACAGGAGCCTTAGGAGACATGAATTCAATCCCTGGGTCAGGAAAATCTCCTGGAGGAGGAAATGGCAACCCACTCCAGTATTCTTACCTGGAGAATCCCATAGACAGAGGAGCCTGGCAGGCTGAAGTCCATGGAGTTGCAAAGAGTCAGACATGACTGAGTGAGCATGCATGCAGAGTTTATTTTAGTTACGATTATAAAAGCAGTCTTCCCACATGGCTCAATGGTAAAGAATTGCCTGCCAGTGCAGGAGATGCAGGTTCGATCCCTGGGTCAGGAAGATCCTGTGGAGAAGGAAATGACAACCCACTCCGGTATTCTTGCTTGAAGAATACCACGGACAGAGGAGCCTGGCGGGCTGCAGTCCATGGGGTCGAAAAGAGTTGGACACAACTGAGCAATTGAGCACATAAAAGGAGTAGAAAACTTAAGCCATGATAAACTAGCTTGCATAGGCTAAGCATGCTACTTAGTAATAATAAAATTAATTTGATGCATTTACTTCTATGAATGCTATATTTGGTGAGAGATCCAACTTGTACCTTTCATGTTTTGTGGTTGAACAATAATTTAGTATTTCTAATTTCTGTTCAGGTTGGGCATGTCAAGAGAGGACTCTGTAAAGCTCACATCTGGACCAAACATTGATGGAGCTGAAAGGAGTTCTTCATGTGGGACCCCTGGCCTTCCCAGTCTCTCTGCACAGGCTCCTTTGCAAGAACAACAGCCAAAAAGCATGAAAAGCCCAACTTCTCCAGAGCCTGAATTCTGTGCTACTCTTTGTCCTATGGTAGATGTAGGTAAAGATGTAATGACAGAGTCAGAATCAGAGGACATCTTGATCCCTGAAGAATCCGTGATTCAGGAGGAAATTGCAGAAGAGGTCGAGACCAGCATCTGTGAGTGCCAGGATGAGAATCACAAGACAATACCTGAATTTTCTGAGGAGTCAGAAAATCCAGCCACCTCTCATGAAGAGCCACAATTAGCACCTCCTGAAGATCATGTGGAATCTTGTGTTATGATGAATGATGTTTTGGAAACTTTGCCTCCTATCGAAGTTAACGTGGAAGAGAAATCAGAATCTCCCCAGGAAGAGATGTCAGTTGTCATTGATCAGCTGGAAGTCTGTGACTCCCTCGTTCCTTCCACTTTATCCATGACTCATGTTAGTGACACAGAACATAAGGAGCCAGAAACTGCACTAGAGACCAACACTCCAAAAATTAAAACGGGGTCATCGTCCCTAGAAGGCCAATTTCCAAGTGAAGGAATTGCCGTGGATATGGAATTGCAGAGCGAGCCTGATGAGCAGCTTTCTGAAAATGCCTGTGTCTCTGAAACGTCCTTCTCTTCTGAGAGTCCAGAGGGAGCCTGTACCAGTCTGACATCCCCAGCAGGGGAAAACCAATCCACTTCAGAAGAGTCGTGTACTCCAACCTCCCTTGAGACAACGTTTTGCTCTGAGGTGTCTAGCACTGAAAATGTGGACAAATATAATCAGAGAAATGCCACTGATGAAAATCTTCATGCATCTTTGCTGTCAGAAATCTCTCCAATATCCACCTCCCCTGAGACATCAGAAGCATCTTTGATGTCCAATTTACCTTTGACATCGGAAGCATCCCCAGTATCAAATTTACCTTTAACATCAGAAACTTCACCCATGTCTGATTTACCTTTGACATCAGAAACTTCTTCAGTGTCTTCCATGCTTCTCACACCTGAGACCACTTTTATATCCAGTTTGCCACTTCCTTCAGAAACATCTCCAGTTTCCAGTTCTTCCATGAATGAAAGAATGGTGCATCAACAAAGAACGTCCACTTCCGTATCCGAAGAACCACCCTCCCCGCAGAAAGACGAAGGTTCTGCTCCTGCCAAGCCCTTGGGAGAGGGTGTTACCTCTCAACAGAAGATTCTATCAAATGCTCCTGAACCCATCAAAATGGCTTCTTCTTCGATTGCTCCTGAAGCGTATTCATCAGAAGAATTACACAGTAACACCCTGAATCAGCAGCCTTGTAAATCACACGTTGAAACTGAGAAATCCTATCCTACTTCAATTCCAGAACTTCCTTCTACAGAAATGATCAAAGTGAAAAATCATAATGTCCTGCAAAGAGCAGAAAAGAAAGGGATATCTTCACCATTGGACTTACCCATCTTTTCTGAAGAAACAGAGAGTAAGGGAAATGAGGTCCCATCAGCTAAACTACAGGACAAACAATACGTCTCCTCAGTAGATAAGGCTTCATTTTCAGAAGGCTCTAGAAATAAAATGCATAAGCAGGGGAGCTCACAGAATCGGCTGGAGAACTCACATTCTTCCAAGTTGTCAGAGCCCTCCAAGTCCCCAGATGGGGTAAGAAATGAAAGCAGAGAATCTGAAATATCAAAGAGGAAAACTGCAGAGCATCACGGCTTCGGGATTTGTAAGGAGAAGAGGGCTAGGATAGACGATGACCAGTCACCTGCTGGACGGAACAGCTCGTCCAGCAGCCCACCTGAGAAAGAGCCGCCCCCAAGAGAGGAGCCAAGGGTCCCACCTCTCAAGGTATGGTATTTTTTTTTAATGAAAAATTCCATAGATAGGCTTTTCCTATTCAGATATTTCATTTTTCAAAAATAAATGTCACAGTTTATAATCCAGTACTCCCAGCACCAGTCTGATCCTTTTCAGAGATTCTTTTTCAGACTGCACTGAGTTCATACAGTAAGTTTAGATACATGTATATATTTAGACCTGGGCATTTAAGGGGGAAAGAAATGAAGAGGGAGAACTGCGCCTGGAGGAGCCCACAGGCCACTCAGATACATGGCCTTTGGGGGACTCCAGGATGTAGGACAGAGATCTACATAAATTTGAAGGTTAATTCAGCATTCTATAAAAGTTATCAGAACTAGAGACAGTAGTGATCAAGTCAGAGGCGTGCATTCAAGAAATGAAAGTATGTATTATCCCTTCATTCATTTGCCAACAAACATTGAACTCCCCACACACCACACTGCCCAGCAGAGAGGGCCTGGCTTCTGAAAGACCTTCATTAAATACTTCTTGAATAAATAAATGAAATTGCTTTGCAAACCCAGAGGAAAATGCCATAGATATACATGTATACAAATGCTACTATTTTATTTCCAAGATAGTTAAGAAGTATTTGACTTCACAAAATAATAAAGCCTGTAGACAAACATTCCTAATTATACTTTTTATTTTGATTCCCAGGTAGATTTTAACTCTCAGAATACCAACCTTTTATATAATTGAATCTGCCTAAGTGAACTGAAAATTAAGATTGATTCAAAGAATTATAAACAAACTCAGCCTTTGTTTTTCTTCATGTCTTTTTATTTCATTCTGCTCTGACATCTACTTGTAATAGGGACTCTTAATCTCCCTAAGGTTGATTTTTAAGGGTGTGATTGTAGTTATTCTGTGTAATGAATCATTCCCTATTAAATAAGATTCTAGAGATATAAAAGATGAACATTATCCCATTAAAACCCTGCTATGCATTTTAATTTATGAAGCAGTGGAAAGACAAATATAATAAGCATGCTTCCCCTAGGAAATACTTTTAAGTATAATATGTTTAAGTATAGACAAATATACAAGTATATAATACATTGAAGTATCCTGTTTTTTGTCAAAAGCTGTTTTTCAAAGTGATATATACCTTTATGTAAACATTTGTGGATTAAAGAGACATTTGTTGTTTGTTAGGCTGGATGTTTCTAATTTTTTAAATGAAGGGAAGTACTTAAAAGGAAAAGCTGAAATTCTTTTCTAAATTTATCTTTCTTTGGAGCATTTGGATTAGAAGAGAACCAGCACATGTTTGAAAATGAGAAATGAGAGCTCAGGAAAATAATTCCACCTTCCAGAGTTCTAAAGGATAATTTCAAGTTGAAATGATCTTGTAATATGTGTCACATGTTTATAATCTCAACATATGTAAGTGCATAAATGTTAAGAAGAGAGATGTAAGTTTTTTAGGAGAAATCTTTTTTCTAGAGGACAGAATAAAAGGAAGCATAGTACATGTCAACAGGAGAGAACAGGGAGCTGAAAGTCTCCATCATGCTCTGGTTAGATGACCCCAGAGCAGCCTATCTCCAGAGGCTCAGTGTTTGCAACTGTACCTTAAGGGCTTTAACTAGATCCCTTCCAGCTCCACAAATCTGTGACTCTGTGAACATTCTCAGTGGCTAGCACATCACAGGCCATTGCTTCGGGATATTGGTTGGTAGGTCTTAGGCTGCATGAATTCGGTGACGACTGTGCATCTCTTGGGCTTCCTTGGCGGCTCAATGGTAAGGAATCCACCTGCCAAGCCGGAGATGCAAGTTTGAGCCCTGGATTGGGACGATCCCTTGGAGGAGGAAATGGCAGCCCACTCCAGTATTCTTGCCTAGAAAATCCCATGGACAGAGAGGATCCCGGCAGGCTATATTCCATAGGGTTGCAAAGAGTCAGACATGACTTAGCAATTGAGCACACACATATGCGTTTCTCAGTTAGCATGAGTAAATGAACAGTGTGTGTTGGGACATGTATGAAATTCAGCACACTGTGGATTTCCAAAATAAACTGCCCAACCCATGCTATTTTGGAGGCAGAAAACTAGAGTTGCCCTTGCTTTCAATATAACATACTGCTAATAACAAAATCCCTTTGGAAGGCATAGCACTCTCACAAAAACAGTCTCATTCCCTCTTTATAACAGCTCTGTGAAGGAAATAGACCGGAAATAGCCAGGCTCATTTTAGAACTGAATTTACTAACTTGTATTGTGTGCTTATTATATGTATAAGGCAGCATGCTAGGTGGTATGGGACCACATAAAAGCTACAGTCTTCAACTTGGGAGGTTGTTGGAGAAACTGAAGTACACAGCCTGGGATCACAGCTGAGAATTCTAGTCTTGAGCCTTCCTTGGGGCTTTCTCCTTTATGTCAAATTAAGACCAGTAAATCCAAACAGAGTCAAGGTCCTCCTTTTTCGTGCCAGCCAGGAAGATAAGTCGAAAGCTTAACTATTTTTAGTTCACCTCATTTGAAGAAGGTTCCTCTCACCTGGGCTTCCTTTCCGTTCATATGATGCTTTAATATGTTTCATTTCCATGCCAAATGAAGTCACTGTTTGATGTTTTGTAGATTAAAACAGAGGTTAAATTTTTTAATTTTCACATTCGTGCTGCGTTTATTGTTGCTTTTGTTTTTTTTACCCCCAAAAGCCCATTCGTGGATTTAGGGGTTGGCCCTTAAAAAACGTGGTTATTCCCTGCCCTTGAGTTCGTATGCTCCTCTCCTTATGCTTACTTTATCTTTTCATTTCTGCCCCCCCGCCCCTCCCACCTCCTTCCTGTAGATCCAGCTTTCCAAAATCGGGCCACCCTTTATCATCAAGAGCCAACCCGTCTCCAAACCAGAGGCTCGTGCGTCTTCCAGCACCTCTGTCAGTAGCGGGAGGAACACGGGAGCCCGGACCCTGGCAGACATCAAGGCCCGAGCGCAGCAAGCCAGGGCTCAGCGCGAGGCGGCGGCAGCCGCAGCTGTGGCAGCCGCGGCCAGCATCGTCTCAGGTGCCATGGGGAGCCCCGGAGAGGGCGGGAAGGCCCGGACCCTGGCGCACATCAAAGAGCAGACGAAGGCCAAGCTCTTTGCTAAGCATCAAGCGCGAGCCCACCTCTTCCAGAACCCGAAAGAGCCCCGAGGGCCTCCCCTGCTCGGCCCAAAGGAAGGGCCTCCAAGCTTAGACGTCGTCTCTCCTGCCCCTGAAACAAAAATTGAAGGCTCGCCTGGCGTCATCATTGTCAACCCGAACTGCCGATCTCCCAGCAACAAGGCCGCGCACCTCCGGGACACCGTCGCGGTTCTACAGCAGCCTCTCAACCCGACGAAACTTCCAGAAACCGCCACAGACTTACCTGTGCATAGTTCTGACGAAAACACACCTGTGTCACACTTACCTGAGAAAATGGTTTCATCTACCTCTTCTGAAAATAGCAGTGTGCCCATGCTTTTTAATAAAAATCCCGTCCCCACGTCTGTCTGCAGCAGCGCTCTGTCAGGAGCCATTAAAGCGCATCCCTTTGTGAGTCCTGTTGATAAATCCTCCGTCCTAATGTCTATTGACAGTGCAAACGCTACAATTTCTGCTTGTAACATAAGCATGTTAAAAACCATCCAGGAAACGGACACCCCATGCATAGCCATTATACCAAAATGTATGGAGAGCACACCTCTCCCCGCCCCCTCAGAGGGCTCAGGCTCGGCCAGCCCCCACAATGACCAGCTGGCACTGGTACCCAGCAGCAGTGCTGGCAGCCTCGTCTCTACTCCGTACACCTCCGTGCCAGCTCCCTCGATTGGAAGCAACTTGCCCAACCATCTCTCCACTAGCTCTGTTTTGATGCCCCCAACGGGAGTGAACAACAGATACCCTCCCGAGAAGATAGCCATGCCTGGGAGTGAAGAACTGGCCACCGTGCCCATGGGCACCACTGTGAGAGCCTCCCTCGGCTGTAGGGACCCTGTTGCGGTCACTGACGCCCTGGTGGCACGCCCGCCCGTGGCAGTGTTTTCTGGAAGCATGCTGACCATCAGCTCTTATGATAGCCCTCCCAAGTTAAGTGCCGAAAGCCTGGAAAAGACTTCAGGGACTCGGAACAGGGGAGACCCTTCTGGGAAACCTCAGCCAACCCCGGGCGGCTTCACACCAGCAGCCATAAACCGATCCATCCCGTGTAAGGTCATCGTGGACCACAGCACCACGCTGACCTCCACCCTGTCTCTGACGGTTTCCCTAGAGAGCGCGGAAGCTGGCTTGGAGCTCCAGACCCGGCCCGGGAGGACAGAGGCAACCGGGCCACCTGTGGCCTTCCCACAGGTGTCTGTCATCAGCAGGCCTGAGCCAGTGGCCCTTGAAGGCGGAGATCACGGTTCCAGTTTCATTGCGGCTTCCGCGGCCGAGCAAGACAGTCAGACGATGAAGGCCACTTGTCCGGGTCTTCGTGAAGGACTCCTGGTTGTTCCCGATAAATTAAAAGAGGGCCATCCCCCAAGTCACAGCTTTGCCGAGCAGGCGCGTGGCTCAGCCGCGTTCAAGAGTGAAGCTGACACCACCTGTAGCCATCCCTACAACCCGGGCAGCCGGATCTGCTGGAGTGAGGACGGGATGCGGAGCACGGGCCAGCCTCCGCCCAGCCACCCGGCTTCCAGCAAACAGAAGGACTATCTGGAGCAGAGCTGTCCCAAGTCCATCAAGACCGAGCACGCCAGCTACTCGCACGTGGCGGAACGTCAGCCCCGGAATCTCGTCACAAGCGTCACGCTCCCCGTGAAGTCCGAACCTCACGACGTGGACAAGGGCTTCAGGATGGACACCGAAGACTTCCCCAGCTCCGAGCTGCCTGCTCCGGCCGCCGAGGCAGCCCCAAGTGCGCAGCCGCCGCAGACCGTGAAGGCCCCCGCCTCCGGGCCCCTGGAGGAGGCTGTCTCTTTGGCCACAGACAACCTGAAGCGGGTGCCCAGCGCTGGGAGCTCCAGCTGCCGTCTGTCGTCGGTGGAGGCCAACAACCCCCTCGTCACACAGTTACTCCAGGGCAACCTGCCTCTGGAGAAAGTGTTGCCGCAGCCGAGATTGGGAGCCAAGCTGGAGATCAACAGGCTCCCCCTGCCTCTTCCGACTACCTCAGCGGGTAAAGCAGCCCCGGAGAGGAACGTGGTTGAAATGCCCCTCAGCTCGCCCAATCCAGATGGGAAGGGCTACTTGGCCGGAGCCCTGGCACCGCTCCAAATGAGGAAGCGAGAGAACCACCCCAAGAAGAGGGTGGCCAGGACCGTGGGGGAGCACACGCAAGTGAAATGTGAGCCGGGGAAACTGCTGGCGGACCCCGACGTGAAAGGGGTGCCCTGTGTCCTCGGCTCCGGCCTGAGTCCGCTGGCACACAGCCAGCCTCTGAAGCAGGAGTGGCTGAACAAGCACCCTGCGCAGAGCAGGATTGCTCACAGCCCTGAGGTCAAACAGCAGAAGCGGCTGCTCCCCTCGTGTAGCTTCCAGCAGACCCTGTTTCACGTCGACAAGAACGGGGGCTTCCATCCCGACCCCGGGACCTCTCACAGACAGCAGTTTTACCAAATGCCTCTGACACCCAGGGGCCCCCTTCCTCCAGCAGCTCTGTTACCAGCCTCTGCCAAGACCTCAACAGGCTGTAACGCGTTCGCCTTCAATAGGCACCTTGAACAGAAGGGACTGGGGGAGGTTGGCCTTTCCCCGGCGCCTCACCAGCTGAGGTTAGCCAACATGGCACCCCCGAACGTGCCCATTAAAGAAGGTGATGACGTCGGGGGGACCCCGCATGGAATGCCGCACAAGGCCCTGGTGCATCTCCCCCCGCCCCCGCCCCCGCCCCCTCCCGCCTTGGCTCTGCCCCCGCCACCCCCTCCTCCGCCACCTCCGCTACCTCCACCTCATCCTAACCCAGAAGTCCCACCCGAGCAAAAACAACCGCCGGTTACCATGGAAACCACTAAGAGACTCAGTTGGCCACAGTCCACGGGCATATGTAGCAATATAAAATCGGAACCTCTTTCTTTTGAGGAAGGTTTGAGCAGCAGCTGCGAACTGGGCATGAAACAAGTTTCCTACGACCAGAATGAGATGAAAGAACAGTTGAAGGCCTTTGCGCTGAAAAATGCCGATTTCTCTTCCTATTTGCTTTCCGAGCCGCAAAAGCCTTTTACCCAATTAGCTGCTCAGAAAATGCAGGTGCAGCAACAACAGCAGCTCTGTGGAAACTATCCAACCATCCACTTCGGGAGCACAAGCTTCAGAAGGGCCACGTCTGCCATTGAAAAGTCCATTGGGGTTTTGGGAAGTGGCTCCAGTCCCACCACGGGCCTGCCCGCTCAAAACGCCCAGATGCCTGTTCAGAACTTTGCCGACAGCAGCAACGCGGACGAATTGGAACTGAAATGCTCTTGCCGGCTGAAAGCCATGATTGTGTGCAAAGGCTGCGGGGCCTTCTGCCACGACGACTGCATAGGGCCTTCTAAACTCTGTGTCGCTTGCCTGGTTGTGCGATAAAAGCCGAGTGAAAGGTGCAGTATCCCTTTTCTTCTACGGAAAAGCCAAACGGCATCATCAACAACACATTGAGTCACTGTGGGGTCTATCCCATGCTAATTTATTTTAGTTTGGAACAGAGGCTCTTTTCCCTATCTCATATTGTTTTCTGGTGTTTCTGGGAGAGGCGAGATCGCATCCCAGCCAAGGGGCTCAGCAGCATGTCTTTTGCATATTCAGTTGCCATTTGCAACTCCTGGAAAATTTCTACGCGTGTGTATACAGGTCACTCCCTCCCAATTTGTTGCTTAAAAAAAAAAAAAATCCAGGTGTAGCAAGGAAAAGGACAATTTAATTACTTCATGGTAACCAGAAATGGAGATGTAGAAAGAGATTGGTAAAAGCAATTTTGAGGTGGTGATGCATTCTTCTACAGGTAAACCATTCCAGTGAGGGTTCCCACAGTTGACTCCTTCGGATCTGCCTTCACCATAAGTGATGACATTCTGTTTGGCAAAGGGAATCTGATTTAAGTGTATGATTCCTTGTATTTACTCATATCACAAGAGATATTAAAGGAGGTATACCATTAATGAACTCCACTGTCCTTACTCTCTTTCCTCCCTTTTGACTCTTCGGAGATGGGCAGATTACTGGATCTGCCTTGGACATGGTACACACATCATAATGAAATGTCTTTTCTACCTGAAATTGCAGTGTGGGTCTCTTGCCCAGCAGTCTGGTTCAAGCCTCTTGACACCTGAGACTGTAAGAGGCCCAGAGGATTTCAGAGCTTTGTGCGTGGCTTCTAAGAGCAAGTATGAAAAAAGATGCCCTAAAATTCGGAGCAAACAAGTAAAATGCTGTGTATTCAAACACACCTAAATGGGTTGATGATGTAAATATCGGTCCATTCTATTCACTCTAATACAGTTACTGGATATTGAGATTGGGGGGAAATAATCATAGCCCTTTATTGATGACACCATTGCATTCTGACTTCTGACTCTGCAGAGGTTGGCCATTTCTTTTTTAAAGTGTCATTGATGACCAGAGGGACTCTAGAAGGCTAAAGTGTTGACATTTTTCCAAACAAGTTTTTTCCTCATGAGTCACAATCTCTGTAATTGCATTTGACTCTGAACTAGTCCTTTAGAATTGTTCTGGGTGTTCCATGATTTGGTTTCCCCCCACCCTCAGGTGAATTCAGTGCATTCTTCACATTTGGGGTAGTGGAACTACTTTTGAAAAAGGGATACTGCATCTTACAACTGTTCTCAATGTTTAGCCGAGAGTCTGGGCGTTGAGTATTTGAGTTGCATTCCGTGGACTTCGGCCGCCCTCATGCCGGAGGACAGCTGTAGTTTGAGCAGGCTCTGTTCCTAAAGCAGGTTCGAAAGCACATGCACTCTGTGAGGAGATGAAAGAACAAAAACCATGTCCATTTCAACTTCATATTACAGAGCACAAAATGGGGAGTACCTTAAACCCACTGGTCGATTGTGACTGCAGAAAATCTGGGTGTGTGGGGATGTCTTCTGTATTCAGGGTAAGAATGACAGTTATTTTCACAAAGGATCATCCTAATCAAAGTTAACTTTTGACATTCCCTTAAATTACGTCTTAAAAATCGACTGAAATGAGTGGAAATTACATTCCTGAGGATAAAAAAACAAACTTGCAATTTTTTTGATAGTAGTCAACCGTGGCATCTTTTTCCCCTCCATATTTATTACTGTGATGTTGCCAAATTTTATTAAGTGATATGTCATTTTTACTAACAAATTGCTGATAGTGAAAGATACTTAGGAAGAAATCAAAGCAAATAAGGCCTACCTCCGTGGCTGAGATTCAGTGCTTCAGTTGCTGTCAGTTCTGTTTTTCACATTAAAATTAACAGAATTAGTGGCTGAGAATATTAGCAATGCACTTAACCAGCCCTTCCCAAGAAAGGCAGCATTAGTTCCAGCGGATCCTTAGTTCACCAGGTGGTTTGAGTGGTATCCTCATCAGTGGGTCTCTGTGGTCTGCTTGGCTCTGATGTTGCTTCGGAAGGGCACGCTCACAGAGGGGCACCCCTAAAACATAGACACTTGCATGCCACCTCCTCCTCCCAAGTTTAGTTGCTCCTCTACCAGTGTCAGATACTGTCCACACCAGCAGATTCAACATCACCCTAGTAACTGACACCTTGTTGAAACTCCGGTCTACAAAACCTTTGCACTCTGCATATGAGATACAAGTGAGGCTGATATGATACTGAGCTCATTATCAATTCCATCATTGTGGAACATTGCCCGCAAGTTACTCACTGGGAATAAAGAAAAGTGTCCTTCTCTCTTTTCTGATTTTTCACATGATAAGTTTGGAGAATCAGTTGCTGATCACATGTGGATTCTATCACCCTGTTCCAAAGAGCATAATATTTCTCTGCCCTTGCTCTTTCTCTGCCCTTGTTTAAATTCCCAGTGTTCACATATGGTGTATATTACTGAAGAATTAAAGCTTTGCGCTCGAAAGATGGAAAGAAAAATTCACAAGTAAAACATAGGTCAGATATGTAATGAATGGCCATTTAATATATACAAAAGCCAGTATATTTGGATTAGGTGAGCAAGTTCTTAGTGTCTTCATTTCCACTGATATCTGCCTATGTGCAAATGGAGTATATTATTTGCTACATGTTTACCATGGTATAATGTGCAAATTTTAGTGTGTGTGTGTTCTGGTAATTGGACACTGTGATATCCATATCAGGAACATGGCTTGCACATCTATCATGGAATTTTTTTTTATTATTAATTTCACAAAGGTGGTATTTTCCTAAGTAGCACTTTTGAAACCAGGGGTGGAAGAAAACTGCTATTCCCTGATCCTATATGATATACATCTGCCTGAAGTTGTATAAAGACATTTAGGTAGTTAATGGGCATGTTAATATGAATGTTCTCATGCAAGAGTCATTTTCAGAATGAAAAAATTTTTCCTTCCCCAAAGTGAGAATAGCAGAAATGTTGGCGACCTGAGCACCATAGTTACATAGACTATTTCCCTGCTAAGGTCTAGTTTGAAGGAAAAAACTTGAAAACAAACCTATGAGGTTGAGCCTGGTTGCTATAAAGACTTTGTGGTGGTATGTGTTTTGGGGATGAGCTGTGGAAGGTTTAGTTGACTTCTAGAGCTGGAGAGTCTTACTCATTCAAAATAAACAGACACAAGCTGGTGCGAGCGGTGCTTCACAGGGCAGCCGAGAGTAAGAATCCAAGATGCTACAGCCCCATGGCCTTTACAAACACTCGCACAATTTCTAAAGGGGAAATTACTGTGGCCTTGGTTTCCCAGTTCCTCCTGGGTCTGGTCAAATCCCAGGTGACAGAAGCTGAAGCCAAGTTAAGGGTCGTATCTGCTCTGTAGTGTGGAGGCCCGCACTGGGCTAGCGACCTGGAGGGAGTGAGCCCACCGAATACGCAGAGCCCAGAGTCACTGTCCCATGTTCTAGAGAACAATGTGAAGAGTCCTAGAAAAGGAACTCACCAGACTGTCAGGGGCCGATGTAGCCAAAATGTCACTGAATAGAAAAAAATCTTGTCTTCAGTCCTCATGCTTTGTCACTGTAAAGCGAACAAAAAGCATTTTTACTATAATTTAAAGGAGCTGCTTTTTTTATAGCACATACTATTTCGCTTTGTACTCTCTTTGATAGTTGCAGAATAATTTAGACTGTAGAAAAAACTTTGTTGTATTTGTACTGTTCATGAATGTTTCAAAGAAAGTGCTTTACTTGGTTGCCATAATTTTTCTTGTACTGCTGTATTTTTTCCCCCCTGGCTTCATGGAAACCTAATCTGACTCATATTTTCAGTACACTTTTTTAAACGTGTGTTTGTGTGTATTTTTTTTCCCTTTGGTCAGTATTCTGAATGTTTACATCTGTTTGACATTAGCCATTTAATGCCTTTTTTAAAAGGCGGTATTACTCTTACAGTGTAACAGCAAAATGTGAATCAACCCAAACATAACATGCATAACAAATACAGATTGGGGGGCAAAGGCCCAGAACGTACACAGACATTTTATATCAGCATACAGCAAAGTCCAACCCTCCTTCAGCCCTCTACCAAAGAATATATTATTCCCACAGGAAAAACTCAGAAAAGGTGTGTAAAATCCTCAGAAGGGGGAGCAGTTGAATCAGTAAGACTGCTACAATTTAATACTGTTATGCTTGCTTTGATACCTGACTAAATGTGACGGAGTGCAACAAGCATTGAAACAATTCTTAGGCAGTGTTTTGTTTAGAATTCAGGGATCATGCATTCTTTAATGGTGCTGTTTGTTTTTTATTTCTTTTCTACAAAGAAAAAAAGTGTTGCCTAAAAAAGTGACTGCTCACGATACCATAAGTTAAATGAAATGTTTGTCTTTCCATGTTTCTGTTTTTCCCTTTCTCTAAAGTAATGATTTGGGTTTCAATATTAAAATATTCTGGGAGAAAATAAAGAAATTCAACCTTCAATTATTGTCATTTCTAATTTTTAATATGAATTTTAAATTTTTAATGAAATGAGGTGGTTAATATATATACACATAAAATGTACTAATAAATTACATTGGACATTTTACTTAACAAAAAGTTTATAAGCAGAACAAACCATATACTCTTAAATTTTCTGCCCTTATTGGTATGGTGAATTTTCAACATACAGTTTAACTATTACTACAAAGGTTTCCTCTTCGAAATCAACCATATCTATTATGCTTATTTAAAAATATATTTGAATCTTCTTGTTTTCATACAAATATTGTTAATTCCTTATACCAAAAGAAAGGTAAGTCAAACAAATTGTTACTACCATATTTAACTTTAACTTTCAAAATGAATTACCTCTCAAAATTCTTTTTTAAAATAATTGCAGGTTAGTTTTCCTTCTCTTGTATTAAATATTACAGATATATTGATATGAATAAAATGCTCTGAACCATTAAAACAAAATCACCTCAGTTATATTTACATTGGTTAAGGAAATATGCATAGCTTTACAGTAAGATGAAGCTGAAAGCATTAAACATAATTAGCTGTTAAATCTGAGTTCAGCTGTTTTCATCTACACAGAAAATGCGGTCTTTAGCCACCAGATGGCGAAAAAGGATGTTTACTTTTGGAGGAAAATAAAAACATGCTTCTTCCTTCTCATAGATTAAATGATTATAGTAATGAAAACACAGCTTATTCAACTAAGGCGATGAAATAAATACTTGTAATTGACACTAAATTATTTTCACTATAATACTGGCACTCCTTTTTCGTCCTATACAGAATGTTTTCTTAATTTTATTTAGCATTGTGGAATTTTTCTTTTATTGTTTTTATTACATTACTGCCTACCTAGGCATCTTCTATTCCAAAATTCATCACAGAAAATTGAACCACCAAGCATTATCTAAGGTGACATTTCTTGAAACTTATCTGATTATGTTTTAATTTGTTTATTCTCATAATAGGTATATTAAGCAATTTTCATATAAATATTTATTCTTAATATATTAATGTGACCTTATTGAAGTAACAGTTGCTCTTAGGATCTAAGGTACATATTTGTATCTATCATGACCTTATCTGAGAACAAATGATTTACCCAATGATTCAACAAGCTCTTAAATATTATTTAGAAAGAATCTCACCGGGAGAGTAGTTGTTACAACAGTTTTGGACTTCTTCCTGCAGGATAGAGTTGAACATCAGTCTTAGAAAGTGTGTCGCCGTGAATTTCTTTGAAGACAGCGGGTGCAGTTGGCATGAACTTATTACGTCAAGTTCAGTGCACACGTCATTATCCACAGTGAAACAGAAATCAGAAGTTGGAGTCCTCCAGTGTCACAGCTAATCTGGAAGTCTAGATTGGCCAATGAACCCAGTCTTTTTATCTGCAGAAACTTTTCTCCAGTTGCTAGTCAATAAATTACATACATTCTCACCAACTGGAGGAGGGTCCCCGGATTTGCAAAGCAAAGGTTGATTTTTTTCTGCTATTTTATTTAAAAGTTTTATTATGTTTTTCAGCTATATTAAATAATATTCCATTTTTATACCTATCAGTAACACTGATAGTGAATATATTTAGCAATCCTGCAAAGCATAGGCAATCCAAACTGATGCCAGACAAATAAAAAAAGATGGTCCTATTACAACAAATCGATGAAGATTGGCTGAAGATAAGTTCTGTGAACAAAGGGATTCCCTGAATCTGCTTTTATCAATAGTTAGCATTTATACTTCATATATCCATTGCATTTATGGGGAAGTTTGTTTTTTAGTTATCTAACCTAAAATTCCCACCTACAATCTGTGTGTGTGCATGTGTGTGTGTTTAAGGAAATTATTTAGAGATGGTTCAAAGGCAAGCTTTAACCCAAACACAACAAAAAGTCCAGGCATTTCCCCCTTTTGCTGTTTACAAGTACCTTGTTAGGTGGATGCCCTCCATAAACGGCAACTTGGCTAAAGGAGGGAACACCTGCTGCTTCAACAGAAGGTCCTGGACACTTGAGATAAGTAAGATCATTTATTTTTCTGGGTACTCATCCCAGTGTCTTGATTTCTCATTAGCTGGTTAAATGGTACATGGAAAGTAGGTTTCACCTTTGATCCAAATGTATCTATGGTTTCATATTATGGTTTTATTTCAGAAAACTGCTAATTTCCAAATCCTCATTCTTTTAATGAAGAGAGAACATAGAGGTAGTGCAGAACTATGGTTTTATTTCCTTGATTCATTTGGCTTTTGATGAAAAAGATTGGCCACAATAACTGTAGGAACCATAGGAGTTTCTCCTGGATGTTCTTTTTCTATGAAGAAGCAGTGGCATTTAATGCATGTGCATTTATATGGAAATTTTAAAAAACATTTCTTCCTGTAATATAAAATTCATTTGCCAATTGATGAATTTAAATCTCATAATGAGAAATTGAAAGGCTTAAGTGGGGGAAGTTCTCCTTGATGTTTCTAAATAGAAGTCACTGATACCTTTTATACCTCTTCTTGCTTTAACATGTGAACTCAATGTAGACTTTTTTTGTATCACATAGATTTTTTTGGCTTTATTTTTATTTTTAGTAAAACAGTCTTTATATTTGCAGGGAAAACAGAGCTATGGGAAACGAGTTGGCATCTTAAAAAATTCAGTAATTCAAAAACATTTTCCAAACTACATTTAGAGTAGGACTTTATGGATAGCTCATTATCTCTCATCTTCATGTCTATAATTTCTTCATTGTTAGAGGGCCCGTTGGAGCCTACAAGATACTTTTTGACCAAGAGAAAAACAGTGTGAGATTGGTAACAGCTTCTTTTTTTTTCGTCTTCTGACATTGAAATGGTTCTCTTTTTTTTGTTTTTGAGGTGTAATTGGTATATAACACACTAGTTCCATATAACACACTAGTTCCAGGTTAATGATTTAATATTTGAATTTATATTTAGTTAATGATTTGATATTTGAATATATTTTAAATTGATCATCACAGGAAGAGGAGTTAATACCCATCATAATACATAGTTACAATTTTTTTCTTGTGATAAGGACTTTGAAAATCTACTCTCTAATCATCTTTAAACCATGCTGTTCAGTGCTGTGAAGTGTGGTCACATGTTGTACATTGCAGTCACGAGACTTGTATGTGTGTGCTCAGTCATGTCCAATTCTTTGCAACCCCATGGACTGTAGCTCACCAGGCTCCTCTGTCCGTGGAATTTTCCAGGCAAGAAGTCTGGAATGGGTATTTATTTTCCAACTGGAATTTTGTGCCTTTTCACCCATTTCACCCACCTCCCTCTACCAACCTCTGGCAACCACCTGACAGTCTGTTCTCTGTACCCAGGAGGTTGGAAACCCATGGGATCTTTCTTGTCCAAAAACCTTTCCTTGGCAAAAACTTGGAGTAATCGAAGACACCACACTCTGCAGTTTCAGATTTCCACTTATGATTCTCTTAGTAATAAATAAATCTTTTTCAAATCTTTAGCCTTCATGGTCTGAATATGAAGATTTTATAAATTCTCTTCATGGAAGTAAACTTACAGAGATTTAGCTGTATACTATGCCAAATACGGCAATTTCTCAGAGCTGTTCTTAAAAGGCACATTGTCTTTATTAAAAATAATAAGAAATACTTATGAAATACTATGTACCAAGTACTGCAAAGCATTCCATATGTGTTAATTACCACATTGTAGAAAAATCCTATAAGGGAAGCCCGGCTAGTATATCCATGGAATAAACAAGAAACCTGAGACTTAGAGAATTTAAAGAAAAGAATACACAGGTCACATCTGGAGTTTGAAAGGTTTTTCAGAGACCAAAGCATATCCTCTTATTTATCTATGAAACACAATGGCTGCTACCTATACTGCTGAGTACTGGGGCTACTAAGGAAAAACAGAGTATCCCCAAATCTTTAAAAAGTATGGGCTAGTGGGAAAGATGATCAGTAATTTTATTATGGCACGAGTGGAGCCAAGACATGTACATGGTGCAGTGGGGAAAGTAAACTGAGTGGATGAGGCCATTTAAGATTGCAACTGGACAAGAAAGAAACCTCCACAGGGGCATCCATTGCTCACAACTGACAAAGCCTCAGGGCCATCCCACTGGGAAAGAGGGCATGCTCTTCCGTGGCAGCATCCCAGTGGTTTCTCTTGAATAGGACTCTGCCACATCAGTCTTAACTGCTGACGATCTCTGCAAGGTGTACAGTGCTTTACGCATTTCACAGCCATGTCCCTAAGACCTTCTTATATGACTCCAGGAACTTGTTTGGATATTGGTAATATTGACAATGGACTTTGTAAACATTAGCAACATACTAAAACAATGCGGTAGCCAATGTTGGTGATCCTTGTTAATTTTTTTAATGAATGTAACACATATTCCTATATTAAAATGTCAAATAGTATTACAGAGACTAGTTTAAAAAATAGCAGTGCACTGATATACATTGCAATGTGGGGTATTTTTTTAAGGACATGACTTCTGACTATTCATGCAATTCGGTAGGGTTCTGATAAAACAAAAAGCAAGTCCTGCACATGCAAGGTGCAGGTTTGGGTTGAAGTCGGGGAACCCCCAGTGCCTTGTCCAGTGCTTCTGAGGAATAAAGGCATCCTGATTTGCTGGTGATCACAAGACAGAATTATTTTGACCATTGGGGAAAGTGAAAGAGCACAGAAGAGGCAGTCAGCAGATAACCACAGGACACAGTGCCAGAGACAAACATCACCAGTATTTTTCCAAGCAAGTCTTGGTTGGTTAAGTCCTACTGTTCCACTCATTCCAGCCCAGGTAACATCAGTGATGAACTATCACCATATAGAGGAAAATATTCAGTAGCTCAGTGGCCTCTGTCCCCCTGTCTGTTATGCCACTGCTGTAAGAACATGAATGAATTATTCACACTCTATTCAGTGTCTGACTTACCATCTTCCCCCTAGGGCCAAGCTGTCTTTTAATACTTCTTAGTCATAAATAGGTTTCTTTAAGCCCCCTGGCAAGCTAATATTTTAAGTATTTAATAAGCAATTATTTGAAGACATATCAAAGTAACAATTTATTTGTGAGGTTAGATTGTGTGAACACATGCATTTTGCTGTTTCCAAAATGAGATGCTTTAACTTCCCTTTCTACCCAGGAGTGTGTCATCTCACTGAAGGTGAGCAGAGTTTCCTCCTGACCCACAATACTTGTAAGGGGATGCTAACAACTGGGCATTTCCAGTTCTAAGCCCCATCCGACACTCAATGAATGAATGTTTAATTGATCCACATTGCTATACCGGCTGTTGAATTATAGGAGACAAAAGTTCTTACTTATGACTTGATTCTTCAAGAAATATAAAGTTACCAAACATTTTTTTTAGTGTTTTGTGCCTCAGCATTGTCATAAGATAGAAGGAATTTCCTTAGAAAATGTCATTCAAATATAACTTTCCAGGAAGCATCTTATTTCCCAAAGCAGCGTGGATGTGGATGGGAGGAATAACAAGAGGATTGATGTTTCAAAGAGTGAAATCTTTGAAGTCATAATTTAATTTATTGGCTAATTTATCTAGGTTCAGAGTCAAAATATTTAGGCAATGTAGTATGAGAAGCAAACTACATTTCTACATCTTGTATTGGTGGAATTACCCTTTCTCACTTAAAAGAGAAAGATGAAAAGAAAGAGACCCCCTTTGTTTGGAGAATGATTTGTCACCAAATTCGACTCATCTGGAGAAAACAGCACAGATGGTCTGGTTTGCTTCAGGTTTGTGGGTCCGTGCCCTGCATGACTCACCAGCGAAGGTAAATCAGCATCTCATTGCATTCTGGATTCATAGTCATAATAACAGATAGTCATGTCAATAACATTCTTCAGACTTCAGGAGGAAAATGAAGTTAGAGATTATTTTTCGCACAGTTCTACATTCATGTGAATGAGGTGATGCTTAAAAAATACCTTTGCTTCCCACTAGCTAGCTATTTTATACATGTTAACGTGAATGTGCCAGGGGGACCTCAGCTCTGCGCTCCCTGATGACCTGGATGGGTGGAGGGTCGGGGAGAGGTTCAAGAGGGAGGGGATATGTGTATATATATAGCTGATTCACTTTACTGTGCAGCAGAAACTAACACAACATTGTAAAGCAATTATACTCCAATAAAACACATACACACATAAATAGCTTTGCAAGCTTAATAAAATTCAGGATGACTTAAGCTCTCTGGCTCAGATCAAGTAAATCATTCTTTTATTTTAAGAAACGAATATCAAACTAATTTATCAGAAAGGAAAATCTTCAGCAGGCATTTGGCTATCCTTACACATGGTCATTTCCTTAATTGTTGTGGGGCCATTAATGTGTATAATTTACCTGCAAGGATGGGTATTTAAAACGTACTTCAGCACAGAGATTTGATATAACATAAATTTACTAAGAATGAATGATAACTTTAATAATGGGAAATCTGATTTCCTAACCCCTAGTTCAGCAAATGGATTTATGCAAATCCAAAGAGGTTAGATCCCCTGTGAGAAGCAGATGGCTCCCTTTAGACTGTGCACAACACAGATTTCTCCTTTCCTTCTTGGTCATGTCCTGCATTACAGTTTACAGTTAGAAAGCTTCATTCATCTCCATTGAGCCCCACGTTTGTCACTGGACTGACCCGTACTGAAGAGCAGGTTGTAGTATCTCATCTGCTTTGGTATCTCTAACAGGTTCCATTGTGCATCCGAGAGAATAGTCCATCCGTGGGCACAGCGGTGTCTGTATTGGCTTTCTCAGGGCCAGGCTCTGTCGTGGCTGCTGCAAGTATCTAAATGAATACACAACCCCAAAATCCCTGAATGTTTATTTTGGTGTGGAGAGACAGGTAGCAAAGAGCTGAACATATAATACATACAGTATGTTTGAAAGTAGAAAGTGCCATGAAGGAAAATAAAGCCTAGTAAGGGCATAAGGAGTATTATGGCGTAGAGGTCATAAATGTAGATAGGTTCCCAGGTAAGGCCTCGGGCTTCCCTTGTGGCTCAGCTGGTGAAGAATCCGTGTGCAACGCAGGAGGCCTGGGTTCGATCCCTGGGTTGGGAAGATGCCCTGGAGGAGGGAAAGGCTACCCACTCCAGTATTCTGGCCTGGAGAATTTCATGGTCGGTATAGTCCATGGGGTCACAAAGAGTCAGACACAACTGAGCAACTTTCACTTTCACGTCCCAGGGAAGGCCTCACTGAGAAAGTGCCATGGAATGAATTGCATCCCCTCAAATTCATATGTTGTAACCCTCATCCTAATTATGACTATATTTGGAGATAGGTCATATAAAGAGATAATTAGTATTTAAGGGGGTCATAAAGGTGGGGCCTGATGCTGTAGGATTAGTATTCATGTAAGAAAAGGTTAGAGTTGTCTGTCTCTTTATCTGCCATGTAAGAGCACAGCAGGAAGGAGGCACCTGCAGGACAAGAATTGAGGTCTCAGCCAGAAACCGAATCCACCAACACCTTGACTTTGGATTCCCTGCCTTCAAAACTGTAAGAAACAAATTTTTGTTGTTTAAGCCACCAGTTCCTGGTCTATCATTGTGGTTTCCTAAGCTAATATAAAGGCCATAGTGGAGTGGAGAACTGAAGCAAGTATGAGGGTGCAGCAGGGTGCCACATGGGTGTTCATCTGATGGAGAGCCTTCAAAGTGTAGGCAAAAGCCAATGTAACACCCCAGGTCTCTGTGCTGTGGTAGATAATTTACATATAGATATCCTACTTCTCTGAATAGCTCTCAAAGAAGGAGAAGCTCTTATAAATTGCAAAATAATGAACTTCTAGGCCTTCCATTCATCAAGACACTTGCATCCTTGATGGGATCAGCTATTTCCAAAGGTCCAACTTGAGAAGAAAGTATAACTTTTTCAGCAAATGATTAAAATATTTTCCCTTTGCCCATGTGATTAGACTTCTTTAAAAAGTTATCTTATTTATTTTCAAAGCAAGATATTAAAATGGCATCTTATATCATATCATCTAGTGCCTTGCTAGATCTAATGCTACCAGTAAGAGCTAAGAAAGAGCTGGCTTAGAGGGATGGTACGGGGAGGGAGGTGGGAGGGGGGTTCAGGATGGGGAACACGTGTATACCTGTGGTGGATTCATGTTGATGTATGGCAAAACCAATACAATATTGTAAAGTAATTAACCTCCAATTAAAATAAATAAATTTATATTAAAAAAATAAGTTCATGGCATCTGGTCCCATTACTTCATGTCAAATAGAAGGGTAAAAGATGGAAGTAGTGACAGATTTCCTCTTCTTGGGCTCTAAAATCACTGCAGATGGTGACTTTGGCCATGAAGTCAGAAGACATTTGCTTCTTGGCAAGAAAGCTATGACCAACCTAGGCAGTGTGTTGAAAAGCAGAGACATTACTCTGCCAACAAAGGTCCGTATAGTCAAGGCTGTGGTCTTCCCAGTGGTCACGAATGGTTGTGAGAACTGGACTGTAGAGAAGGTGGAAAGTGAAGTCGCTCAGTCATGCCTGATTCTTTGCAACCTCATTGCCTGCAGCCTGCCAGGCTACTCTGTCCTTGAGGATTCTCCAGGTGAGAATACTGAAGCGGATAGCCATTCTATTCTCCAGGGGACCTTCCCAACCCAGGGATCAAACCCAGGTCCCCCTCAGTGCAAAGAGATTCTTTACCATCTGAGCCATCAGGAAAGGTAAGAGTAATACATATTAGGTCACCTGGAAAGGGCCCTCTGTGTCCAAAGGCCATACCCATTGTAAAACTGAGGTTCTGAGTATGTGTCAACACGCATGAACTACTCCAGAATTAGCTCCTCTATCTCAACCCCCTTCCAGTTATGAGTAGATGTAAATTTTAAAGAAACCCCATCAGCAGGGATATGTTTTTGTCTGCTGGAACACTTTATTACACTTTTCTTCAAAACTTCTGAACAATATGCACACTGCTTTCTGACCTGTAATTGATGATATAGCACTATGTAAAGTGCAAAAGCTCACAAAAAGTCAAAAGATTAACTTTTGCCTCTCAGTGATCAGCTCTGAAGCATTCCTTTGTCATTTGAAAACAGCATGGGGAGGAGACAGAGCAATAACCATGCTGTTGCTGCTGCTAAGTCGCTTCAGTCGTGTCCGACTCTGTGCAACCCCATAGATGGTAGCCCACCAGACTCCCCCGTCCCTGGGAGTCTCCAGGCAAGAACACTGGAGTGGGTTGCCATTTCCTTCTCCAATGCATGAAAGTGAAAAGTGAAAGTGAAGTCGCTCAGTCATGTCCGACTCTTCGCAACCCCATGGACTGCAGCCTACCAGGCTCCTCCACCCATGGGATTTTCCAGGCAAGAGTACTGGAGTGGGCCGCCATTGCCTTCTCCGTAACCATGCAGTACCTTTTATTTATTTATTTATTTATTTGCCTGCAGTAACCATGCAAGACCTTCCCTGATAGCTCAGTTGGTAAAGAATCCACCTGCAATGCAGGAGACTTGGGTTTGAACCCTGGGTTGGGAGGATCCCCTGGAGAAGGGAAAGGCTTACCCACTCCAGTATCCTGGCCTGGAGAATTCCATGGAGGGCCACAAAGAGTTGAACACTACTGAGCGACTTTCACTTTCACCCTTTTATTGAATCAGGAAGAAACTTCATCTGCCTGCCGTACATGCACCTTTCTGTGTACATAGGCTGACAGGGTCCTAGAGATGAATGAACACAGGTCATGGAAACCAGAATGACCTCTGAATTCAGATTTTTTATATTGACAAACAGTATAACCTGAGTTAAGGTACTTAATCCCTCTGAACCTTTATTTGAGCTTATCCATGTAACCTGGAAAATTTGTTATCAGAGATAACAATACATATAAACTGCTTAGCATAATGTTTGTTGCATATTGCACTCAAGATACATGACCTCTGGTATTCAAAGAGGTATATTTTTCCCCACAGAGGCTCCAAACCCTGCATTTTAATTGGAAATGGGCTCTTGATAAATACCAGAATTCAACTGACTTCATGCTAACCTTAGGATCATTTCCATTTAATATAGGAAGAACTGGAAACAAGTGAAATGTAAATGCTTCCAAGCTTGTGCGTTTCCTGTTAGCAGTATTACTGAAGCCCTCTGACTATATAGTTTTATTTAGAGTATGAATGATGCTAGTATGCGTTTAAATAGCTCCGGTAGCTTGTTAAAAACTTCAAAAGTCTGGGTCTCTGCCCTGGAGTTGTGATTTAGAACCCATCCAAATAATTCTGATCAGACTTTCTGATCACCTTGCACCAGGATCTCTCACTGTATGAATTACTAATTTATTATCTCACATTGGAAGGCTGAGGATCATCAGGTATCTAGCTTTCAAAATTAGCAACAGTTACGGGCTTCCCTGATGGCTCAGTTGGTAAAGAATCCACCTGCAATGAAAGAGACCCCAGTTCAAATTTCTGGGTTGGGAAGAACCCCTGGAGAAGGGATAGGGTACCCAAGCCAGGTATTTTGGGGCTTCCTTTGTGGCTCAACTGGTAAAGAATCCACCTGCAATGTGGGAGACCTGGGTTCAATCCCTGGGTTAGGAAGATCACCTGGAGAAGGAAATGGCTACCCACTCCAATATTCTGGCCTTGAGAATTCCACAGACTGTATAGACCAGGGGGTCCCAAAGAGTCAGACATGACTGAGCAACTTTCACTTCATTTCAATATCAATACGAGTAAATATTAGAAAAACTGGTAAATAGTTGACAGAAGGAATTGGTTGTAAATTGTTCTAGCATATGAGGGAATATGTTCAGTAACTAAATATAACATTGCAAAAGCTGGAAAAAATTCATACTATATAAAATGAAAAAAAAAGAGAGCAGTTTAAAGTGTTATGTAAGATAGATATTATTATTACTGAAAAAACCAACTACCATATATTGAAATGGATCAAATCAATAATAGTAAGTGACAATCAATGGTTGATTTAGATTTGGAGATTCTGAGTAATTTTATTCTTTCTCTTTTCTGAATTTTTCAACATTTTTTTCTTTGAATATATAAAACTTCTGTTAGCAGATTTTTAAAGCTATTAAAAGTAATTGCAATGTTTAATTATTAGGAAAACAACATATATCCATCTACAAAAAGAACACAACATATATCCATCCATATATCCTGAGTAATGTTAAAATTTTATATTCAAAGAATAATGGGTCCCAATGTTTAATGTTTTAAAGTTTTATCTTCTTATAGTTGAATATGTTTATTTGCATTAGAGAGTAAAGTTAGATGAATTTTATCAAAATTTATTTAGTAAGAGATACAATAAAACAATAAGAAAGTATATTTATCAAATTTCTGCTGCCACCCAGTGGCTGCCCAGTCTGTTTTATTTTGTTCACCTGTCGAATTGACCAGTAAAGTTATTCTACATTTGTAGGTAAAAATTAGCCTGTCTCAAAGAAGCAGTGATTTTCTACTCTGAAAATGACCAACTAAACTATAATATCAAGTAACAAAATTTTTTTTCAATAGATCAGCACTAAGATGTTTTGAATCCACATTAAGTAACATCCTAATAACTGTTTGTTTCACAAATTCTAGAATCTTTTTCTGGCTGTAACAGAGTCCTTTTTAAGCTAACATTCTGTGAGTCCCATGCAAGGGACAATTGCCACCCAGTAGCAATTATCACCTGCTCACTGAACTGGGTCCAGTTACTTTTAACTCTCAGAGAAGAGAAAAGTCGAGGGTGAGACTGAATTACACTTGGCCATCTCCAGAGGATGGCCATCTGCGGTTCAGTAAGGGTTCAGCTAAATAAAACAGGACTGGCAGGTCTGTTGAGAGCTGAAGCAAGGTCCCCAGAATATGATATAACTGAAAACATGTGAAAAAGAATGAAGGGAAACTAAGAAGACAGTACTGAATAAGTTCCAGTTCCAGTGCAAAGAAATTACAGAAAAGAAGCCACATCTAAAATATCAAATGAGAAATATAAAGGTCAGCTATGTAAATCAGTGTTACATAGGTTTGTAAAAGCCTTGGGAGGAAAATGGAGAATGAAACGTCAAAATAATATCATTGGTTACATGGTGCAGGTGGAATAAAAGGAGAAAACTACCTTTCTACCTCTCTCCATTTTTACTCATTACAGTGAATGGACATAACAGTAAATGTATTTTTTAAATCTATGGAATATTTATTGTGAAATGGAGGAAAATATAGTAAGTGAGTGGTCTAGTGACTCCTTATTGTATTTCTCTCTTTCTTTGAGAAGAGAGAAAAGGAACCTGAAATTGCCTTCAGAGTTGTAAAAGGGTTATTTCTCCCCCAAAAAAGACATGAATGCAAGAAAAGGGAAAATGTTGAGAGGCTTCCACACAAAGCCAGGCAAGTAGGAGCCCAATTAGAACTAAGTGAACAAATGTAAAACAGAGACATCTTTGGACTGAAAGGTAATTCACAAAGTTGAAGCCAATACTAAACCCGGCTTATGAAAGGGCATTGTCAAAAAGTAACTTAGTTCGCCCTGTATGACACTGTCTACATCCATCCATGTCTCTCCAAAGGACCCAATTTTGTTCCTTTTTAAGACTGGGCCATGTGCCATTGTATATGTGTAGCTGATTTATTTTGTTGTACAATAGAAACTAACACATTATAAAGCAACTATATTCCCATAAAAACTAACTTTAAAAAAGTAATTTAGGAGCTAAAGGACAATGAATAGAAAAGCACTTGTAGGGAACAACAGCATATTTCAAATTCTAATTGAATCATAGTGTTTGCTCTGAACAAGGCAGACTGGAAAACCCTATAGTGATTGTGAAAATCATACTCATGACTGTTACCTAAGGGTAATTAATTCTAAATCAGGGGAATGGCTTTGGAGGTTTTCAAGGGTAGAGCATGGATTGGTCAGTTGTGAAGAGTTGCATCTTAAAGCTTTCATTCATGCATAGATCTTTTTTTTTTGGCCCAAGCGGCCATTATAAGTTTAGAGGGATGGGCATGATTTTTGCTTGATTTTCTGTTGTGTATGTGTGTCCCAGGATTCTTGTCTTTAAGGCACTCTTTTGGTTTGAATTGTTCCTGACAGACTTATCACTTTGGACCACTGTGACCTCAAAGACATATATAGAGATCTTCTTTTAAGTTTCTGCTTTCTTGGAAAGTTAACTCCTTACAAACCTAAAAGAGGTAAGTTTTTGACTGCCATTTTTTTGACCAGTTTATACTCATAAGTGATTTATATCGTTAAGAATATGTAAGGCACTTCCCTGGTAGTCCAGTGGCTACGACTCTGTGCTCCCAATGTAGGAGGTTTGGTTTGATCCCTAATGAGGCAACTAGATCCCACATGTCACAGCGACAAAAAAGATCCACACGCCACAGTGAATATCACTTAGTGCCGCAGCAAAGACCTGGCACAGAGAAAGGAAGGAATGTGTAAAATAGCTTAGCATTTTTGTTTTAATTGTATTTCTGAACTGTTTGAAAATCACTTACATAAAATTTATCTTCTTAGTTTCAGGACAGTAACAGTTGCTCTGCATTTATATTACTGATGACAATACCAATGTAAACAATATAGTAAACAGTATAGGATATACATCAAGACCCATTAAAGTGTTTTCTTCTATGACTTTATAAGACTGAATACCTGCTGACAACCTGTGCACAGTTACCGAGCCCAGTCACCTCTCTCTCTTCCTACCTGCTCTGTTTTCCTCTGTGTAATTATCATCACCAAAGACAAAGCTTGAAGAATGGCTTAAATAAAAGTGTAGCAATCAGTTATATAACATAGATATTGTGCTTTTGTATTTTTCTAAAAGTTAGCTCAAATGAAGTTGGTTCATTCTGTATTTTTCTGAGAGTTAGCTCAAATGTGAGGTTGGTTCATTTTTTCTTTAGAAAGAAAGACAAAAAAGGACTATTTTTAACCTCAGACTATCTTCAATCAGTACTGAGTACGGAAATCTGTCTGGGGTTTGATCTATATTACTATTAATTTATATTGTGATATTCCTAGATATATCCTTATTTAACTTGGTAAACAAACAAATCCAGGTGTTAGTACATTAAACTTCCATATCTTATTTCTACTTTTAGTTCCCAATTTGGTAGTTATATATCTTATGCCATAATCAATTATATTAGCTTGAAGCAAAGTTCTTAAGTATTAGTGTGGCAACAATCAACTTGGATGCTCACTGAAAAGGTAGATTTTGGGTCTCAGCCATTAAAATTAGTGTATCAGCAATAGAATGCAAGATTTTGTATATACATTAGGCAAATCAGGTGATTCTGATACTCATGGTATAGAGATTTAGAGTATGTGATTGTCACGTGCTTTTATTATATCCTGATATGTAGTATAACTCTATTAATCCCTTTAGAAGTTAGTGATTCTTGGAGAAAAGTGGACAATGAAAGCCATCATACCAAATACCTCTGACAGGTAAGCTTACATTGAGGAGGACAGTTTGTTGGATTTGGGAGGGAAATGTATGGGCTGAGACTTTCCAAATATATAAAGTGAGCTCAAATCATAGTTTCCCACATTGGCAAATGCTTTTTCCCCTTTCCTTTGCTTTTTCAATTTACTTTCAGCTTCAGGGTTCTGTCTCTTCCATTTTACCTTTTTAATTTATTTGACTGTTCGCCCCATAGGCTACTTGAGTACGGGGATAAAAAATTTTTGACAAATTAAAATCCACTCTATGAGTTTTCATGTACTTAATATTATTTTCTATTAGCCTTTTCATTCAAGAATATTTTACTTGAAAAACAAATGTTTCCTGCTGGTTAAAGTGAAGTCTCTTAGCTTTATTTTCCAACTTATTCCAAAAATAAAGTAATCAGTCCTTATGCTGATTCAACTAGAATTATGTCATTTATCTCTTCTTGTAGAAATCAGAATTATATATTTCTTACAATTAAATTTCCATCATTGAACAAGTATGAGCTATTCTAAATACCTTATATAATCTTGGTTTAAATATACATAGGCTTATATATTACATATTTAATATGAAGTTTACTGTACTTCATTCACAGAATTGATATTATTCATTATATCCTCCAGCTAACTTTTGAATTTGCTCAGAAAATCACTAAACAAGATTTTGGCTAATTGTGTAATACTTGCCTTCATAAATACTAATACACAATTTAAAGTTTTGTCTTCTCTACTTTTCTGAATCTTGCTGTGGAAATAAGTAGTACCAATGGTCAGTATTTGAAAAGAGTATTTCAGATACTGGATAATTAACTGCTGCAATGTTAAAAAAATTTGAATGTTGTAAAGTGAGCTGATTACATTTTTTCATCCTCTAGATTATAAAATAGTAACAAACCTTAACAAATTAGATTACAGGTGAGGCCTTTAAGCTTTTGATCCACAGAAACCAGACGACTCCAGACATAGCTCATAAAAAAACACAGCGAGAAAGATTCTTTGATGTGAATGATTGAATTCACTTTGTTCTCATTTTATTCTTGAGTTTGGTTCTTTGAACCATAGAGACATGAATTTGACTTATTGTCTTCAATATCCATCTTACATGTTCTGTGTCGACACTATGACTCTCTTCGTCCCATCTTCCTGAAGTATATTGCCTGGCATTCTCAGAATCTCTGAATTTTACTATTTCTCACATTCAAGTGTGTTTTCATAAGCAAGGTGTAGCTTGTTTGAAAGAAAACACTGTGTTTTATTTTGGGGTAACTTCCCAGAGTGCTTTTTTATATGTAAAGTGGAAAGAAATTGGATTCTAAGTCTGAAATCTGGGGTTTGAGTTACAGCTCTGTCATTAGTAGCTGTGTGATTTTTAATTCTCTAATTCTTAATTTCTTTGTCTAATTTACACACATTATATTCAGGAGTGCAAAGAAAATGTGTCATCTTACATTCTAGCTGAGGATTGCATTAGGGAGATTTGGAAATTAAATTTAGTAAAATATGGTAACCTCGTTCTGATCCAATTATTTAAAGTTATTAAAGAGGAGAATGAAAAAGTTGGCTTATAGCTCAACATTCAGAAAACGAAGATCATGGCATCTGGTCCCATCACTTCATGGGAATAGATGGGGAAACAGTGGAAATAGTATCAGACTTTATATTTTTGGGCTCCAGAATCACTGCAGATGGTGACTGCAGCCACGAAATTAAAAGACACTTACTCCTTGGAAGAAAAGTTATGACCAACCTAGAGAGCATATTGAAAAGCAGAGATATTACTTTGCCAACAAAACAGGTCAGTAAGCAACAGTTAGAACGGGATATGGAAGAACATGGTTCCAAATAGGAAAAGGAGTACTTCAAGGCTATATATTGTCACCCTACTTAATTCACTTATATCTAGTCAAGGCTATGGTTTTTCCTGTGGTCATGTATGGATGTAAGAGTTGGACTGTGAAGAAAGCTGAGCGCTGAAGAATTGATGCTTTTGAACTGTGGTGTTGGAGAAGATTCTTGAGAGTCCCTTCTACTGCAAGGAGACCCAACCAGTCCATTCTAAAGGAGATCAGTCCTGGGTGTTCATTGGAAGGACTGATGTTGAAGCTGAAACTCCAGTACTTTGGCCACCTCATGCAAAGAGTTGACTCATTGGAAAAGACGCTGATGCTGGGAGGGATTGAGGGCAGGAGGAGAAGGGGATGACAGAGGATGAGATGGCTGGATGGCATCACCAACTCGATGGACGTGAGTTTGAGTGAACTCCGGGGGTTGGTGATGGACAGGGAGGCCTGGCGTGCTGCGATTCATGCGATTCATGGGGTCTCAGAGTCAGACACGACTGAGCAACTGAACTGAAACTGAACTGAGGTAATGTCTTCATTTAAAAAAAATGATTGACTATTTTTTAGAATAGTTTTACACTTACATAAAAATTGAGACAGTAGAAAGAGTTTGCATATACCCTGTGTTGTTTTGCCTATTATTAATAACACCTTACATTACTATGGTGTATTTATTACAATTAATAACAATATTGATACATTATTATTACCTGAAGTCCCTAGTTTATTGACATTTCTTTAATTTTGCTTAACATCTTTATCTGCTCCAGGATCCCATTTAGGATATGACATTACATTTAGTCACTGTATCTTCTTAGGCTCCTGTTGGCTGTGACAGTTTCCTAGACTTTTCTAGTTTGAGGAATATTGGTAAGGAATTTTATAGAATCCCCTTCTGTAGGAATTTCTCTTATATATCTGTTCAGATCATTCGTCCACTTTTTAATTGAGTTGTTTGTTTATTGTTGAAGTTTGAGATGTTTGTATGTTTTTAATACATGGACAGTATCAACTTTGTTACAAAACTATTTTCACCTAAACCACAGCTGGCTTAATTCTCTTACAATGCTATGGAGTAGAAATGTTTTTATTTTAATAAATCACACTATTTTTCTTTCATTAATCATGCTTTAGTGTTGTATATAAAAATTCACCTGCACACCAAAGGTCATATATATACTCTCCTATATTTCTTCTGGATCTTTCATCATTTTGCTTTTTTGCGCTTAGGTATGTGATTGATCTTGAACTGTGAAAGGTATAAGGTCTATGACTAGTTTTATTTTTTGCACGTGAACATACAATTCCAGCATAAGTTTTTGAGAAGACTGTCCTTTCTCTATTTACTTTCCCTTGTTTCTTTGCCAAAGATAAGTTGACTATATTTGTGTGGGTCTGTTTCTAGACTCTTTATTCTAGTCCACTGATCAGTGTATCTGTTCTTTTGTGAACCCCATGCTGACTTGGTTACTGCAGTTTTTGTACAGGTCTTATGGCTTTGTTCTTCTTCCTTAGTGATGTGTTGGCTCTTCTGGATCTTTTTCCTTTCTGTATAAATTGAATTAGTTTATAAATATCTACAAAATACCCTTCTAGGATCATGATTGAACTTGTATTGAATCTATAAATCAAAGTGAGTAGGATTGGCAATAATATTAAACATTCCAGTCCATGCACATGGAATATCTCTCCATTTATTACATATAGTTTGATTTTTTAAAATCAGAATTTCATGTTCTGCATATAGATCCCAGTTATGTTTTGTTAGATTTGTATTTAAGTGTTTTGTTGATTTTAATTCTATCGTGAATGGTACTGTGTTTTAAATTCTAAATTCCAATCATTTGTTGGATGTATATAGAAAAGCTTTCTGGAGGCTCAGTCTGTAAAAGAATCCGCCTATAATGCGGGAGACCTGGGTTTGATCCCTGGGTTGGGAAGATCCCTGGAGGAAACCTGGAGGAAAGCATGACAGCCCACTCCAGTATTCTTGCCTGGAGAATCCCCATGGACAGTGGAGCCTAGTGGGCTGCAGTTCGTTGGCTCCCAAAGACTCAGACATGACTGAGCAACTAAGCATAGCACAGCATATAGAAAAGCAAATATCTTTATGTAGTAACCTCATATCCTAAGTATGATGTTAGTTGTAGGTTTTTTGTAGAATTTCTTCATCAATTTGGGTAAGCTCCCCCATTTCTAATTTGCTGAGAGTTTTTTTCATAATGGGTGCTGAATCTTGACAAATGCTTTTTATCAAATGCTTTTTCTGCATCCGTTGATATGAGTGTATACTTTTGTGGATTACATTAATTGATTTTTGAATGTTAAACCAGACATGTATGCCTGGAAGAAATCTCATTTGACTGTTATATATAGTTTTTTACATTGTTATGTTAAACTTACTAACATTTTGTTAAGGAATTTTTCACCTGTGCTGATGAGAGATATTCGTCTGTAGTTTTCCATTCGTACATTGTATTTAACTGATTTTGGTGTTAGGATTATGCTGGACTCTTGAAATGAGTTGGGAAGTGTCCCCTCTGCTTCTATTTCCTGAAAGATATAGAGAACTGGAATCATTTCTCTTAAATTACTGGTAAATTTACCAGTGAAATTTGTGGGCTTGGTATTTTCATTTTTAGAAAGTTCTGAATCAACTGATTCAATTTCAGGCAATAGGAACTATGATTTAAAAAGAAGAAGGTATTTGGTATGAGATTTGGTATTAATCTGGCTAGGAGTTAGGCTGTGTTTAATGATTTCTGTATCTGTAGGTACTGCAAGCCTAAGATTCTTCTAGTATCCTTGTTTTCTTCTTGCCTATTGTCTTTGGGTTTCTCTCAAACTCCTTAAATAAATTTTATTCCTTATAGTACTTCAATACTAATACACTGTTATTAAACTAGAGCCCCATTGACCTAGTGGTAAGGAGTAAGGGTGAAGAAACCTTCTAAAATCTTATAATTAAATCCCCATCTTTTAGTGGACCTGAGTCCCCGGAACATAACTTTCACTGTTTCTTAGCTTCCCCTCCCCTTAGGTGAGACAGAAATCCTAGAGGTGGCTAGAATTGTGTAATTGTAATTGTGTAATTGTCCTACATGAGGACAATTTACCTAGGAGAGGTAAATCTCTGGTAAGATCTTTTTACCTGGAAAGTAGATCTTTTTTATGAAGAACTCATTGGGATTATTTCAAAATGGATACTTTTATTTCCCTGTTTAAGATATAGGAGGTGATTTTTCTTGGCTATCCACCATTAGCATATGGTTTGTCAGTATAAAACCCACAAAAGTGTGGGTTCCACCCACGACCATGGTGCCAGAAGTTTATCACTTTCAAACTAGCCTACAATCGGCATCCATCAAGTTGTTTAAATTACCATTTAAGTATTTCTACAATTATAGCTCTAGCAGCTTCCTTTTCAAAGAAGCAGATCTTGACTGTGTTTCTCTGTATTCACTTTCCTCTCAAGATTTCAGGGTGGTGATTTGCTCTGTGATGTCAGTTCTCTTGTAGATCTAAGAAAAAAATCAATGATTTTTTAGTTTGCTCAGCATCTCATGAGCAACATGCTCTTGTTGTTGTATGGGTGGGAGTTAGATCTTCCTAGTTCTTTACATGTAAGAAGTGAACACGTAAGTCTAATAATAACCTCTTTGAAGTAATTGTCTCTATCTCAGATTTCCCTTCTCCTTCCCGTGTTCTTCTCTAAGACAGTTTCTGGGCATCTGAGAGAAGGGATAGACATGATCTTGTAGTGGAGGGTGGGAGGGAGCCCTTCCCTGTGTTCCTAGGTTCTTGTTCTGCTTGGTGATTCCTTGGATCTACCCAGAAGTGTTGCTTTCATACCTGGTTACTGCATGCTCAAGAGGTGTCAGCAGTCGATGTCTGTGGCCAGTAGGTCAATGGCCTTTTCTCTTCTGCCTCTAATAGTCATCTCTGCTGACCCAGCCCCACTGTAATCTTGCTGAAACTGAGATCTCCACAGTTATGGCAATGCAGTCTATTTCATCTGCATCTGAGCATCCTTCATGGCCAATCTGAAAGACAAGTCTCTCTCAGAGTCCCAAAAAGTCAATGTTAAAAGCCTTTCTGCTTCTGACTTTGCTTTCAACGTATCCAACTGTGCATCTCCTAGAACTTTAGCTCAAAGGAAGGAAGGTTGTGACAACCTCGTCTCTCCATCAACCTCTGCACGTTAGCTCCTTCTCATCCCAGGAACCACTCAGGGCCAAAAAGAAGAGCCTCGTTCTCCCCTTGTTCTTTCTCTTTTGCCTGACTCTATTGTATGACATAGCCTCTTTCTTCCCAGTAGGTCATTTATTCCATTTCTCTTTCAGAAATTATAATGGCAGAAACACCGTGTTGAAACATGACAAGGTGGAGAGAATAAAACACTTTTGCTTAATATTCTCAATCTTTATAGCTATAAAATAGATATATTGATATCTATTTAAGGGCTCTCTTAAAGACTGGGATAATGTTTTTGTAAACTACTTGGAAAATTCTAGTCATTATATAAATATTAGTTTTTAATTATTTGATACTCTAAAGATAATCACTAATCACTGTCATATAAAATATTTTAATACTAATATTCAGGGGTATATATTATGTGTGTTTGGGGCATTGAATTGGAAACTTCCAGCAAAAAAGTAGTCACTATATGGATTTTTAGAGATTCCTAAACTAGCCACTGTAATTATGAAGGAAAAGAATAATAGCAAATTGAGAGAGTTGTTTAATGTTTTAGCCTATTACCCACCAGAAAGTTCTTTATTTTCCTTCAAAGCATTAATGATAAGTTCTGTGGTTGATATTTTTCTTTTGGAGAAGTATGCCTTTGGCATCTTTGTGGTATATCAAAATAATCCTAAGGCGAGGAGAGAATAGATTCCAAATAGGAAACACACAGCAAACTACCATGATTTTTCTGATGACTCTAAAAGTGATCAAATGAATGGTCAGCTGTTTTGGGAATGTCATGACTCTTCCATCTGGCTCAGCTAGACTGAAGAATTCGACTGCAAACACAGAGAAGAACAGATTTCTCAGGACCAAAGAAGTAATGGACATTTCAACAAATTTTTACTGTGTTCCTATCATAAGCCAAGTCTTGGGGTAGGCAATGGAGATAAATACTTGGATGAGAATGGTCAGTGTACTCAAGGTCTAGATGGGAAGATGGCATCTAAACAGAATTTTCATAATGTTGTGACAGATACTATGATATAGGTAGCTATGGGCTTACAGGGAATTATCATGCAAGTCAGATTTGGGATTGGAGAGGGACTTTTGGAAGAAAGAATGCTAAATCTGAATCTTGACTATTGAGTAGGGCTTATTCAGGCAAAGAAAATGGAGATAAATATTTCAAGAAAGGAAGAACAGGAAGACAAATGAGAGTTCGGTCTAGACAGACAATTTTAATCAATTCATTGTTGCTGGGGCATAAAGTCTAAGTAGCGGATAGAGGCCGGAGAGGGACACAGGACTCAGGTCATGGAGTGCCCCTACATTGCACAAAGGAGTCTGGACTTTATCCCATGGGTGAGAGTCAGTTGGTGAGGGATTTTCTGCAAGGCTGATTCATGGTTGGTTTTATGTTTTGGGTGAACAACTCAGATGTCACTGTTGAGAAAAACAGGGAGACAACAAACAGGTACTCATGAACTCTTACAGTCACTCAGGAATGGAGTATGAGAATCTAGTCTCCACCAGCAGAGATAACTGGGTATAGATTTGGAAAATGGGTAGGAGCTTATACAAAGAGGATTTGGGAGCCCCTTAACATGTGTGAATGAACAAATGGATGAGAGAAAGGATGGGAGTGGGATAATCTCTAATTTTCAGTGTTGAGCGCAAAACACGCTGATATCTATGTTACCCAACACAAAAGGAGAATCCATTTAGGGAAACAGTGTAATATTCAATTTGATACGTATTGAATTGGATATGCTGGTGAGGCATCAAAATTGTAATTGCAATAGGCAATTGACTAAATGATTTATTAGCACATCATCAGCTTATACATAATTGCTCAATATCATTAGAATTAAGGAGAATGTTACAGGATAGTGTGTAGAAAGAAGAAACCATTGACTTGAGGACATAACTCTGGGAAACTCCTATATAAATGGGGGTGCTGGAAACACAAGTACCCCCCAAAGGTGACTGAGAAGTGATGGTTTGAGTAAAAAAGGAGCAAGAAAAAAATGTCATAGAAAGGAAGGGTTGGAAGTATTTCATGCAGCTAAAAGTATTAGCAAAAGTCAGGATCTAAAGATAGTCTGTGTATTTAAAATTTTAATGGATTTAAAATTTTCTGAAGCATTTTGTGATATGTATAACTATAAAATGACTGAGTGAGTACCAGATAAAATCCTACAATAATTCAAAGTATTTTTTGAAGAGCCAGAGATGACTACATAGCAGTTTAGGAATGAATTAAAAATAAGAAATTGGATGCAACAAATACAGACAAAACTTTCCAGAAAGCTGAAAAAAAAATGGGAAGATGGGACCAGTAGAAAAAGAGTGATGTAATGTTAAGAGGATTTTGTTTTGTTTCTATATGCTCTATTTCTTATTTTTAAATAGAAGAGCCTTTACCATGTTTATGGTAAAATTGCCTTCAATCAGGGGAAAGAGACGTTGAACCTACAGGGACATTAGGAAGTACTGGAGGAACAAAGAACCACAGGAAGTGGTGTGGAAACCAGTTGAAGATATTGGACTTTGAAGAGTCGATATTAGAGAGAAAGGTTAGGATGGCTACAAATATAGATAGGAGAAGTGTGGCTCATTTACTCTTGGAGAAAACATGGAGTGCTGAGTGTAATGGGGTCTGGGCATGGAATGCATATGTAAACCCTTCATGACTCTAACTAGGTAAGGACTGCCTATTAGACCGTTTAATTAGAAGTGCATATTGACTCAATGCTTCACAGCTCCAAGGCTTTGTGTTCTCCAAGATACTCAGAATTAAAGCCTTTTATCTGGAATTTCAGGCAGAAATATAAAAACAGGCAGTCATAATATTAACTTTTCTTCTGATTAACCTGTGCATACCACTTTAGAGAGAGGAAGAGAAAAATCACATGATGCTGGAGAGCTCTTCTTGCCCATCACCCTCTGGGTGACATTGTGCTGTGCTTGCCTTCCTGTCTTTCCCACTAGAGGCAATGTGGTGGAGTGGGAAGAAATTGATCTTTAGGGCCACAGGGACTGGGTTTTATCTTACCCTATCCATTTAGAAACTGAATTCATTGTTTAGTCACTAAGTCATGTCTAACACTTTGCAATCCCATGACTTCCATGAAAAAGAAGCACACCAGGCTTCCTTGTCCTTCACCATCTCCTGGAGTTTGCTCAAACTCACATCCATTGAGTTGGTGATGCTGTCCAACCATCTCATCATCTGTCACCCCCTTCTCCTCTTGCCCTCAATCTTTCCCAACATCAGGCTCTTTTCTAATGAGTCAGCTCTTTGCATCAGGTGGCCAAAATATTGGAGCTTCAGCGTCAATCCTTCCAATGAATTTTCAAGGTTGACTTCCTTTAGAATTGACTGGTTTGATCGTCTTGCTATCCAAAGGATTCTCAAGAGTCTTCTCAAGCACCACAGTTTGAAAGCATCAATTCTTCAGCCTAATTTTTCCCTGTGGTCTAATTCTCATATCTGTACATGGCTACTGGAAAAAGCTGAATGCCCTTGAGAAACTACTTCACATCTCTGAGCCTGTGTGTTTGCATTTATAAAGTACATACGGCTCACAAACCTACTGTATGGGTTTGGTGTGAGACCTAAAATGTGAATATTGCTCAGCAACTGATGCTTAGAACTCACTAGGGCTGCCAGTCTCAGTTTCTCTCAAAGGCTGTGAACCCCTAAAGGGCAGGGCATGTCTTAGCCCTGGATTCCCAGTTCTTAGCACAATACTGGATACACACACACACACACACACACACACACATACACACACATTCACTCTTAGGAAATGTAGGTTAATTTGTTGAATGAACAAATAAAGCAACTAAAGTAGTTCTATAGCTGTCGATATTTTATAATTAAAAAGAAAAAATGAAAACAATATACACTGATTCATTTGAAAGTCTTTCAGCAGATGGTTTTGGGGCTTCTGACCTTCCCTCATGCTTAGCACAATGATTCATAATATTTTTTTTCTTTTTGTAAATACTGTAATTTTTGCTAGGATTGCCTTTGACACGTATTGAAAAATAACTCTTTCCCTTTCATTCTTTTTATAACTTTGATATAGACAAGTTACTGAGTTAACAAGTTACCTTTACTGATTGTACATGTGTCTCTTTTTTTCTCTGTAATTATCCTCATTATAGGCTTTCCTCCCTAACCTACTTAAGTAGACATAAAACTTAACATACGTAAAGGTAATGTGCAGTTCTCTGCTTTGTTTTAAAAGTTTCCCAGGTGCTGTAAGACAGGGCTCCCACGGAAATCTCATTAAAGTCTACCTTGATTAAAAGCTCCTGTTCCTGGGTTATCAAAAACCTAGTTGGGGGGTGGGGTAGGGTACAAAATAAAGAGAGAATATATATATACCTGTGGTCGATTCATGTTGCTGTATGGCAAAACCCATCACAATATGGTAAAGTAATTATCCTCCAATTAAAATAAATTAAAGGAAAAAAGGGAGTATGTGGACTAATGCTTGCAGAAAGCAGATTTTTAAAAAATGTGTTAGCCCATATTTCTATGGTTATAGATTATTTACTTATTCCTTACGTACAGAGAAGTTTGATAACCGTGTGATAGGTCACTGAGCAGTGGTTACTGAGTCTTCCAGTCACAGAACAAGGCTGAGTGGGAGGAATCACGACATTTGCTCATAGTGGCCGGGACCACACTGCCAGCTCATTAGGCTGGTGAATCTTTTCATCCCCTGTTCTCTGTTTCCATCTGGACATGCAAGGGGAAATCTGAGACTAGAACTCTGGATTTGATACCCTTCTTCTGCTCCCAGTAAAGCAGCTGAGAGAAACTCACCCACGTCTTTTTTTATCCCCCACAGCTCAGTTTGTTGGCTCACTGTGCAATTGATTAGCCTGTTCTTGAAATGGGAATCAGAGCTGACACTCTCTGCAATGCAGAGGGCAGTAAAAAGGAACTGTCAGTCTTTGCTCAGGACTCAGTGGATTTCTGTCCCTCCAGGCTTGATGGGGACGTTTGAGGAGCACAAGCTTCAAGGGGCAGAAGTGGGGAGCTGAAAGTTTAGACGTTTCACCTGCGATTCAGGCTTTCTCTGTCCCTCCTTGTGTGGTATCCAGAGGAGTGGTGCCACCTGGCCTTATTTTAGAAAACTGTATGACTCTGGCTTCCCTGGTGGCTCAGCAGTAAAGAATCTCCTGCGATGCAGGAGACACAACAGGAGCCATGGGTTTGATCCCTGGGTCAGGAAGATCCCCTGGAGAAGGAGATAGAAACCCACTCCAGAATTCTTACCTGGGAAATCCCATGGACAGAGGAGCCTGGTGGGTTATAGTCCAAGGGGTCACAAAGAGTTGGACATGACTTAGCAACAAAACAGCAGCAGTGTGTCTGTAGTCATTATAATTCTGCTCTTTTTAGGAAAATAGTTTCAGTGCCATCACCAAGCAGTAGTGATTTTGGCAGAAAATTTCTCTGAATGAATTTAAAGATGGATTTATGCTATGTCATACAAAGAGTAAAATGCAATTTGTTTGCTTGGTTTTGTCTTCTTTGTCTTAATTGACCAGTAAAACTGAGATATTCCCTTTTTTTTGGCATTTAGGGAACAAAATTACCCCATGTACATAAGGATATTATCACTTATTTTTAAATGGTCTACTATTTTGCTGGTTATCAACTTTTTCTACCTATGAAACAAAAAGGTTTACCCTCCTCTTTTGAACATTTTCCCTCCCACACCCCTACAAACTTTTTCTCCTTATCTAAGAGTTTTTCTTAATGGTTTTCCCCATCAAGAAGAGAACTGATTACATATTATTTCAACTCAATTTCCTTGGTATTGATTTTAACCTCCTCAGAAATGTAAAAGTAGAACTGGCTCTTCATTACCCGAAGATGTATTCCTTTTTATGTATTATTACACTGATTTTTATCTCCAGTCCTATATTAGCTATTAATCATTGATTTTTTAAATTTAATTTTTTTCTAGTCCTCATCCTCTTTCCATTATGATCAACATTCCCAGAATGACAATGATAGTTGCTGCAAATTACTGAGTGTATTACCTATAAAGTGTCTAAATGCCCAGAAAAGATTCCCATTTAATCCCCCAGCAAATGTAAAGCACAGAATTGTCATTGTCCCCACTTTATGCCCTCAGAGGATTACATACAGCCTCTGGGTTCATGGCCACATATGGTTAATCAAGCTCCTATTCTTTCTACTGCACTTCGCTGAAACATTTTAGGCATTTACAGTTATGGATTAAATATTTCAGAAACCAAAAATCTTGGCCAAAAAGAAAGCTTCATTTCAAGCATATAAACACAGGTTACTGCATTCATGTGAATAGCTGCTGGGTAGAAAGCATGAAAGTGAACCATTAAGTCAAATGCAATCGCTTCATCTTTTTTCTTAACTTACGAAACTTCCTTTTTAATTTATTAAAATCTATATTTTATGTTCTAGAAGTCATTTTTAAGGAATGCTTAAATGATGTAATTATAAAAATGGTAAGTGCAGTGAAAATGGAAAGGACATGAATGACTATCAATAGAGAGCTGTTAATATAAATTATGGTTTGTGCAATGGTGTTCTCTGTAGCAGTTAAAAAGCCCAAAAACCTATATATTTTGATCTGCAAGGGTGACAAATGAGTTATAGGGTAATGCATGTTGTATTGATCAATTTTTATAAAAATATAGATGTGATTATATGTACATATGGCAATGTCTGTATGAAGGTAGCAAAAAAAAAAAAATTCCAGTGGGAAAATATCTTTCACCAAAATGTTAATAATGATTGCCTTTGAGGTCTGAAATCAGTGAAAATATTACTTCATAGTATAAATGCTTAAAAATAAGTGAGTGATTTTAAGGGTGATATTTGTAGCTTTGGTTTTTAAAAATTAATGTTTATTAATGTTAGAATCTGACTCTTACCTTATAAAGGTATTTTTCTGTGCTTGGGCATGAGCACTCTATATATATACACCATATGTAATCTTCATATGGAATCTTTACTCCCACTGCAACTAAAAGATATCACCAGACAGCAACAACAACAACAAAAAATACATATCTTTAAAGTTAATGAAGATCTATGGATACAAAAACATCTAAAAAACAAACACAAAGACCCTAAACTCCAGAGAGATGAGCACTCTGAGACCAGTTGTTGGATGTGGTGGCAGGGCTAATAAAGATACAAGCCTGCAGTATTTTGTTTAGACAAGCAGAAAACAGTTACCTTTGAACAAGGCCATGCACAGGCTTCCCTCATAGCCCAGTTAGTAAAAAATCTACCTGCAGTGCAGGAGACCTGGGTTCAATTCCTGGGTAGGGAAGATCCCCTGGAGAAGGAAATGGCAACCCACTCCAGTATTCTTGCCTCTAGAATCCCATGAAGAGAGGAGCCTGCAGGCTCCACGTCCTTGGGGTCGCAAGAGTCAGATACCACTTAGCAACTACACCACCACCACCAGGATGCATTAGCATGCTGGATGGTGGATTTGAAACTGTAGGGGCCTCAAAAGCAGAAAACAACTTTTTCTATCAATAAATTCTCTTAAATGGGAATTTTAATAAGTAAGGAGAAGCTGGGGGTGAGTCTGGAGAGCAGAAAGAGATCTCTGCTGGTGTCTGCTCTGCAGTCCTTAATTTTGAACTCTTGTAGTCTCACAATCTCATGGTTTCACAGATGTGCAGAACCGTGAGAAACTCTTGTTTTGTGATTCAGTCCCAGGGTTCTGTTGTAGGGATACAGTGAACTCTAAGTCAAAGCAGCTGAAACCAGAGATGAACAACTGAGTCTAATCAAAGTCATAACTAAACTCTCACTCAATTCACCTTCTGATGAGATCCTGTATATCAGTGTTACAGCCATATGAGAATTGGGGTTGAAGAGCAAAGAGAGTTAGTAAACTTCTAATTGCAACATCCTGTTAGAGGAATTAAAGCCACAACCTCACTCCAGACCAGCTCAGCCTTTAACTGAATCAAGCTGAACTCAGGTCTAGAAACTGAACTCAACAGAACAGTAAACCAAGTCTGATTTCTGGCTACCTTACCTGGAGCATCTTTGTGAAGACAATTCTGTATTAATCGAGATCCAATCAGAAGAGAGAAACCACAGAAGAATTTGAACAGTGAAAATGTAGAGAATTGTTACCTTTAACAGGGGATTGGGGACTGAGGGATGGACCAGAGAAGTTAAAAAGAACTCTTTTGACTTATTCCACTGGAGTAGACACCTTGGAAGGCTAAACCCTAGTTCATCCACAAAAAAGCAAGCATGCAAATCAACCTAAGTATATAGCTAATGAGCTGAAAGAGAGAGAGATATCATAATAGTACTTAAGAAGGAAAACAGAAAATAGGGAATATTATGAATGCTATAAATAACTTTATGCTAATAGATTTAACACTAAATGAAAATGCAGTCCACAGATATCTGTAAATATTTATTATAATAAATACATTTATTCTATTCATTGTAGCCAAAAAAAAAAATTGAGAGCAATCCAAATATCTGTTAACAGGTGAGTAAATAAACAACTGATCGGATATTAATACAATGGAATGGGATATAGGTAGCAATAATGATGAATGACCTAGTGATCTACCCAATCACATGGATAAATATCTCAAATGTATTGGATGGAGCAGCTTGATAAAAGAATGTATACTGTATGCTTCCATTTATATGAAATTCTTAATAGGTGAAACTAAGTGTAACTGGGCTTCCCTTGTGGTTCAGCCAGTAAAGAATCTGCCTGCAATGTGTGAAACCTGGGCTTGATCCCTGGGTTGGGAAGATACCCTAGAGAAGGAAAAGGCTACCCACTCTAGTATTTTGGACTGGAGAATTCCACGGACTGTATAGTCCATGGGGTCACAAAGAGTCAGACACGACTGAGTGACTTTCGCTTTAATTTTCAAGTGTAGTTGGCAGAATTTAGGTGGTATTGTCTGTTGGCAGTGGGAAGGGAGACAAGAATTGTTGAAACAAGATACTCTTTTTGGGTGATAGAAGTATTCTGTATCTTGATTGAGGAGGCAGAGAAGTGTATGTATTTGTTAAAACTCATGTAACTGTCGGAGAAGGCAATGGCACCCCGTTCCAGTACTCTTGCCTGGAAAATCCCACAGACGGAGGAGCCTGGTAGGCTGCAGTCCATGGGGTCGCTAAGAGTCGGACACAACCGAGCGACTTCCCTTTCACTTTTCACTTTCATGCATTGGAGAAGGCAATGGCAACCCACTCCAGTGTTCTTGCCTGGAGAACCCCAGGGATGGGGGAGCCTGGTGGGCTGCTGTCTATGGGGTCGCAGAGAGTAGGACACGACTGAAGCGACTTAGCAGCAGAAGCAGCAGGATGTAACTGTATATTTACATCTTGTGCATTTGGAGGTAAATTATAACTCATCAAAACCAATGAAATAGTTAATTAAATAATTAGATTCTACGGTGTGTAAGGCACACTTCTGGGTGTGAAGTCTTAATGTATCATTTCTAGTTACTTACAGGAGATGATTTTTCTCTTCTGTAGATGTCAGTCACCTCTAAAACGATGATTTTTTTGATCCCTCCTTCCTGCCGTCTACCTTTCTCACACACATGCAGTATCATTATCTTTTTTTTTTTTTAATTCTTGAGACTGGTTTGATTGAAGTAAGAACCATGATCTGAAGAAGTTTTATTTGTTGCTTTTATTAGTTTTGAGAAGATGTAGGCACACCTATGTTTAAAAAAATCAGCACACTGTAGAGATGAACAGATAAGCATACAGCACTCCTTGTCATCTCTATCAGTTATTTCATACCATAAATCCTTTAATATCAGTTTGTTATTATATCCTTTATACAGATGAAGACTCTGAAGCTCAGGCCAAATAGTGTTTGAGAGTAATATATCAAGACCTCAAAAACTCTGGGTTTCAGGTGTCCTCGCGCCCTCTTTCATATTCATGAAAAATTTGTTTTCATTGTTCAGTTGCATGTATATATCTCAAATACTCCTCCATAATTTGGGGGAATAAATACTGCTACTCTTGTCCTACTATAATCCAGTTCACGGAATTTGCCCCTTTGCATTTTACATGTTTTCCTTTTGATGTTCCTACAGATGTAAAAGAAAGGATAGGATAAGAGAAAAAGAGTAACTTTTTTTCACTGTGTCGTCATTGTTGTTTAGTCACTAAGTTGTGTCTGACTCTTTGCGACTCCATGGACTGTAGCCCTCCAGGCTCCTCTGTCCATGGAATTTCCCAGGCAAGAATACTGGAGTAGATTGCCATTTCCTTCTCCAGGGGATCTTCCCAGCCCAGGGATTGAACTCATGTCTCCTGCATTGGCAAGTTCTTTACCACTGAACCACCAGGAAAGCCCACTGTTTTCTTTATACTTCATTTATACAACATACAGATCTTGGCTGTAATTCTTTAATTGTACTTTACAACTTCAACAGATGGGATTAAGAGTACCCTAGAGATTTCTTCATAGATTTCTGATTGTATTTCTCTCCATTTGTACACTGCTTGTGTGGGCTTCCCAGGTGGCGCTAGTGGTAAAGCATCTGCCTGTCAATGCAGGAGATACAAGAGATGTGGGTTTCATCTCTGGGTGGGGGAGATCCCCTGTAGGAGGGCATGGCAACCCACTCCAGTATTCTTCCCTGGAGAACCCTTGGACAGAGGAGCCTGGCGGCTGTAGTCCATAGGGTCGCACAGAGTCGGACAGGACTGAAGCCACTTAGCACACACATCAGTCTTCTAGTGGTTAGTGTGACCCAAGAGAAAGTTTAAATGTGAAAATTTATATTCTTATATTCTTCATTTGGGCTTCCCAGGTGGCACTAGTGGTAAGGAACCCACCTGCCAATGTAGGAGGCATAAGAGATGCAGGTTTGATCCATGGGTGGGGAAGATCCCCTGGAGGAGGGCATGACAACCCACTTCAGTATTTTTGCCTGGAGAGTACCATGAGCAGGGGAGCCTGGTGGGCTATGGTCCGTAGGGTTGCGAATAGTCGGACACAGCTGAAATGACAGCACGCATGCATGCTTCATTTACTATGAATGAGGAGTGTAACTTATATGTTAATTTATTTAAAATATTTGTGTTTCATATAGCACACTGACCAGCTGCTTCATGTTATAAAAATTATTTGCTTTAATAACAACTTTGGGGAGTTGTTATAGAATTCTTAGAAATGTGAAAGGAGAAAAAGAAGTATACTTGGATTTTGCAGAAATGTTCTCCCGAGTCAATAGTAATAAATAGTTAACTTACCTCGTTGGAAATATCCTTTAACCTTGGAGTAGTTCACAATTACATTATTCTTTTTGATCAAAATGGTATAAGCAAGTCATAGGCAAAATATTCTGTTGGCTTTTGGATCTGAAACAGACTTTTGATCATCTGCCTTCAGGCCTATCCAGTTTTTGTTCTACTTGGTTGAATTTTCTATCTTTGTGATGAAAATGAAAGAACCTAAAACATTGCATGGTCTAGTATATTTCTACCTGTGATTCGCAAGACTCTTTTCTTTCTCTCTCTCCTTATCAAGGCTCAGCTGATATTACTGTGTTTTCCTTGCTGAAAATGTATTAACTCAGATAAACCAAAGTCCTTTCTTTTACCATTTTTAGGACTAGTCAAATCTCAAGGCGACTTGTTCTGAGGATTAAACTATGTACCAATCAATACATACCAAAGCCCAATTCATGGTCATGTGCTAACTTTGAGAGTATCAAATAATTTTGATTGAATTAGCCTTGCATAGTTTGTCTTTTCCCACCTGGAAGTAGAGATGAGCATGTGTGATCAGTCAAGTCCAGTGCTGAGAGATGTCTATAGCTTGTAGGAGAAGTGAGCAAGGAGGAGAACATGCTCTTGGCCACCTTGGGGTTGTATTTATCTATTGTCCCTTTGTGTGCTGTTTCTCTGGCCTGTGTACCTGAAGCCTGAACTGTGTTTCTTATTGAGCCTTTGAATGATCTTGCTACAAATATCAGAATCGTGTATATGTAGATATGCAGGGGGAAAGTGAAAGTGTTAGTTGCTCAGTCATGTCTGACTCTTTGTGATCCCATGGACTGTAGCACACCAGGCTTGTCTGTCCATGGAATTCTCCAGGCAAGAATCCTAGAGTGGGTAGCCATTCCCTTCTCCAGGGGATCTTCCTGACCCAGGGATCAAACCCAGGTCTCCCACATTTCAGGGAGGTTCTTTACCATCTGAGACATCAGGGAAGCAGAGTGGGGAGGGCTGTCAAGTGGGAGGCAAAGTTAAATGTGACTTCGCTCTTGCTCAGATAAAAGCTGAACTGCCTGCTCTCACTTCGTTAATAAAAGGACATTTATACAAAGCCATCAAATACTGAAAAGTATCTTTTTTGAAAAAGCTATCTGGATTACTTATATACAAATATATGTTGTTTTAGCCTTAGTTTTCCGGTCATGGAGGCTGAAAGCATGGATCACTGAGTCGCCAGTCAGTAGCATGTTTATTTGCCCACTCCTACTCTTGCCTGGAAAATCCCATGGACGGAGGAGCCTGGTGGGCTGCAGTCCATGGGGTTGCTAAGAGTCGGGCACGACTGAGTGACTTCACTTTCACTTATCACTTTCACGCATTGGAGAAGGAAATGGCAACCCACTCCAGTGTTCTTGCCTGGAGAATCCCAGGGATGGGGGAGCCTGGTGGGCTGCCGTCTATGGTGTCACACAGAGTTGGACACGAGTGAAGCGTCTTGGCAGCAGCATACAATCCTTGGGTTACCAAGAGTCAGACACAACTGAGCGGTTAAGCACACACATGTATCTTCCATTCCGGATCTCTAATAGGTATTGTTGATCATGCAGAAAATGGAAAATCAGAGCTAACTCATCCTTGTTGTTGCTGTTATCATCCTCAAAATGAGGAAGAGAAGGGGAAGGGGGAAGAGCAAAAAGGAACTGCTCATAAGGTAAATTTAATTATCTAGATTTCTGTATAAAAGGGAGGGATGGGGGAGGGGTGGTGAATTAAATACCCTCCAGAGGCAACCAGGGAGCAAATATTACACCTCTGAGGGAAAGAATCCATCCTGACTGACTGAAAGTTATTAATCTCCTGGGCAACAGCATTAGGACAGGCTGCCCGAGTTACCTGGGTGTCCCCTGATTGGCCAGTAGTAAGGTCAGAATTTTGCTCCAGCAGGTGCAAAACCTGTTGTTTGCTTAACAATGTTGGCGGCAGCAGCTGCTGCTTGTGTTGTTTCAAAGCAATTAAAGAGGGAGCTGTTTATAAGGTTGCCAGGTGCTGCCTTCCCTGTGTGCTGTGACAGGTGGGGCAAAATTTCATGGAAACACCTGCCAGCCTCCAAGACAGATTGGTACTAACTGGCTGTTATGTATTTAATCTTTTGTGGGTTTAGCTGACAAAGCAGGAAACAGCTACAGTGCCCTCCACCAAGGGCTGAAGAGATATGATATGTAAGCACTTTCTTGCTTGCCACTTTAGAAACAAGCATATTTTGGATATTATGAAGATTTTATGACTTAACATTTATCAGTTGTGTTTGGAGAGCATAGAAAGTACCCCAAATGGAAAAAAAAGGTGTTATCTAGAGACATCATATGTTAATCATTAATTATCATTACCAAAGTGATTTGTGAAACAATACTATCAAACTATTCTCTCTCCATGCTGAAAAACTTTTCACTTTCATTTTAGTTAGTTTTATTCTTCTTGGAATAGTTAACATAGGAAAAGAAGTACCTTATATTCATCCTAGAAATAAATAAATGAAAAGAATTACTACAGTTTTGGGATTTTTTTTTTAAACATATATGTGACTTAGGTCTCCAGTTTTCTTTTAGATAACGGAAAACTTCTTGTGAAAGAAATAGAAATCTAGAGATTTTCCAAAGATTAGATTATAACTGCTTTCTCTTTGGTAAATATAATCTCCTCAGATGAGCTCAAGAGGCACTTATAGACTTCCTTCCAAAATATGCTTGGTAAATCTTAGCCATCTACCAGGAAAAAATTCTTCCATAAATATTAGAGCTGTGGAAACTCAATAAACTCATAAGGAAGTCTAAGGATGTTATCTTAGAAGTCTAATGATGTTATCTTAGAGATATGTTTTATGTGATTCTAATTTTCCGTTGAAAGAGTGCCTAATATTCTGCCCACTGACAAGCTAGCTATACAGAGCTAACAGTTTGTGGTATTTGAATTACGTCTTCAATCTACCCTTCATACACACCTTTCTTGCATTAAAAGTTGCCTTTCCTTTATATGTTATTATAAAACATTGAATATAGTTTCCTGTACTGTACAGTAGGTCTTTATCTATTTTATAATATACACAGTAGTAGAAGTTAAACCTAAACTTCTAATTTATCCCTCCACCTTCCCTCTCTGTTAACCATAAGCTGTTTCCCATGTCTGTGAGTCTATTTCTGTTTTGTAAATAAATTCACTTGCATCATATTTTTTTTTTAGTTTCCACATGTAAGAGATATCTATATGATACTTGTCTTTCTCTTTCTGACTTAGTGTGATAAACTCTAGATGTAATTGAATCCCTTTGCTGTATACCTGAAACTAATACAGTATTGTAAATCAATGATATTTCAATTAAAAGTTGTTTGCTTTAAAAACTTTTTAAATAAAATAAATTAAGCCCAAAATGTTACCTTTCCAGAAAGAAACTTAAGAATTTATTCATATTAAAGCGTCAGTGATTGATATAGAATATTCTGTTGCCTGTCCCTAAAACGTTTGCCTTTTAGGAGCAAATAATAAATATTAGCTCAAGGGAAACAAACAAACAAAGCCCTAATACTGAAATGTGAAGGACCAGTAAAGAGAGAGTGGTTATTTGGGAAGCAAAGGCATTTCTGGTTTGCATGCACACAATTCATGACTGGCTCTTTCATGTCAGTCCTTAATGAAGCTCACATGTGTTTCCTTAAGAGAGGCTGAAAGTTGGCTACAGCAGTGAGTCAAACCCCAATTTGGCTATTTGCCAACTAAGTCAGCATTTTAAGACTCTGTTCCCTCATCTGGAAAAATGGAGTTAATGTCAACACTTTCTGCTAAAAACGATTGAGGGAATTTCAATTAAATGGCAATATATGAAAACACCTAGGATAATCAAGTATAAAGTACTAGAGAAATTGTGATTTTTCTTTCTTTCCTTTAATTAAAATCTAGTTGAAATTTCTTTTAAGTAGATAAAGTTCATTCTGAGAGCACCCTTGCTGGTTCATATTCACCAAGGTGGAAACTGACCACACCTTGGCACTTATTATTGTAGAAAACCACTCAATAATGATTTATTACTTTTGGTGAAAAAGGTTTTTGGATGAAATGTGAATCTTTGATACTCTCCTCCCCATCTTTCAAGGAAATATCTCATAACCATATGATTTAATTGTGAAACGCAAAGTTAGTTTTATTAAATATATCGAATTTCATATGACCTTCAACTTCCCTTTTCATCTGGCACGAACCTTCATTAATGCTCACCATTGTGATTAAGGTAACATTTTAAAACTGTCACAGAATAATCTAGAGGTTATTATACTTGAGAAAAAATATGGCTCCACTTCCAAGTTTCTAAGAATCTATGTTGCCTCCATCAAAAATTCTTTTAAATCATGCAGAGAAGCTGATTTTTTAAATCAGTAAAAGTCCCAGGTGGCAAATAGACATTTTCTATAACATAGACCTGACCTTTTGGCATCATTAAACATAGGAAGAAAAGAGTAAAAATATGTGAAGGAGAAGCAGATTTTCATACAGGAAAGAAAATTCCCTCTTGTGACAATCAAAAGATATGTCCCATCATGGATTCTATAAGAATTTAACGTAATCAGATAGAGATATGGGGCAGTGTGTCTTATGGGAAAGCAGGATCATGTTTTTATAGGAAGCAACATAAAAGAGCGAAAGTCATTTTCTTGATAGGGAGACAGGAAAAAGAATAATGATGAATGATATGGGAAACAAAAAGATTGTAAAGAAAATATAGAAAATATGTAAAAATCTATTTTTATAAAATGCTTAAGGTTCTGTTTACACATACTAGAAAAAAAGAGGAAATTGTTCTTCATTCACTTTAGGTTTTAGAAGGACTTCGGTATAAATAACAATCCTGGATGTGAACTGGAGGCTGTACTGTGCTGCCCTGGATATGAGTAGGATGTCAGTAGGACGTTGCAAGCAATGATGGTAAGATTACAAGGGCTACCTTGAGCCAAACAATTCCAGCTGTGTGTTGTGGGTGACCTATGTTCCTTGTTTATAGGTTTCACCTTTAGTAAAATGAAATGATATATATCATATGTCCACTGAAAGGACTCAATAGACAATGTAAGTAAAATTTTTAAAATAGAGACTGGCTCTTAGTAAATATTGCTCTGTCTCATGATTAACAATTAAAATTAGATTTTATCCTATTTTCTTTTAACAGATAATGTTTTTGAAGAAATTAGCTCTACAAAACTCACAATACATAGTTCTTTTCTTTCTTTTTTACCTTCTGACCTCCATAAAATTTTATCTCCTTCTTAGGTTAAAATGTGAAAACTCCATATTGCAAATGTAAAATCTCATAATTGAATTTTCCTAATGCAATAATCAAAGAAGATGAAATCTGAATTTATATTAAGATGTTAATCTCTTAATATTTATGGACTTTCCATGTCAGACAGTCAGTAACTAAAGGAAGTCCACGCTAAGAAAAGTGATTATCATACAAAAGAATGACATTAAGGATTGAAGACCCATGGGCATGGGTGGAAAAGAATAGCCAATTAGGAGATGTTTCCTCATCATAAAGAAATTACCACCCAGGTTACCAACATAGTTTTGATTTACAAAAGAAATAATTAAAATTATGCCAATATACACAGTGGGTGATTTTGTTTGTGATTATCAGAGAACTCTTTATTGAAATGTAATTATGATCTGCTAGAGACACTCTTGTATATTATTTGTAATCTATAAGTGAAAACTAGACCCAGCATTCTGAGTATTTTTCTAATAGAATATCCCAAATAATTTATTTCTTGAGACAAAAGACTTGTCAATTCATTTTCAATTTTGATGAAAATACTCTACTTTCTGTAACAAATATATTCTACAGACTAAATTAAAAATATCAATACAATGTTTTTTATCCCTCATGAAGGTTGAATGTTTTGTTTTTGGGGAGATGAAACAAAAATGATTTAGTTTCCTAGCAGAAACACACACCAAACAAACTTGCAATTCCCACTGAATATCTCTTGAAGATGATGTTGTTTTTTCAGTATTATAACTAAGACATGGCAGGAGACAAAGCTTTCACAAATGGAAATAGAACCTTTTTCCTACTTCTGACTTGTTTCTTGCCCTGCACTTAATTTACTTTGAGTCTGTGATCACCAGATGAGATGGTTCGATGGCATCACCGATTCAGTGGACATGAACTTTGGCAACCTCTGGGAGACAGTGAGGGACAGGGAGGCCTGGTTGTACTGCAGTCCGTGGGATCGCAAAGAGTTGGACATGACTTGAACAACAACAATGGTAACCAAATACAAATATTCTAACCTAACCATTTTAATTTTGAAATGTTGAAGTTTTGATAAATAATATTCTTCCATCGAGTTTATAAATATTTTTGCGACCTTTCAGTTTTAACAACACCAGGTCAAAATTTTACGGCTAAAATTTATATCTCCAAAATGTGACTATTAAACTCTTGTAAAACTTAAATATTAAGCAACCATTCAAAAGCATAATCAGCTATCCTAGGCAATCTCTGTCCTTTTCCTAGATGAATCCAAGATATGGAATAAATTCTTCTTTGAGATTTATTGTTGTTTTCAGTCACTAAGTTACATCCAACTGTTTGCAGCCCCATGGACTGCAGCACACCAGGCTTTCCTGTCATTTACTATCTCCCAGAGTTTGCTCAAACTCATGTCCATTGAGTTGGCGATGCCATCCAATAATCTTATCCTGTCACCCCCTTCTTCTCCTGCCCTCCATCTTTTCCAGCATCAGGGTCTTTTCCAATGAGTCAGTTCTTCACATCAGGTGGCCAAAGTATTGGAACTTCCGCATCAGTACTTCCAATGAATACTCAGGGTCAATTTCCTTTAGGATTGACTGGTTTGATCTCCTTGCTGTTCAAGGGACTATCAAGAGTTTTCTCCAGCACCACAATTTAAATGCATCAATTTTTTGGCACTCAGCCTTCTTTATGGTCCAACTCTCGCATTTGTATGTGATTACTGGAAAAACCATAGCTTTGACTATATGGACCTTTGCTGGCAAGGTGATGTCTCTGCATTTTGATTTGCTGAGATTTATTAACCAATGACAAAGGAAGCAAGCATTTTTCAGATGGCAGATACCCTCTTTTGGGATTCTCTTTGAATGAAGTGTTCATTGGGTCATATCCATGATTCTAACTTATAAACATACATAGAAAAAAAAACCAAGAGACTTTTCATAAAGGTATTATGTTATTCTAGGAATTTCTTTCTTTCTTTTTTTTTTGGAGAATTCAGGTCCCTGGTTTGCTGGATCATCATCTCACCCATTACTCTATTTACTGCCCACAGATTCTTGAATCCTCTCTACCTTGACTAGTCTACTATAATGAAATTTAAAGGAGAGGGGATTCCAAATTTCAAAATTTCAGCACTTCAGCTTAGAACTTTGAGCCTTTTTGTTATCCTGTTTGCTTTATCATTCCTCCTCATTAGCTTCTTCCTCTTACTTGTTAACATACATAGAATTTAAGCATTTTAGGAGAGAAAAACAGTGCTAATTTGTTCTATTACATAAGTAGTAAATACATTTTTTGGTAAAGTGCTCAAACAGTATATAAATAGGCAAAGTCTAACATGAATTTTTTTTTTTCTTTGTTCCTTTTCCTCCAATTTGAAGTTGTCCCCTCTGAGGTGGCTTAGATGGTAAAGAATCTGCTTGCAATGCAGGAGACCCGGGTCCAGCTCCTGGACTGGGAACATCCCCTGGAGCAGGAAATGGCAACCCAGTCCAGTATTCTTGTTGGGAGAATTCCATGGACAGAGGAGTCTGGCAGGCTACAGTTCATAAGGTCACAAGAGTCAACACAAGACTGAACAGCTAGCACTTCACACCTCTGCGGTAGCCATCACTTAAACTTTGCTGTGTAAACCTTCCTATATGTTATATTCACATATACTTATTTTCAAACATACACATTTCATTCACAGTGTTTTATGATTTATCTTTTCTAAGGATGCATTTATATATTTTTGGTGGCACTGGGTCTCTGTTGCAGCGGCAGGCTTCTCACTGAGGTGGCTTCTCTTGTCGCAGAGCTCTAGGTGTGCTGGTTTCAGTAGTTGCCACTTGCGGGCTCTCGAGCACAGGTTCCGTAATTGTGGCGCTCAGGCTGAGATGCTCTGTGGCGTGTGGAATTTACAAGGACCAGGGATCAAACCTGTGTCTCGTGTGTTGTCAGGTGGGTTCTTAACGAGTGGACCACCAGGGAACCCTGGGCTTACTTTTAAAAAAGATGTTTTGGGGATCTTTCCAAATCGGTATACATAATTCTACTTCATTCACCTTCAAGTCTAGGTATTCATTTATTTTGTAATATTTAAGATAAAAGGTGTAAGGATTACTGCTTAAAAATCACTGTCCAGTTTAATAAATGACATATTGCTAATATTGTGGAAGTTCTCTATATAACTTTCCCTGAGCATACCCAAGTCCCTCCCTGCCCTCTCTCCTCCTCCAATAATTCCAAACTTGAATTTGGAGTTTACCATTCCTTTGCATTTCTTTGTACTTATTTCTATTTTTTATTATTTATATGTGGTGTATACAATACACCACATTGTATTTTTCTGCATGTCTCTAAACTTTGAATAAATAGAGTCAAAATCAATATGCAGAGACATTACTTTGCCAACAAAGGTCTGTCTAGTCAAGGCTATGGTTTTTCCAGTGGTCATGTATGGATGTGAGGGTTGGACTGTGAAGAAAGCTGAGCGCCAAAGAACTGATGCTTTTGAACTGTGGTGTTGGAGAAGACTCTTGAGAGTCCCTTGGACTGCAAGGAGATCCAACCAGTCCATTCTGAAGGAGATCAGTCCTGGGTGTTCTTCAGAAGGAATGATGCTAAAGCTGAAACTCCAATACTTTGGCCATTTCATGTGAAGAGTTGACTCATTGGAAAAGACTCTGATGCTGAGAGGGATTGCGGGCAGGAGGAGAAGGGGACAACCCAGGATGAGATGGCTGGATGGCATCACTGATTCGATGGACGTGAGTCTGAGTGAACTCTGGGAGTTGGTGATGGACAGGGAGGCCTGGCGTGCTGCGATTCATGGGGTCGCAAAGAGTTGGACACGACTGAGCGACTGAACTGAACTGAACTCAGCAAAATGTTTATATTCATCAATGTTGGGATGGAAATTTCTAATTCATTAGTTTTAAATTTTTATTGCTATAATATCATTTATTATATAAATATAATACAATGTATTTATTCACTCTCCAGGTAATGGAAATTTATGTGTTTTCATTTTTTCAGAACTAGGAATAACATGTTGAGAACTTCTGGTTTGTGGTCTAGCATGTAAGAAGCTTGGAATCATCACTGCCTTCTCAACAGAAGCTGAACACATTGAAAATCAGTAATTCTTCTTAGATTTATCAGAGATTTGAAGTCACAAGACAAACTGTTGTCTCTGAAACTGAAGATACAGAAAGGTGGATACAGAGTATCACAGATATTAGAGCAGAAGCTCAGGAGAAGAAACATCCTCAGATTTAAATATCAGAGCAGAAGAACATCAACTGCAGTTAACAGATTGCTAGAGGTCGGGATAGGCAAAGGTGAGAGAAAAACTCCAGGGGGCCCAGCCTCAGGGGGGCTAATATATTCATGAGTCTTGCCTCCAGAAACCCTCCAGGTTTTCACAGTAAAGATGAGAAAAAAAATTCCCCTGTTTATGGCAAGGAAAGGGGGAAAGTAGCCATACTGAAATATGTCCAGATCATTCTGTTCTTAACAAAGCCTATCATTAAAGGAAACTATTTTATCTGAGCCTAACCAACTGGTATTTTACCAGACTAATGAACCTGAGACAAGGGAAACATCTAATTTGAGACCTCTCTAAGGTTACAGACCAGGGTTACAGCTCCTTAAGAGACGGAGACCTGACTCTAAGACGATGCTATCCTCTCCCCACATCTTGCGTTACATCAACAGGACTCCGGTGTAGTTACAGGAAAATACAGTGGAAAGAACTGCATGACCCGGATTTTATTTAAGAGGACGTCTCTAGGAAAAACCAAAGACAGCCGCAGAGACAAGGACACGAGAGGAAACGTTAGCCTCTGACACTCACAGTTATAACAAAGAGTAAATGCAGACTAACTCCTAATCATATAAATATAACAGCCTGCACTAAAAACTATTTCACTCAGATCCTTTAACATAGCACATCAGATCTGTCTTTCAAAAAAAGACACATTAAAAGGCAAAAACACACTGTTGGAAGAGAGAGCACGCACTCAGATATGGCATCGATATTGGAATTATTAGACCAGAAATTTAAAACAACTATCATAAACACCGTAAGGGCTCTAATGGAGGAGGACAAACTGCAAGAACATATGGGTGATGGAAGCAAAGAGATGGAAACACTGAGAAAAAAATCAAAGGGAAATGCTAGAAATAAAAACAGCACTGTAAAAGAAATAAAGAATGCCTTTATGGACTCATTCATAGACTTACTAAAAAAAGTTCTCTGATCGTGAAGAAATGTCAATGGAAATCTGCAAAAGAGAAATGCAGAGAGAAAAAAGTTTTAAAAAAAAACACAACAGAAGAGAATATTCAAGAATATGGGACAATTACAAAGATGTACTACACACAATGGGACTATCAGGAGAAGAAAGAGAAAAAAGATAAATATTTGAGACAATAATGTCTGAATATTTTTGGACCACATACATTCAAACTAGATTGGTTTTACTCAGTTGAGTCTGACTCTTGGTGACCCCATGGACTGTAGCCCACAGGTTCCTCTGTCCATGGCATTCTCCAGGCAAGCATACTGGAGTGGGTTTCCATTTCCTTCTCCAGGGGATCTTCCTGACCCAGGGATCAAACCCAGGTCTCCCACATTGTGGGCAGACTCTTTACTGACTGAGCCACCAGGGAGTAAAAGATAAGAAAACCTCAGACATTTGGAGAGTATACTTCTGAATAACATGAGTCAAGAAGTCTCAAGAGAAATTTTAAAATATTTTGAACTAAATAAAAAGAAAATACATATCAAAATGTATGAGATGTAGCAAAAGCATAATACATGGAGGGAAATTTATGACTTTAAATATATATTTTAGAAAAGAACAAATATCTAAAATCAAATATCTAAGCTTCTATCAGAGGAAACCAGACAAAGACCAAATTAAATCTAAAGCAAGCATAAGAAAATAAGTAATAAACATAAAAGCAGAAATCAATGATTTAAAAATAGAGAATAGAGGAAAATCAATGAATTCAAGAGTTGGTTATTTGAAAAGATTCATAAGATTTATTAACTTCTATCCAAGTTTACTAAGAGAGACGACATAAATTCCTAATATCAAAAATGAAAGAAGGGTCATCCTTACTGATTCCATGGACATTAAAATACTATGAATAACTCTGTCCTCAAATTTGATAAGCTATATGAGGTCTGTACCAGATAAAAATTTTAAATCTGTAATGCATAACCCATTATAATAGAAAGCACCAGACGCATATGGATACCCTCATGGATTCTACCACTTTTAAGGAAGAAATTAAGTCAGAAGCAAGTGGGATATTTCCTAACTCATTCTATGAGGCCGGAATAACCACAATACCCTAAACAGACAAAGACATTGCTAGAAATGAAAATCACAGACCAGTGTCTCTCATGAAATTAGATGCCATTGCAATCACACCTGATAGTGGTGTATAAACCTTTTTTATACACTGCTAGTTTATATGCTCGGAGAAGGCAATGGCACCCCACTCCAGTACTCTTGCCTGGAAAATCCCATGGATGGAAGAGCCTGGTGGGCTGCAGAGGGTCATGAAGAGTCGGACATGACTGAGCGACTTCATTTTCACTTTTCACTTTCCTGCATTGGAGAAGGCAATGGCACCCCACTCCAGTGTTCTTGCCTGGAGAATCCCAGGGACGGGGGAGCCTGGTGGCTGCCGTCTATGGGGTCGCAAGAGTTGGACATGATTGAAGCACTATATCAACAGTCTAAAAAGAAAAGTCAAATGATTATATCAACAGTTAAAGGGGAAAAGTGAAAAAATTCAGCACCCATTATATTGAAAATTCTGAGCAAATTAGGACTAGGAAGGAATTTTCTCAACCTGAAGAAGAATATCTCCAGAACTTGCCCCACTAAACACTAGCTGCTTCTGGATGATGGGGTCCATAGTAAGACAAGTAAAATTCAAGGCAATTATACTGTTAAGCTTCTTTTGCTATAAAATATCCCAAGGTCAAAGATGATATCATGTGGGTTGCTATGGCAATAAATATAATAATGCATTCAACCTTTCCAAGTATGATAGTTTGGCAGTAGCACATGGGAAAGTGAAGGCAAATTCACATCTAGAACACAGAGAATTCAATCACTGTCAGAAGTGTCATAAGGCAGGTAGAAAGACAACAGAAAATACCATGACCTCTCTTCCCACCTTTTGATCTCTTCCCGTGACCCACATTAGCCAAACCCACATGAAAGCCAGAAATTACTGGATCCGCCCAAGTCTGCACAGAATAAGGCAGAAAAGGGGGAAATGGTTCCAGAATGGTGGAAAACAGAATAACAAACACGTTCACATTCTTATATTCTTCTACTTGCTCCAAATGTATAATGCGCTTCAAATCTCTGATTCAGTCTCTAGTACTGTGTTGAAACCAGAAGACACATTATTTCAAACAGAAAAAGGGATGAGGCTGCCTGGGATAAACTGAACACCAGGCAAACCAAGGAAGGAAACATCTTGATTGATTGTTCCAGTAAAGTGTTGATAAGCATGTTTCCAACTCAAACTGGCAGTGGAAAAAAAAAAAGATCCTTAATGTTAAAAAACAGCTGTCATGGACCAAATATGGTCATTGGCCCTTGCTGCCTTTCTAAGAATAATCAAGTATTAGAAGGCAAGGGATTATTGAGAAAGGAAATCTATTCTATTCACAATCAAATGAAATGAGGTGAGTCCAAAGTCAGAGAATATTCTTGATTGAAATTTTATTGCCCTCAGTTTAGCTAGGTGAATTTTGTTAAGTATCATCCTATTCAAATTTTGAAATGGAGGCTTTGGCACTTGTAAAATCTCATTTTTATTGCAGAGATATCATAAGGCTCTATACTTATCCACACAGAAAACAGTCTTTTTTGGACACAATACCCACAGCATATAGTGAAGACTCATATTATTGTTAACAGGTTGCCCTGGAGAAACCCACACATGAAGATTTGGAAACTTGATGAGAAGACATGGAAAACAAACTGTCATTTACAAGTTGCCAGCGGTTCATCTCTTTTCTAGAAATAGCACTTTTAACATACATTTGGGGCAGATTTTTCTTTCGTGTTAAGGAAACTCCAGGAATTAGCCTTCAGTTACACAAATATAAAACATACGTCTTCATGCTGTGAGGCAGGATGTCATTTCCTATACAACTTTAATACAGTTGTAAGATGTTTATTTTGGTGATCATTGTATGTCTTTGAGATTGAGCTGGGATATAGCATATTTGGGGGGTTTATTCATTGGGCCCATATTTTCCATGAATACTCATATTTTTAAAAAGATTTTTAAAAAACTATATATTTTGAAATAATTCTATGCTTAAAGTTACAAAATAACACAGAGTTCCAATTTACTCTTCAACCAGTTTTCCCTGATGTTATCTTACATAACTATAGTACAGCTATCAAAACTAAGAAGTGAACCTTGGTATAATACTGTTAACAAGAGTCTTAATTTGGATTCACCAGTTTCTTCAGTAACATACTTTTTCTTTCCCAGTATCCAATCTCATATTGCACTTAGTTGTTATATCTACTTAGTCGTCTCTAATCAGTGACTATCTCTCAATTTTTCCTGCATATCTTTGAAGAATATTGGTCGGTCTTTAATAGAATGTATCTCAATTTGAGTTTGATTATTTCTGATGATTATATTCGTTATCCATTTTTTGCAGGAATACCACAGACGTGATGTAACTTTCTCAGTGCTTCATCACACCACAGGGCATATGAGTTTGAAATGGCTTATCAATAGTGATGTTAACCTTGATCCCTAGATCAAGGTTGTATCACACCTCACCCTTTCCAGTTTGGTGTTGATTTACTTGCTAAGTCATGTCTGACTCTTGCGACCCCATGGACTGTAGCCTCCCGGGCTCCTCTGTCCATGGGATTTCCCAGGCAAGATTATTGGTGTGGGTTGCCATTCCTTCACCAGGCGATCTTCCCGACCCAGGGATGGAATCCAGGTCTACATTTCCAGCAGGTTCTTTACCAACTGAGCCATCAGGGAAGCCACAATGCAAATATTCTTTCTTTTCAAATTTTGCCTCATTAGTGGATCTTGTCTGGAACAAAATTATCACTGGGGCATTCTAATGGTGATTTTCTCTTATTCTTCCAACACTAATTAATGAAAGTTCTGGAAAGAATCCTTCTCCATACATTCATAATTTATCCACTGATTTATATTTGTCAGTAGAGACTTTTGGGTACGTATTTTATTTTATGTGTTATAATCCAATATTATAATTATTTAGTGTTTGCTTCAATCCCTCCAACTTTGGCCACTGGGAGCTCTTTTAGGTTGGATCCTGTGCTGTTCCTCATGTCCACATCCTGTCTGATAAATTACTTACTTTCAGGTACTATACAATGCCCCAGTCTCATCTGATTTTTCTTGCTTCATCTCTGGAATCAACCACTTTTCTAAAGAGCCCTAGTTCTCTCTCTCTCTCTCTTTTTTTTGAAAACAATATTTATAAACCAAGGTCTTGACTCCTAGACATGTTCATTGCTAGCAGATTGTCATTACTTCTAAATCTGTCATCGAACAGAGGTTGGAATGTAAGTATGTATACTAGTCTATGTGTGCAAACACATCTATATTCCTTTCTGTATCTATATGGTTGTAAAAAATGATACCTTTGATTTCCAGTCTTAGTAGAACATGATTCCCTCTAGTCTTTCCCTTTTTCTTTTTCCCTCCTTTTTCTTATTTTTAACTTCCTTCTACAAAAGGAAGAAGCCTAGCTCTCATTATCTAGCAATATATTTGCCTGTTTGAACAATCCTAGTATACACACAAAATATCCTCAGAAATTTTAACTCATATCCCTATAAGAAACAACATGCTAAATAACTAAAGTACAATAGCCGTATACAAATCTTTCTGTCTTTAGCCTATCTGCGTCTGATAAAACTATTGTTTTCCTACATTAGTAGGTTCTTTTCTTCACCATTCCCTTAGTGCAATCATGTTATTATTAAGTATTATATAGATTTCTTTAATAGATATAGAGCTATTCAGATTATTTCTTCTTGTGTGAGTTTTGACAGCTTGTGTCTTTCAAGGAATTGATCCATTTTATCCGGATTATCAGATTTGCAGTTGCAGAGTTGATCTTAGTATTCCTTCATTATCCTTTGAATTTCCGTGGGATCAGAAGTGATATATTCTCTTTCTGGTATTAGTATTATTGATATTAGTAATTTGTATCCTCTCTTTGTTCTTAGCCTTCCTAAAGGCTTATTCATTTTACAAAGAACCAGCTTTTGATATTGCTGGATTTCTCTATTCATATCAATTTCATCACTTTTGTGTTAATTCTTTCTTTCCAACCATGCCACCTGGCTTGCGGGATGTTAATTCCCTGACCAGGGATCGAAACTTGGCCTTGGTAGTGAAAGTGCCAAGTCCTATCCACTGGACTGGCAGGGAATTCCCTGCATTAATACTTATTATTTCTTTTCTTTTGCTTCCTTTGGATTTAATTTGTTGTTATTAATCTACTTTCTTAAGGTAGAAACTTAGATGATTACTTTGGACCTTTCTTCTTTTTGAATGTATACATTCAACCCTATAAATATCCCTCTAAGCATTGCTTTTATTGCCTCTTATAAATTTTGATGAATTGTGGCTTCATTTTCAAAAATGTTTTTCTTGAAATATCATCTTTGATCTATATATTATTTAGAAGTTTGTTGTTTAAGCAGCCCATTTTTAAAGATTACCTAATTATTTATTATTGATTTTTATTTAATTTTAATAATCAATAATTATCCTGGTGGGACTATAGCCCACCGGGCTCCTCTGTCCATGGGATTCCTTAGATAAGAATACTGGAGTGGGTTGCCATTCTCTTCTCCAGGGGATCTTCCCAACCCAAGGATTGGACTCAGGTCTCCTTCATTGCAGGAGGATTCTTTACTGTCTGAGCCACCAGGTAAGCCCATATAGCTCATTAGAATTATTTTTGCTTTCTTTTTTTAAAATTTAAATTTATTTATTTTAATTGGAGGCTAATTACTTTACAATATTGTATTGGTTTTGCCATACATCAACATGAATCCACCATGGGTGTACACGTGTTCCCCATCCTGAACCCCCCTCCCACCTTCCTCCCTGTACCATCCCTCTGGGTCATCCCAGTGCACCAGCCCCAAGCATTCTGTACCCTGCATCGGACCTGGACTGGTGATTAGTTTCTTATATGATATTATACATGTTTCAATGCCATTCTCCCAAATCATCCCACCCTCTCCCTCTCCCACAGAGTCCTTAGGATTGCTATTGTGCATTACTATTGTGCTATTCTGCTTACATTGTGCATCTGTTTTTGCATGCTGTCTATATTTTATCCTTTAGAGCCCTTAGAATACTAATCATAATTATAAAAAAAATTCCCAGTCTGATAATCCCAACATCCCAGCCATGTCTAATCCTGATGCTACTCTTGTCTCTCCAAATTGTAATGTTAGTCTTTTGGTACAACATAATTTTTTATTAGTAGCTGGACTCAGTGTATAATGTATATGAAACTGTTGTAAATAAGCTTTTAATGATGCTGTTTGGAGGTGGGGGGGAAGGGAAATATTCCAAGTCCCATGATTCTGTATCAGTCTTTTAGGGCAGGGGTGCCCAACTTCCCAGAGAAGGCAATGGCACCCCACTCCAGTACTCTTGCCTGGAGAATCCCATGGATGGAGGAGCCTGGTGGGCTGCTGTCCATTGGGGTCTCGAGGAGTCGGACACGACTGAGCGACTTCACTTTCACTTTTTACTTTCATGCATTGGAGAAGGAAATGGCAACCCACTCCAGTGTTCTTGTCTGGAGAATCCCAGGGACGGGGGAGCCTGATGGGCTGCCGTCTATGGGGTCACACAGAATCAGACACGACTGAAGCGACTTAGCAGCAGCAGCCTAACTTCCAGGATCTAATGCCTACTGATCTGAGATGGAGCTGATACAATAGTATAAGTAAAGTGCCCAATAAATGTAATGTACTTGAACCATCCCAAAACCTACCCCTCTGCCCCGTCCATGGAAAAACTGACTCCCATGAAACTGGTCCCTGTTGCCAAGAAGGCTGGGAACCGTTGTTTTGGTGAGCTTGTGCCTATGGATTGGGAGCTTCACAAGCGTTTCTGAGTTTATCCCTTCCCTCTTCTTTGGGACAGGGAAGCAGGTGGTCTTGAGTGGGCTGGAATTGTGTGTTTTCCTTTGTTAGGCTGTGGTTAATTAGTTTCTCCTGATGGGAGGCTATTTAAGAAGAACAGCCTGCTCTGGCTTATTTCAAAATGGCTTCTGTGCTGCTCCCTTCTCGGATGCCCAAGGAGATTTTTCTCAGCTACGTACTGTGGGAATGTGGTTGAGCTCCTGGAGTGAATGTCACATGTTGCAAGGGGCCCCTCTGACTCGGTCCCTCTGGATTTCGTGACTCTCAGACTTGTCTCCTCTGAGCCTCCTGCAATTCATCAGTCTCAGTCCTGGCTCTCCTTCTCCAGTGCTAGTTCCTACCGTGGATTCTACTCCTTGGTCTCTGCCCAGGTGAGTTGTTTTTCTCTGTAGCCTCATCAGTCTCTCTTGCAAACCATGCTTAGGAACCCAAGAATTGTTGGTTTTTCAGTTTGTTCAGATTTTTACTTGTCATTAGGTCAGAGTGGCAATTTCCAAGTTGCTCTCATGAAGAACTAAAACAAAGCCTGCTTTCTATTAAAAAGTATATGTGGTTAAAGTCATTTTCTGTAGAATACAGTTCTATGGGTTTGATGAATATATGATATAGAAGAGTTCCATTACCCTATTAAAATGTTATGAGCTGCCTCTGTACAGTCAACTCGAACCCCTGATCCCTGACAACCTTGTTGTAAAACTGTTTTCATCCTTAAAGTTCTCCCTGTCACATGAAGGGAATCATGCAATATGCAGCCTTTTGGATCTGGCTTCTTTTACTTAGCAAAATGCATTTAAGAGCCACCCATGTTGTTGTGGGAACCAATAATATGGTGCTTTTTAATGCTGAGTGTATTGTGTTCATATACAACTGAGAGTTTATCCATTCTTGAATTTATGCATATGGGTTTCCAGATTTTGGCAATTATGAATAAAGCTTCAATGGATATTCACACATGGGTTTGGGGGTGAATGTAAATTTTTATTCTCTTTGGTCAAATACCTGGGAGTGGAGTTGCTGCCTCCTATAGTAACGTGTGCTTAAGCTATCCAAAACCACCAAACTGTCTCTGGAGTAGCTGTACCATTCTGCTTTCCCACCAGCAGTGTATGAGAATTCTAGTTGTTTCACGTCCTCACTAGAACGTGGTATTTTAGCTTTTTTCCCCCCTACAATTTTAGTTATTTTGAAATTAGAATTGGCATGTCATGGTGTCCCATGTGGTTTTAATTTGCATTACCCTAATGTTACTGAGTTGTGTGAATTTTTCTTAAATCATTTTTAGCTGGTTGGTAGGTGGAAGGAAAGTGTGAGAGTTCTTGGCAAGAGCTGGGGCGTGGTGGGGAGAGATGAGGGTTTTTTTGTTTTGTTTTGTATTTTGCTTGTGTGTGGTAGAAGGGCATGAAATATTAGATGTAAGCTATGATGGTTTGTAGCCCAGATTACTGTGTAGATTTTTTTCCCCCCTGAACCCTCAGGCAGAATCTTACACAATTCTGATGCAATAGGTGAAAATACTGAGATCATTGGAAAGTTGCACCCAAGACATAGGAAGTAACTCTGTGAGGGGCTCATTATAAGAGGCTATAGTATAAGTCCTCCAGTGGTGGCTGGAGCTCTAGGAGAATAACCCTGGGTGACTTTATTTTTTTTCTGATAGTGAAATCAGAAAAGGTAAATTTATTTTTTTCTAGTTTGAGATATAATTGACATATAGCTCTGTGTAAGTTTATGGTGTACAGTATGATGAGTTGACTTCCATCATGGAATGATTATCACTATATAAGGTTATTGAACATTCCTGGTCTCATACAGATACAAAATTTAAAACGTAGAAAAAGTATTTTTCCTTGTAATGAGGACTTTTAGGATTTACTCTCTTAACAGCATCTGTATGTGACATACATCAGGGTTAATATCGTATTGGACATTATATCCCTAGTATTTATTTATCTTATAACTGAAAGTTAGTATTTTATGGCTGCTTTCATCTGACTCCCCTCTGCCACCCCACTGCTGGCTCTGGTACCCACTAACCTGATCTCTCTTTCAGGAGGTTTGTTTTAAAAGTATAATTGACCTACAACACCATGTTAGTTCCTGTTACACAATATAGGACAAGTCATCATACAAAGGATATTACAGTTATTGACTGTATTCCGCCCCCCACCGTTTCATATGTGACATTTATTTTGCAACTGACATTTGTTTTGTACTTAATCTCCCTTACCTCTTCTTCCCTATATTCCCTCCCCTCTGAAACCCACTTCTTTGTTTTCTGTATCTATTAACACTGCTCCTGCTTTATTAACATTTAATCATTTTTTTAAGATTCCACCTATAAATGAAATCATACAGTATTTGTCTTTCTCTCATGTCACTTAGCATAATATTCTATAGGTCCATCAATATTATCACAAGTGACAAGATTTCATTTTTTATAGCTGAGCAATATTTCATTATATATATGTGTATATAGGTATGTAAATATATATAGAGAGATGACTTCATCTATTGATGGGCACGTAGGTTGCTTCCTATTTTTAACAAGGAAATTTTGGTATACACTGTGTTGCTTCAGATTCAAAGTTGCACAAAAATAGTGCAGCAGAAGTTGTGGAGAAGCCCAGACTCCTAATTCTATGTGGAATGAAGCATGGATCTGGGACGATGGAGAATGAAGGCAAAGAAGTGTCCATATTGCACTGGCATATTCTGCATATTCCAGCTGGCAGAACTTGCCACAGAGCATGGAAATGCTGCTGTCTCAGAGAATGAGTGCCAGCCAGCATGTGAAACTGGGATGTATAGTGGAAACTGTCCATTCCATGAGCAAATGGGAGACATACTGGGGTCCCCAGAAACAAGTGAGCCTGGTGGGTGGTCAGTGAGGTCCTAGGGTGAGGGAGCTATTGGCTTGGCATGATCTTAATATGACCTCTCATACCCACAGGCTGATGCAGCCTGGTGGAAGCTGGGTTACACCTGGATCCTCTCCTGGTAGAGAATTACCTTCTCATCAGGAAGCTTGATAAGAAATATATGTGTTTAACTGAATTTTTAAAGCCAGGCTCAGGATTTTATTGAACACTGAAAATTTCCACTGTATATAAAAAATAAAATGAAAAAATCCAACTTCCTCATGGATGGACCTCATTTACATGATGCACATCTCAATGGCCTTCCATTCTCCATGCTGGAAATGTCTCTGTCCCGCTGTTCCTTATAAACAAAGCTTTTTACCGTTCCTATAACAGCATCATCTTTCTCTCTCGGGTAACACAGTAAAGCTGTTCCGGAGGTCGGGGGACTTCACACCATTCCCACAAATCAGGGCGAAATATGGTCAAATGTCTTCATTAAAGAATGAGTCAGAAAGTGAAGCTGGCATTAGTCATGTCTTGTGTAATTACAAAGAGTGGGAAAAATGACTGGCACCATGGATATCAGAGGTGTGAGTGTTCTGTTTTCACTTTTCCAGTCTGAGCTCACCCCAATGACAGAGCCACAACAAAACCCCCAGTTCCAGATAGTCACGCATCAGGAAGAAACACCCCATCCCCACTATTCTCCTAATAACACGTGTCAGTCGTTAGTGATGGTGCTTGAACCCGAGCCCTGGCGCAGGTGGCTGCTTCCCAGGTGGATCTTCTCCGCTGACAAGGAGCAGCTATTGATCTTAGCCTCTCCCCTCAATTCCACCCTCTTCTGCTACCAATACCTAGAGAATAGGGGGCATGGTCCTCCTCTGGCTGGAGAGGCTGGAGGCTCTTGGGTCTGAATTGATGTGGGGAAATCAATGGCTCTGTTTAAGAGGTTGGTTCATCTTAAGAGCACATTCAGATTTATTACACAGGTTCTCATTGGTGTCTGTGCCTCCGAGGGATGTAATCTCAACCAGAGAGTATGAGCCAAAGTAGTAATAACATTTCTATTCTAAGACTTCCTTTCTGTTATAAAGTAACAATGGTGATTTGGGGTATTATACCTGTAGTAGCTAGTAGTTTAGTTGCTACTCATGTCCAACTCTTGCAACCCCATAGACTGTAGCCTAACAGGCTCTTCTGTCCATGGGATTCTCCAGGCAAGAATACTGGAATGGGTTGCCATTTCCTTCTCCATGGGATCTTCCCAGCCCAGGAATTGAACTGGGGTCTCCTGAACTGCAGGTGGATTCTTTACTGACTGGGATATGAGGGAAGCCATGGGACACTATCATACCTGGGACGCTGCTGCTGCTGATGCTGCTAAGTCACGTCAGTCGTGTCTGACTCTGTGCGACCCCATAGACGGCAGCCCACCAGGCTCCTGTGTCCCTGGGATTCTCCAAGCAAGAACACTGGAGTGGGTTGCCATTTCCTTCTCCTACCTGGGACACTAGCAAACCCCAGATCTCCACTAGCTACAAGATTTAGCATCTAAAGTACTGGTTACAGAGCTCCAGATTTAATGGAGGAATAATTTTTTTTAAATTTTAATAGCTAAAGAGGAATAAAAATAACAAATTGTTAAATTTTCTTGAATTTTGGTCAATACCAATGTGTTCAGTCTGTCGTTCATACCTCTTTTAGTATCTTAAACTCAACCCACCTTTTCATCCTTATATTTCCACCACTTTCTATCCCCACGATCTGACCACTCTGGACTCCTCATGCCTCCCCTCACTACTCAATATTTTTTGGATACCTTGATTTCTCCTTCCTTGACCTTTTTTCTATTTATACATTTTTGACATATTAAGAACTAGGTCTCACGACAGTGAAACCTACACCCAAGTCGGTAAGAATCGATTTCTCTCTGCTATGTTCACTCGTTACATTTGTTTATACATCTAGTTTATTACTCATTATGCTTTTTTTTTTTTTAAGAATTTCTTGCTGTGGTTAAGAATTCTTCCCGTATCCATTCCCACCTTCTTCCTCAGGCTTAGAACTTGTAAAATTTTAAATGGGCCATTTCCCAACCACCACTGCAGCCAAGAGCAGCTTTGTGGCTAAGTTTTATCAAAGAACAATGAATAGAATTAATGTTTCAAAGATCCATGTAATGTCATAAAAGGAGAGAAGTGTGCTCTTTTCCCTTTCTTGTTACTATTACAAATGTAGATGCAGTGGCTGGAACAGTAGCTGCCGTAGGGGGGCTGTGAGGAGAAGAGACTGTAATCTTAATTATCAGGGAACCTCCATAGTTATGTACTCTTTGCATTTATTGAGAAGGTAATGTATTTCTATCTTATTTGAACCTCTGTTATTTTGTGTTTTAAGTTATTTGAGTGGAAACCTAATCCTAACAATGAAAAGGTGGTAGGGTTTCTGTTTGCTTTGTTTGTGGCTGCTCTGGGATTTGTTTCTGTGCTCAGGCTTTCTGTGCACAGGCTTCTCATTGCTGTGACTTCTCTTGTAAAATACAGGTTCTAGGGTGCACAAACTTCAGTCGTTTATAGCATTGTAGTGCACAGGCTTTGTTGCCCTCTGGCATGTAAAACCTTCCGAGACCAGTGATCAAACCCATGTCTCCTTCATTGGCAGGTGGATGTCTTATTTTGCATCCATCTCAAGTCACCTCTCCCAGCAATGAGCACAGTGCATAACATATACCAATGACCAAAAAATGTTTAAAATCATACATGTAGAATTGACTCAAGGTAAAAATGTACTTTTTGATATTTTCTCAATACAAGGCAAGAAATGGAAAAAATAACTGACAATTAAAAAGTACATGAATGCAGTGACAATTCAAAATAGAATTCACCGAAAGAGTGTGCTAAAGAAGGGGAATTGCAGTCCATGCAAATACTAGACATACACAGAAGACAGTTAAGCATGAGCACAACTCTTGTCGTGGCATGCAGATCATTTGAAGCTATTTTTAAGTGATTTAATGTGTTTAATGAAGTGTATGTGTTTGTTCTACCAATATAAATTTTTGGAATATTTCCTATTGTCAGGTGCTACAACAGTTGGTAGAGATAGAATGGTAAACAATTGTGTGTGGCCTTGCTCTCACAAACAATCTAATGAGTAGATTTTGTAAAAATCTTTTTTTGTAAAAATTCTCAGAGTGATTATAAATTATTCATATAATTAATAGAATGTAGCTTATAATAATTCATATAATTGTTATTGAAGTTGATTTACAATAATTTCAGATATTGTTTAGTCACTCAGATGTACAACACAGTAATTCAATATTTTTATAGATTATACTAGATTTAAAGTGAAAAATGTTAGTTGCTTAGTTGTGTCCGACTCTTTGTGACCCCATGGACAGCAGCCTGCCAGGCTCCTCTGTCCATGAAATTCCCTAGACAAGAATACTGGAGTGGGTTGCCATTCCCTTCTCCAAGGGATCTTCCCAGCCCAGGGATCGAACCCGCGTCTGCATTGCAGGCAGATTCTTTACCATTTGAGTCACCAGGGACTTCCATACTGTATTTAAAATTGATACAAAATAATGGCTATATTTCCCTGTGCTGTACAATGTATCTTGATGCTTATTTACTAGATACACAGTTGTATGAATCTAGCTTGCCCCTCCCCTCCTTCCCTCTTGTCACTGGTAACCAGTAGTTTGTTCTCTATACCAGTGAGTCTGTTTCAGTTTTGCTATTAATATAAAAACTCATTTGTTTTATTTTAGATTTCACATGTAACTGATAACTATATATATATATCTTTCTATGTTTAACTTATTTCACTGTATTTTATAGGCCCGTCTATGTTATTGCAAATGGTAGAATTTCATTCTTTTTTGTCTGAATATTATTCCATTATGTATGTATCATGATTTCTTTATACATCCATCTGTTGATGTGCACTTATATTGCTTCCATATCTTGGCTATTATAATGAATGAGCATTGGGAAGCAGGCTTCCTTTAGAATTAGTTTCTTCATTTTCTCTGGGTGTATACCCAGGAGTGGAACTGCTGGATCATATGGTGGCTCTATTATTAGTTTTTGGAGGAACCTCCACACCCTTTTTCCATAGTGGCTACACCGATTTACATTCCCACCAACAGTGCAGGAGGGTTCCTTTTTCTCCACAGCCTCACCAGCAACTGTTACTTGTGGCCTTTTGATGGTAGCTGTTCTAACAGGTGTGAGGTGTTTTCTCATTGTTTTGATCTGTATTTCTCTTATTAACAATGTTGAGCATCTTTTCATGTGCCTGTTGGCCATCTGTATGTTTTCATTGGAAAAATGTCTATTTAGAGCCTCTGCCTATTTTTTTAATTAGTTTTTTTGTTTGTTTTTGATATTGAGTTGTATGAGCTGTCTATATATTTTGGGTGCAAACACTTTATTGGTCATATAACTTCCAAATATTTTCTCCCATTTCTTAGGTTTCCATTTCTCCCATTTCTTAGATCCTTTTATTAATGGCTTCATTTGCTTCACAAAAGTCTGTGAATTTAATTAGGTCCTATTTGTTGTAGGTTTTCTTTCACTTTTATTTATTTTGCCTTAGGAGACATTCAAAAAATATTATTACAAATTATGAGGGTGTTATACCTATGTTCTTTTCCAGGGATTTTATGGTCTCAGATTTTACATTTAGGACTTTAGTTGTTTTTTGAACTTATTTTTGTATGTGGTATGAGGAAATGTTCTTTTTTTTTTTTTTTTTTTACATGCAGCTGGCCAGCTTTTCGGCAACACTTACTAAAGAGATTGTATTTCTCCATTGCATATTCTTGCCTCCTTTGTTGATTTATTGACTTTAAGTGCATGAATTCTGGATTCTCTATTTTGTTCCATTAATCAATGGGTCTTTTTTTTTTTTTTCAATGCCATACTTTTGATTAGTATAATTTTTGGTACAGTCTGAATTTAGGGCGAAAACCTCCAGCCTTGCTCTTTTCTCAAGTTTGGTTTGGGAATTTAGGGTCTTTGTCCTTCCATATAAATTTTAGGATTTTTTTTTTCTGTGAAAAATGCCATGGGTGTTTTGATAGAAGATGCATTGATAGTATGGGTATTTTAGCAATTTAAATTCCATACAAGAACATGGGATATCTTTACATTTCCTTGTGTCATTTTCAAATTCCTTCGTCAAGATTTTATAGTTTTCAGAATATAGATCTATTGTTTCCTTGGTTAAGTTTATTCTTAGGTATTTATTCTTTTTGATACATTATAAGAGCAATCATTTTCTTGCTTTCTCTTTCTGATAGTTCATTATTAGTATATAAAGCAATTTCTATATATTAATCTTGTATCCTGCAACTTTACTGAGTTTATTAACTCTAATAGTTTTCTGGTAGTGACTAGGAATATTTTCATATATAGGATCATGTCATCTTCAAATAGTGGCAGTTTTAGTTTTCCCTTCTAACTTGGACATTTTTTATTTATCTGATTTCTGTGGCTAAGACTTATGGACTACATTAAATACAAATAGAGAAAGTAGGAGTCCTTGTCTTGTTTCTGATTTTAGAAGAAAAGGTTCAGTTTTTCACTGACTGTGATGTTAGCTGTGGGTTTTTCCTAAATGGACTTTATTGTGTTGGGATATGATCCTCTATACCAAGTTTGAGAGGTTTTAATCATGAGTGGATGTTGAATTTTGGGCTTTTCTGTGTTTATTGACATGTTCATATGCTTTTTATCCTTTTTAATTCTCATGATTTTATCTTTCCAGTGTTGTGTATCAAATTGATTTTGTGAATACTGAGTCAAGTTTGCTTCCTTGGAAGAAATCCCTCTTGGTCATGGTGTGTGATCCTTTTTGTAAACTGTTGAACGTGGTTTGCTAGTGTTTTGTGGAGTATTTGTGCATCTTTATATATCACATATATTGGCGTGTAATTTTCTTTTTTTGTAGTGTCTTTGTCTGGTTTTGCTATCAGGGGAAGGCTGAATTTGTGAGTGTTCCATCCTCTACAATCTCTTGGAACAGTTTGAGAAGAAAAGGTTTTAGCTCTTCTTTATACATTTGGTAGAATTCCCCTGTGAAGCAGTCCAGTCCTGGACATTTTTTGGCTGGGAGCATTTAAATTACAAATTCAATTTCAGTACTGGTGATCGGTCTGCTCAGATTGTCTGTTTCTTCCTGATACAGGTTTGGTTTGTTTGCTTTTCTAGATAGTTGACTATTTCTTCTAGTCTGGTCAGTTTCTTGATATATAACTGTTCTTAGTATTCTCCTATGATTATTTGTATCTCTGTGGTATCTGTGGTTATTTATCCTCTTTCATTTCTTATGTTGGAGTTCTCTTTTCTTCTTGAAAACCCTAGCTAAATGTTTATCACTTTTAAAAGTCTTTTTAAAAAACAACCCATCTCTTTGTTTTATGGACTCATCCTATTGTTTAATCTCAATTTTATTTCCTTTCTTATGTTCACTATTTTTTTTTTTTTGCTTCTGCTGACTTTGGGCTTTCTTCTTCTTTTTTAATTTCTTTAGATGTTAGGTTGTTAGAGATTTTTATTTCTTGGGGTGACCAATATTGCTGCAAGTGTCCCTCTTAGAACTGCTTTTGCTGTGTCCTATATATTTTGATAAGTCGTGTTTCCATTTTCACTTACCTTGAGGTATTTTGTGATTTCATCTTTGATTTCATTTTTGACCTATTTTTTTTTTTTTAGTAGCATGGTATTTATTCTGTTTGTGCTTTTCCTATTTTTTCTTCCTGTAATTGATTTCTAGTTTCCTACCACTGTGGTAGGAAACAATGTTTTGAATTGTTTCCTGATAAATTACTTGTTTTATTTGTTGTTTCAGGGTTTTTTCTTGCCCTTTCAAATAAGATGAATTCCTTGCTCTTCTCATTGTGCTTAACATTCACTGTTTCTACGAAAATAGGGAAACACTTACCTTTACTGTTAAAGGGGTATCCTTATGTGGGAGCACCCCTGTACAGCCTGCATGTGCCCAGTGGCTGTGGTGAGAGAGCTGAATTTGATGTGAACACAAGTCATGTCTTTCCTTATGATGTGCTGTCAGCTATCACCTTCATGGGACCTGGAGCTGGAGTGGCCAGAGTTAGAAATAAGTATGCGCCAAGGATTGCCCTCTGCTCAGTGGCTGTACTGCCCTCTCTGGGCAGGGTCTGGCCCCGCATTGCTAGAGCGGTAGTCCTGAGACTGGTGTGAGCTGGCTCTGCTCCCCTTAGGTGTGTCGCTTCCCTCTCGCAGCACTGGCACCCTTGCCCTGGTGTGGAGCTGCTCCACAGGGGCCTCAGGGGGCTCTTGGTATGGGCTGAGGTGTGGGCTGTGGCCATCCAGCCCTGCTCCGAGACCTGGACTGCTTTGGATGCTCTGCCTGTGTGAGCACCAATAATGGTTGCTCCTGTCCTGCTCAGATGCCAATTTGGGTGTGAGCCACCTCTGTGCCTCAGAGGTCTCTGTGATGTCTAGCCTTGGCCTTGGCAGTGCAAACTCCAATGTGGAGCTACATGGTGAAGCCAGAAGGGTTGGAGCATTCGCTGGGCTCAGGCTGGGGCATGCACCAAGACAACCATGAGAAGCTAGCCAGCCACCACCCAGTTCTCCGCCGAGAATGCAGTTTTCTTGCTTAGGAGTCAATCAAGGGTGGGCATGCGCTTCTCACAAGCAGAGTCTAGACTTCTCACAGCCCTCCTCCTAGTCTCACAGGCGCTCTAACCAGCTAGGAGTGCTCATCTTCCCTGTGTCAAACCCCAGATCTGAGGCACATAATATGTGACTGAAACTGCTCACTCTTCAGAGAGTCTCTCCAATCATCTAACCTCCTTTCCACACTGAGTCCTCTTCCAGGATCCAGGTCCTGATCTGATCACCTTTTATTTCTGATCAGTTTAGTGTGAATCTTTCCTATAGCCTTTGTTGTGCAGGAATCCTTCTGTTGGTCTGGTTTTCAGTGAGAACTGGTCAACATATAGATGCATTTTTGGTGTGTTCATGGAGGGAGGTGCATCCCTCAGGCTCCAACTCCTGTACCTTGATCTCTTCTCATAATTCATATAACTTATGAGCATCCATATGTTCCAGTGGTTTATAACTATGAAGAGTATGATGAAAAAAGTACATGCATCCCATTAGGGAATTGGAGACAGAATTGGAAAACTGAAGAGAGAAATGGGGATAGGTATAGAGAGAAAGAGAATCAACATATAAATATGGAAGCTGGATTTTTCTAACTATGAAAAGTTTTGAAAATAGTCATCGTGGAGAAAAGGAGAGTGAGCTCATAATATAAATGTTTATTTTTGCAGTTTTGAGTGCCCTTTGAAATCAGCATTCATGAATTTGTTGAGAAGTTACTATTCCCTTAAAAGTGACTTGTTCTGCATGCTCCTGGCTTCACTGATGCAATCACAAAGAAATTATAGCTATGTTCATCTAAGGTTGCGTTTTGCTCAATGGCTATGACAAAAAAGAATTGAGTTTTAAACTATTGGCAAAAATTTATTCAAATGATCCCTGAGGGGTTCTTAGCCACATAATATAAAAGGGAAAGTATGGAGGTTTGGAAACAAGGAAAGAGATCAAGGTCCTGGAAGTTCCAAGTTCAAGTCAAGGCTGTAGTTTGGGATAAGACTATTGGGTGGGGTAAACAGTGGGTGGTGACTTGTTGAAAAGACAGAAAATTGGTGAGGGGGTGGGGATGCTTGCATTTGTAATTTTATTTATTTTCTAAAAATATTTCTTCTTGGGATATGACTGATTAACCATGTTGTGATAGTTTTAGGTAGATAGCAAAGGAACTCAGCTATACATATACATATATCCATTCTCCCCAAACTCCCCTCCCATCCAAGGTGCCGCATAACACTGAGCAAAGTTCCCTGTGCTATATGGTAGGTCACTGATGGTTATCCATTTTAAAGATAGCAGTATGTGCATGTCCCTCTCAAACTCCCTAACAATCCTTTCCCCCTGTCCACACCACTGGCAACAATAAGTTCATCCTCTAAGTCTGTGAGTCTGCTTCTTTTGTAAATTCATTTGTATCATTTCAGTTTAGATTTCACCTATACGGGATGTCATATATTTCTTCTTCACTGTCTATTTCTTCCTGGTTCACTCAGTATAATAATCTCTAGGTCTGCCCATGTTGCTGCAAATGGCTTTATTTCATTCCTTTGAATGACTAATATTCCATTGTGTATATGTACCACATCTTTATCCATTCCTCTGTTGATGGACATTTTGATTGTTTCCATGTCTTGGCTGTTGTAAACAGTGCTGCCATAACATTGGGGTCCATGTATCCTTTCAGATCATATTTTCTTCCAGATACATGCCCAGAAATGGGATTGGAGGGTCATATAGCAACTCCATTGTAGTTTTTAAGGAACCTCCATACTGTTCTCAATAATGGCTGAGACCAATTTATATTCCCACCAACAGTATAAGAAGGTTCCTTTCTCCACACCCTCTCCAGCATTTATTGCTTGTGGATTTTTGATGACAGTCATTCTGGCTGGTGTGAGGTGATATTGTAGTTTTGATTTGCATTTCTCTAGTAATAGCGATGTTGAACCTCTTTTTATGTGCCTCTTGGTCATTTGTATTTCTTCTTTGAGAAATGTTGATATAGGTCCTCTCCCCATTTATTGATTCAGTTATTTGTTTGGATGGTGTTAAGCATCGTGAGCTGTTTGTAAATTTTAGACCAGTCCTTTGTCAGTCAAATCATTTGCAAATGTTTTCTGCCAATTTACTGGTTGTCTTTTCACTGTGTTTCCTTTTCTGTGCAAAAGCTTTGGAGTTTAGGTTCCATTTATTTATTTTTATTTTCATTATTCTGGAAGATGGAAAGAAGATTGTTGTGCTTCACGTCCGAGAGTGTTCTGGCTATGTCTTCCTCTAGGAGTTTTATAGTTTCTGCTCTCATCTTAGGTCTTTAATCCATTTTGAGCTTATTTTTGTGTTTGGCGTTCATGTGTAGCTGTACAGTGTTCCCATCATTTGTTGAAGAGACTGTCTTTCCCACGTTTTATAGTCTTACCTCCTTTGTCACAGATCAACCATAGGTGCATGGGGTTGTTTCTGGGTTTTCTATCCTATTCTATTGATCTATATTCCTATTTTGGTGCCAGTACTGTACTATTTGACTGTAGCTGTATAGTGTAGTGTAGTTAGGGAGCCTGATTCCTCTAGCTCCATTTTTCTTTCCCAAGATTGCTTTGACTATTTGGAGTCTTTTGCATCTCCATACAAATTTTAAGACTTTTTGTTCTAGTTCTGTGGAAAATGCTATTGGTAATTTGATAGGGATTGCATTAAATCTGTAAATTACATTGAGTAGTATAATCATTTTGACAGTATTGATTCTTCCTATCCAGACATGGTATATCTTTTATCTGTTTTTGTCTTCTTTGATTTCTTTCATCATTGTCATATAATTTTCAGATTACAGATCTTTTGTTTACTTAGATAGGCTTATCTGTAGGTATTTTATTCTTTTTGATGCAATGGTAAATGAAATTGTTTCTCAGATTTCTCTTTCTGATCTTTCATAGAAATGCAACAGATTTCTGTGTTAGTTTTGTAACCTGCAACTTTACTAAATTTATTGATGAGTTTTAGTAATTTTCTGGTAGCATCTTCAGGATCCTGTATGTATTATCATGTCATCTGCAGTGACGGTTTAACTTCTTTTCCCATTTGGATTCCCTTTGCTTCCTTTTCTTCGATAGCTGTAACTAGGACTTCTAAAAACCATGTTGAATAAAAGTGGTGAGAGTGGTCATCCTTGTCTTGTTCCTGATCTTAGAGGAAGTGCTATCAGTTTTTCACCACTGAGTATAAAGTTAGGTGTAGGTTTGTCATTGATGGTCTTTATTATGTTGAGTTATGTCCTCTCTATGCCCACTTTCTAGAGAGGTTTTTTTTTTTTTTAATCATAAATGGTTGCTGAATTTTGTCAAAAGCTTTTACTACATTTATTGAGATAATCATATGGTTTTTAATTCTTCAGTTTGTTGATGTGGTGTATTACATTGATTCGCAGATATTGAAAAATCTACATCTCTGGGATGAATCCCACTTGATCATGTTGTATGATTTTTCTTTTTTAACATTGTTGAATTTGGATTACTAGTATTTAGTTGAGGATTTTTGTGTCTATGTTCATCAGTGATACTGATCTGTAAATTTTTTTGTATTGTCTTTGGTTTTGGTATCAGGGTGATGGCGGCCTCATAGAATTGAGTTTAGAGGTTTTCCTTCCTTTCTAATGTTTTGGAAGAGTTTCAGAAGGATGGGTATTAACTCTTCTCTAAGTATTTGATAGAAATCGCTTGCAAAGCTATAAGGTCCTGGACTTTTATTTGTTGAGAGTTTTTAAATTAGTTTCAATTTCAGTACTTGTGATTGTTCTGCTCATATTTTCTATTTCTTCCTGGTTCAGTCTTGGGAGACTATACCTTTCTAAGAATTTGTCCATTTCTTCCAGGTTGTCCATTTTATTGGCATATAGATGCTGATAAGTTTCTTATGATCCTTTATATTTCTGTGGAGTCAGTTGTAATTTCTCCCTTTTCGTTTCTAATTTTTTTGATTTGAGTCCTCTCCCTTTTTTTCTTGATGAGTCTGGCTAATCAATTTTTCTTCATTTTTTTCAAAGCTTTTAATTTCATTGATCATTGGAATTGTTTCCTTTGTCTCTGTGTTAGTTATTTCTGCTCTGATCTTTATTATTTCTTTCTACTAACTTTAGATTTTGTTTTGTTCTTTTTCTAGTTTTAGCTGTAAGGTTAGGTTGTTTATTGAGATTTTTCTTATTGAGGTACGATTGTATTGCTATAAACGTCCCTCTTAGAAGTGCTTTTGCTGTATCCCATAGGTTTTGGACCATTGAGATTTCATTTTCATTTGTCTCTAGGTATTTTTTAATTTCCTCTTTGACTTTTTCATGATTCTTTGGTTGTTGACTAGCATATTGTTTAGCTGCCACATGTTTATGTATTTATAGTTTTTTTTCTTGTAGTTTATTTCTAATCTCATAGCATTGTGATAAAAAAAGATGCTTAATGTGATTTCAATTTTATGAAATTTACCAAGGCTCACCTTGTGGCCTGGCATGCAGTCAGTCCTGTAGAATGCTCTGTGTGCACTCAAGAAGAATGTGTCGTCTGCTGTTTCTGGATAGAATGCTCTATAAATATTAAGTTCATCTGGTCTAAAGTGTCATTTAAGGCCTGTGTTTCCTTATTTTCTGTCTGGATGATCTGTCCATTGATGAAAGTGGAGTGTTAAAGTCCCCCCCTAGGATTTGTAATTTTAGAGATAGGGTACTGACGCATGATAAGAGCCAGCCTGTGACCACGATATTGGAGGCTTAGGTGGAAGGGAAAGAAGCGCTGGGCACAAGGAGGTCAAGAATCAGAGTGACATCCAGGACACTAGTGGGTAGTCCATTTTAATGTTAATGTCACCAGGGATTACAGGATGTGACGATGCAGAGGAAGATGTAAAACCAATGGAGACTGACCAGAACGTTGGTCATGATCACAACAGGGGTGAGAGAGGGAGAAAAGATCAGGGTGGCAACTGTGTTTGTTTTCCTGTTTCTTTAATTCTAACTCTAAAATTCTAACTGTTCTAAAATGAACAGTTACAAAATTGATGTCTACCAAATCCTCTTTTGCTTCTAAATAAGCTTATGTGAAATAGATCATAGAGGACTAGAAGGAACAAATGTATTCCTTAAAAATGATTACCTTTAAATTACAATTATGGCTGTGATTCAAAGCACTGATTGTAATTCAGCTCAGGGTCAGGAGTTGAAAATGAATTAAGCTGAAGGTTTTTAAATTTCTATTTTTTCAAACAGCCCTTTTTAGTCTAATCTGGTTTGTAAATACAAACACTGTAGTTCTGCTAATTAAAACTTCTGTGGCAGACAAGATAAGACTTTTGGACAGGGAAAACAATAGGCTGGGTGAGGAGAAGAAGATCTGGAGATAGTAGCTCCTGTTTTATGAACTAAATCATATTACTTTCTAGAAATATGAAACAGAAATATGAAACTCAGAAGTTTTGCAGGTGATTTGCAGGAACTTGAGTTAATATTTATGTAGAATATGGAAGAAGCCCACTAAAGTTAATTGGGGTTAAATCCATAAGGAAAAACCTAGAGAATAAAACAAGAGATATATGCAGAGCACCAGGGAAAAAATTTGTGTTACCCTTAAACAGAAGCAAGAAGCTTTGTGTCCAATAGCTTTCCTTATGAGAACCAGCTGCATTGCGTTTCCTGTTCATAGATTTATATGTAGATTTCTATAGTATATTAGACCATAAAGCTGCTTTTTTATATTCAGTTCAGTCACCCAGTCATGTCTGACTTTTTGCAACCTCATGGACTGACGTCAGGCCTCCTTATCCATCACCAACTCCCAGAGCTTGCTCAAACTCATGTCCATTGAGTCGGTGATACTATCTAACCATCTCATCCTCTGTCATCCCCTTCTCCTGCCTTCAATCTTGCCAGCATCAGGGTCTTTTCCAGTGAGTCAGTTTGTCACATCAAGTGGCCAAAGTACTGGAACTTCAGCTTCAGCATCAGTCCTTCCAATGAATATTCAGTACTGATTTCCTTTAGGATTGACTGGTTTGATCTGCTAGATTTTTTTATACAGGCTAATCAAATTCTTCATTTGCATAGAAGTCTCAAGTAGAAAAGTACCCACCCCAGCATTTGATATATTCTTCTAAAATCTGTATACTTCTTTTTTTACTTCTAAAACTCCTTTTATTAGACTCAAATTCATTGCATCACGTGATAAAGAAAAATCTCTACTTGATTGTCCCATATACTTAGGCAATTCTTTCAACATCATCTATTGAATATTAATTATTTCTCCATTTATTTTTTGATTCCCTTATTTATGATGTTTTATATATTACTATTTCAGAGCCTTGAGCATTTTATCACATTAATCTACCTGTGGACCTTTTTTTTTTTTTGTCAATACTGCACTATAATCAGTGAAGGATTGTGATCTGTATTAATATTTGGTAGTGGCAGGTATCATATTTTTTTCCAGAAATTTAATTTCTTGATTGTTTGATCAGATACAGAAACTTGAATTTCCTCAAGCTACCTCATGATTCCCAGATTTTTATCTTAATTGTGTTAAACCTATAAATTATTTGGAAAGGTTTAACATTTTATCATAATATCTTTCTATTGTAGAATATTTTTGTTGTAATGTAGAATACTTTTCCTTTTTGTTTCAAACACTTAAAAAAATCAGCAAGATTGCTTAGCTTTCTTTACAAGAGATCTTTACATTTTTCTTTGAGATATTCTTTTATTTTTGTATTTTTCTGTTAAATATTTGTTCACAAAGCTTCATAAAGCTTTGTTCATAGTGATGCTTCCTAAGCCCACTTGACTTCCCGTTCCAGGATGTCTGGCTCTGGGTAGGTGAACACACCATTGTGGTATCTGGGTCATGAAGATCTTTTTTGTGTAGTTCTTCTGTGTATTCTTGACACCTCGTCTTAATATCTTCTGCTGTTTTAGGTCCGTACCATTTCTGTCCTTTATTGAGCCCATCTTTGCATGAAATGTTCCCTTGGTATCTCTAATTTTCTTGAAGAGATCTCTTGTCTTTCCCATTCTATTGTTTTCCTCTGTTTGTTTGCACTGACCACTGAGGAAGGCTCTATCTCTTTTTGCTATTCTTTGGAACTCTGCATTCAAATGGGTATCTTTTTCTCCTTTGCCTTTAGCTTCTCTTTTCTCAGCTATTTGTAAGGCCTCAGTCATTTTGCCTTTTTATTGCCTTTTTGCATTTCTTTTTCTTGGGGGTGATCTTGATCCATGCCTCCAGTACAATGTCACAAACCTCCATCCATAGTTCTTCAGGTACTCTAACAAATCCCAATCCCTTGAATCTATTTGTCACTTCCACTGAGCCCCAGTCAGCTCCCGGTCTTGTTTTTTACTGACTGTTGGCAAATACAGTGAGGATGGCAAAAAGGAATGGAGTGCCAATATGGCAGTAAAACTTTTTTCAGAACAGAAAGAAGGCCTCTTATACCAGCAGAACCCTGTGTATGCAGTTTTTAACGTTTCTGGTGGTGGGACCGGGGCATGAAAATGCGCTGGTGGTGTTCTCAAAGCAAGCTAGGATGAGCTCACCAGGGCAAATCAGGAGTCCCTGTCACTTGGAGATGACACAGATCATAGTTCCTTAAGCACACTTCCAATTAGGGAACGAGATTTCATCCTCCACTTCTTGCAGGCATCTTCCATCTTCACGGATTGTTACAGCACCTTTCCCATGGTTTATAGGAGGGACACACGCCAGGCATGCAGACCGCACGACACTTTACCACAGGTCAGTGATTCAGGACCAAAGATTTGTCTTTTCTGTGAAAGCCCTATTCTTCCCCTCATAGAGTCTAGAAGGTGAGGGGGGCCTGGGACTATGCTACAGTGGTACTCAGACAAATCTTGAGTTTCTCTCTTAATAAACCCATGGGGCTGAGTGTAGTCCGACCTCAATTTTTATCTCTCTTTAAAATTTGGGGACTTTTTTCTCTTTACCTTTGACTAAGAATTCTAATAGCCATTTCCAAGAAACAGAAAGTGTTTACTAATCATGCTATTAAATGTTTTCGAAGAAGATGAAAATGTGTACTATAGATAAGGGCAGGTTTTTAATTAAAATATTTGATATTCAGTCTGAGTTTATTGGCAGAAGAAAGTGTAAAGATCTTTCAAAAGCTCTAGCAGAACCTGTGGGGTTTCTGTAATTGAGAGCTTTGCAAATAATCATTAACTCATAGTAAGGACAAGAACAGATGATTCTTTGAAATAGATTCCAGCTCTCAGATTATATGTTTCTGTGAAATGAGGAGTGTAAACCACATCACAATAATAATCCTTGTTATTTTGCTGGCAATTAATGCTCTTCAGTGTGACAAGTACTGTAATGACTATGTGACATAAGAAAATTATATCAAAAGATGGCAGAGCCGTTGTGACATTACCGCTCCATTAGTGTGGTTCAAAGACAGTGAGGCAACTATGAAAATAAGTAACTTCATCAGTGATTAAAAGGATAAGTGCCATTACTCTGTGGCAGCTATAATTTATTCTTGTATTCCTCAGGATTATACTTTGAACAATATTGATTCATTTATTTGTTTTACTCATTTTAAAAAGTTTTAAGGGAGCGTACAGAGATCTACAGATTATGACATGGTAAAAATAAATGGAAAGAAAAGTATGTGGTGAAAAGAGTTCATGTGAGATGATTTCAGCATAATGTGATTTTAGTGGCCAAAACACATGTCATGAAGGATGATGATGCCTTTCAGAGGATGATGCAAACAAAGAAACAGGAAAAAATATATAATTTAGAGGATTCAAAATTTGTATCAATCAGTTCCTATAGGAAGCAAAATTCTATCTGATATTAAGAGCTGATACCCATTGGTGCTCATAGATAGGGCACTTTTTATTGTAAAGAACAAAGTACTAGATGATATCATCTGAGTAAATACAGTAAATAATTTCAAATAGGACTGTGAAAAACTGACATTTTAAACTAATAAAAATCACATTCAGTCACACTATCATTTTTTGTTCAGTTTAAGGAGCCTGGCGGGTGATAGTCCATGGGGTTACAAAAGAGTTGGACACAACTTAGCATGTAAACAACAGGAACTATATAATAGAGCATTTAATTCCACCCTCCAGACTTTATAACACTGTTGTTATTCATTTCACTTATCCTGTGTTGTGATTCCCTGGTACATTATTACATTTATTATTTTAAGGTGTTATCTTTAAGAAGAAAAAAAACTTTCATGTATTCCTTTTCTAGTACTCTTCCTTTCTTGATTTAGATCCAAATTTCTCATCCATGTAATTTTCCTTGTCTTGAATAACTTCTAACATTTCTAAGATTAATCATTTGGTGAAAAGTTGCATCTGTTTTTTGGCTTTTTTTTTCCTAAGAAAGTCATTTTTTAAATTTAATTTTTATCTTTGGCTGACCTGGGACTTCACTGCTATGAGCAAGTTTTCTCTAGTTAGGATAAGAAGGGCTTTGTTGCAGTGTGTGGACTCCTCACTGGAGTGCTCCTCTTGTTGCAGAGAACAGGCTCAACAACTGTGGTACATGGGCTTGGTTGCCCCACAGCAGGTGGTATCTTCTTGGGGCAGGGATTGAACCCACGTCCCCTCCACTGACAGGTGAACTCTTAACCACTGGACCACCAAGGAAGTCTAACAAAGCCTTTATTTCTTCTTCAGTGTTGAAGAAAACAAATTCTGGGTATAAAATTATAGGTTAGGTTTGTTTTCTTTCAAAACTTTAAAGATTCCATGGCTCCTGAACCAAACTCTGAACCAAATAAATCAAACAGAAAATTAGAAAGTTATCTGAAAATCAGTTGTTCATAAAATAAACATACATTGTCCCTGTATTAGTAACTTTCAGCTGCATAACAACTGATAATATGGTCAGTTATGAAAGTAAATATTGTAAACACAACTTTAGGAAGGAGAAGAAGAAATAGAAAATAAAGACTGGCTAAAATAAAATCAAGTAACTGCCTGTAAATCTGATCCAAGATGACACAATAAAGCTGCACCCATAGTCAAAAACTGTGAGGCAGAATATATTTACATTCATCACTTGCCTTTTAAAAAAGACTGTCAAAATATTGTCTTATTTGTTTAGCTTCTGATCAGAGGTCTGTTTTAATTATTTTTCTTGTCCTTCTATAGATAAGGTACTTCTTTTTTCAAGAATTTCTCTTTGCCTTTATTCATTTTTTAAATGTATGCCTATCATTTGTTTCATTTTACTAGAGTTTACTTTTTACAGTAATTTTGGGGTCATAGCAACTTTGAGAAGAAGATGGAGATTTTCCATTTATCCACCATCCACAAACATGCATAACCTCACCCACATCAACATACCCCATATAGTGATTCATTTGTTACAGCTGATGAGACTACATCGACACATCTTATCACCCAGGGTCCATAATCTACATAAAGAGTTCACACTTGGTGTACATTCTGTGTGGTTAGTCACTGAGTTGTGTCCAACTCTTTGAAACCCTATGGACTGCAACCTGCCATGCACCTCTTTCCATGGGGATTCTCCAAACAATAATACTGGAGTGGGTTCCCATGCTCTCCTCCAGGGCATCTTCTCAACCCAGGGATCGAACCCAGGTCTCCCTCATTGCAGGTGGATTCTTTACTATCTGAGCCTCCAGGGAAGCCCAAGAATCGTACATTTTATGGGTTTGGACAAATTTATAATGATACATATCCATCACTACAGTGTCACACAGGGTAGTTTCCCCTCTAAAAATCCCTGAAAATCCTCTGTGCTTCACCTATTAATCCCTCTCTTTCCCCTAATATCTGGAAACCAGTGACCTTTTTTACTGTCTTGATAGTTTTGCCTTTTCCAGAATGTCATATAGCTGGGATCATATAGTATGGAACCTTTTCAGGTTGGTTTCTTTCACTTATTAATATGGATTTATATGTCTTCATGTCTTTTCATGGCTTGAAGGCTCATTTCCTTTTAGTGCTGAACAATATGCTTTTGTCTGTTTGTACCACAATCTTTCCTTTCACCTACTGAAAAACACCTTAGTTGCTTCCAAGTTTTGCCAGTTATGAAAACAGCTGCTACAAACATCTGTGTGCAGGTTTAAATTTTCAACTCTTTTGGATGAATACCCAGGAGCCTAATTACTGAATTGTATGGTAAGAGGCATTTACTTTGGTAGCAGACTTCCAAACTGTCTTCCAAAGTGGCCGTTGTTGTTCAGTCACTAAATTGTGTCCAACTTTTGCCACCCCACGGACTGCATACACCAGGCTTCTCTGTCCTCCACTATCTCCCGGAGTTTGCTCAAATTCATGTCCACTGAGTTGGTGATGCCATCTAAGCATCTTGTCCTCTGCTGCCTGATTCTCCTTTTGCCTTCAATCTTTCCCAGCATCAGAGTTTTTTCCAGTGAGTCAGCTCTTTGCATCAGGTGGTCAAAGTATTGGAGCTTCAGTATTAGTCCTTCCAATGAATATTCACAGCTGATTTCCTTTAGGAATGACTGGTTTGATCTCTTGCAGTCCAAGGGACTCTCAAGAATCTTCTCCAGCACCACAATTCAAAAGCAAAAGTGGTTATACTATTTGGCATTTTCCCACCAGCAATGAATGAGTGTTTCTCATCCTGGTCAGCATTTGTTGACAGTATTCTAGATTTTGGTGATTCTAAAAGTGTGTAGTGGTATCTCATTGTTTTATTTTGCATTTTTCTAATAACATATGAATAATTTCATATGCTGATATGCCATCTGCATTATCTTTCCCATGAACATCTTGCCATTATTTATTCTTTAATTTCTTCCATTAGAGGTTTCCTCATATATAACTTGAGTATATTTTGTTAGACTTATGCCTAAATATTTCATTTTGAAAAAAATTTTGGAATTTTCAAGATTTTTTTTCAATTTGAATTTCATTTTGAAGGTATTGCTTTTATTTTCAAATTCTTATTCATTGACTTTTGTATATTAGTTAACCTTATATTCTGAAACCTTTCTGTAATCATTTAATAATTCCAGTAGTATTGTTGATTCTTTCAGATTTTCTATAGATGATCCTGTCATCTACAGTTTTCCTTCCCAATTTGTATATCTTTTATTTTCTTTTCTTGCCTTATTACATTGGCAAATAATTCCAATAAAATTTTGAAAAGGAGTGATGAAAGGGGACATAGGGATGACATGAACCTAATGTTATGGAAAGGCTTCAAGTTTCTGAACAGTAAGTATAATATTAGATGCAGGTTTTTTTGTGGATACTCTTTATCAAGTTAAGAAAGTTTCCCTTTATTCTCAGTTTACTCAGAATATTATAAATGGGTTTTGAATTTTGTCAAATGTTCTTCCCACATCTATTTATGTGATTGTGTAAGTTTTATTCTTTAGCCTGTTAATGTGATGAATTATATTAGTTGACTTTTGAATGCTGAAACTGCCTTGTATACCTTGAATTCTTAGTGGTGGTAAATAACTTTTTATATACGTTGTGGATTCAATTTGCTAATATTGTTTTTTTGCATCTACACTCATGAGAGGTACTGTTTTGTAGTTTACTTTTCTTACAATATCTTTTCTGGTTTTAGTATTAGGATAATGTGGGCCTCAGATAATGAATTATGAATATTACCTTTGCTTCTATCTTCTGGAACAGATTAGAGAATTGTTAAAATTCCTTCCTTGCTGCTAAGTCACTTCAGTGGTGTCCGACTCTGTGCGACCCCATAGACGGCAGCCCACCAGGCTGCCCCATCCCTGAGATTCTCCAGGCAAGAACACTGGAGTGGCTTGCCATTTCCTTCTCCAATGCATGAAAGAAAAAGTGAAAGTGAAGTCGCTCAGTCGTGTCCAACTCTTAGTGACCCCATGGACTGCAGCCCACCAGGCTCCTCTGTCCATGGGATTCTCCAGGCAAGAGTACTGGAGTGGGGTGCCAATTCACTAAGGTACCCATTTGTGCCTTACACTTTCTGTTATGGATGGTTTTCCATTCCCTTAATAGGTAAGACCTATTCAGATCACTTATATCTTCTTGTGTGAATTCTGGATGATTTTGTCTTTCAAAGAACTGGTCTATTTCATTGGTTATTAAAATTTGTGGGTAGAGTCTTTAGTAGTAGTTCTTTTTATCCTTTTGATGTTTGAGTTCTGCAGTGGTGCCCCTTGTTTAATTTGTGATATTATTAATTTGCACCTTTTTAAAATATAGTTACTTTGGCCTCTAGGCTTATCAGTTTTCTGACCTTTCCAAGCACCAACTTTTGCTTTTGTTGATTTTTCTCTATTGTGCTTTTAATTTAATTGATTTCTGTTCTATTTTTTATATTCTGCTGTTTGCTTTGAATTTAATTTGATCTTTTTCTAGTTTCCTCAGATGCAATCCTAGATTATTGATTTGGGATCAATCTCATTTTCTAATATTTACATTTACTATTATAAATCGCATTATAAACATGGTTCTCACTGCATCCCACAAACTTTGATAAATTAAATTTTTTGCAATTTTCATTGAGTTCTAAGTATTTTTAACATCTTGTTTTTTTATTTGACTATACATATTTAGAGCTGTGTTGTTAAGTCTCCAGGCATTTGGAGATTTGTTTTTAGCTATTTTTCTGTTATTGATTTTAATTTAATTCCACTGTGATCTCAGAGCATATGTATTCTGATTTAGTCTTTTAAAAGTGTTATGGTATGTTTTACGGCCCAAAATATGGTCTACAGTTGAAAAAAAAGTGTATTCTACTGTTACTGGATGAATAGTCTATGGATGTCAATTATATCAGTGTTGGTGGTTGATGGTGCTATAGAGGTCTACTGATTTTCCACCTGCTGAATCTCATTTCTGAGAGAGGTATTGATATCTCCAACTATAATAGTGGATTTGTCTATCTGTCCTTGCATTTCTATCAGTTTTTGCCTCAGATAGTTTGACTTTCTGTTAGGCAACATAATACATTAAGGATTGTTCTGCCTTCTTGGAAGGTTGATCACTATATCATTCTGTAACATCCATCTGTAGACCTGACAACTTTTCTTTCTCTGAGTTGGCTCTGCCTGAAATTAATATAGCTACTCTTGCTTTCTTTTGATTAGTGTTAGCATTTGTCCCCCATTTCTTTACTTTTGATAATACCTTTATATCGAGAGGAGGTTCTCATAGACAGAAGATAGTTGGGTTGTGTTTTTCGATCCACTCTGGCAATCTGTGTTTGAATTGGTGTATTTAGATCATTGGAGGCTGATTGACAGAGTTGAATTAATAGCTATCATATTTGTGGCTGTTTTCTGCTTGTTTCCTTTGTTGTTGCTTCTAGTTTTGTCTTCCTCTCTGCTTCTGCCTTTTGTGATTTTTAACTGAATTTTATTATTCCATTTTCTCTCCTTTGTTAGCATAACAGTTATACTTCATTATTTAAAAAATATTTTTAGTGTTTGCCTTAAAGTTTTCAATGTGTATAAATGATCCAAGTCCATTTTCACATAATACTACGTCATTTAAAAGGAACCTGAGTACCTTATAATGAGATAACCCTATTTTCTCCTCTCATCCTTGTATTGTCATTCACTTTGTATATACATAGCATACACAATCAAATTAGATTGTTGCAAACTGTTGTCAGATCAATTAGAAAAAAGAAAATGATTTTAATTTTTCTTTTATTGTTTCTCTGATGCTCTTTCTTTATGTAGATCTGAAGTTTCAGTTATTTCATTCTCCTTCTCTCTAAAAAATTTCTTTTAACAATTCTTACAAACCATGTCTTCTTGTTGCTGTGCTGTGCTCAGTCATGTCTGACTCTGAGACCCTTTGGACTATAGCCCCCCAGCCTCCTCTGTTCATGGGATTTCTCAGACAAGAATATTGGAGTGGGTTGCCATTTTTTTTCTCCAGGAGAACTTCCCAACCTGGGGATCAAACCCACCTCTCCTGTGTCTCCTGCAATACAGATGGATAATTTACTGCTGAGCCATAAAGTGTACCTACTCCCTCAATTTTTGTTAAAGTCTCTATTTCTCCCTTTTGAAGAATAATTTTGTTGGGTACAGAATTATAGGTTGGTGGCTTTTTTTTTCCTCTGAGCACTTTAAATATTTAAGAGTCAGCAACCTGTAATTCTGAAGTGTTTAAAAGAAATTCTCAGTTTCCTTGGTCAGGTCCAGTGTAAACCTATCAAAGGCATTCTTCATTTCTATTACAGCATTTACAATATTTTTCTTTTTATTTCTAGCATTTGTTTTTGGTGATTTTTTTTTTAGGATTATGTCTCTCTTTACATTGTCCATCTGTTATATTCTGTTTATCAGTTAAAATGCTAAGCATATTAATCATAGTTTTAAATTCTTAACCTGGTAATTCCAGTGTCCCTACCATGTCTGGTGTGATGCTTGCTCTGCTTTTTCAGACTGTGTTGTTTGCTTTTTAGTATATATTATTTTTTTCTTGATAGCTAGGCCTGATTTACTAGGTAAAAGGAAGTGTGGTAAATAGACCTTTGGTGATGTGGTGTGAGGTGTCTTGTGTGTGGTGTGGGAGGAGGGGAAGCCTCCCATAGTCCCATGATTAGGTCTTAGTCTTTAGTGAGCCTATATCTCTGGATTGGCAACTTTATGTTTGCTTCTCATATTTCTCTCCTCTTAGGTGGAACAGGATTGTTGGGGTGGACAAGAGTGCTTAGGCTCTGATGAAACTCCAGCAGGCTAGGATCTGATGCAAGTTTCTGCTGAGGGCAGCTCTTCTTAATAAGAACAGACTGCTCTAGTATATTTCAAAATAGATCATTTCCCTATCTCCCCGCTGCTAGAAGCCTAAGGAGAATTTTCTCTGAAATTCATTGTGAGGACCAGGTAGACCCCCTGGAGATATAATTCATCAAAGTGTGAGGGATCCTTACAACTGGATCCCCTTGGAGCTCTCTCAGACTTGTCCACAGTGAGCATCTAGCAGCCTGTTGATCACAGTTCAGGCCTTCCTGTCCCAGTACTGGTTCCTGCCAAGTGTTCTGCTTATGAGGTCCTGCTCCAGTAAGTTGTGATTCTCTGTATTCATTGCTGGTCTCTGCACATTTAGGGGTGGTAGTTTGCCCTATGACATCACTTCTTTTAGGATCTAAGACTTATTTTTTTTTCACCTGTTAAGATTTTCAATTATTGTTGGTATGAAATGGCAACTTCTAAGCTTCTTATGTGATGAATCGGAAGTCCCCTGTAGACTTTGCCCATGTGTTTCTGCTTGATAACCTGCAGTTTCTATATTCCTATATGTAAGCTACCCATATTTGTGGGGTTTTTTTTTCTGTCATTAGCTTTGGAAAGTTCTTAGTCATTATTAATATAAATGTTTCTTCTGCTTCTTCTCTTTTCTTCTCCTCTGACATTCTAAGTATGCATATGCTATACCTTTTCAAAATTGTCCCACATTTCTTAGATATTTGCATTTTTAAAAGTCTGTTTTTCTCTTTGCATTTCAGTTGGAGAAGGTACTATTGTCCTATCTTTGAGCTCAGTTTTTTTTCTCCTCATCTGTGTCCAGTCTGCTGATGAGCCCAGCAAAACCTGTTCCAATTATGTTAGTGTTGATGGTTTCTAGCATTCATTTTTATTCTTAGTGTTTCCATCTTTCTGTCAACATTACCTCTATGTTCTTCCTTGTTTTCTTTTTCATCCATTAAAGACCTAAACATATTGATCACCATTATTTAAAATCCCCTATCTGATTATTTTAACCTCTATACTGTAGAAGCCTGGTGCATAGGTTTGCTTCATCTCTTAATTGTGTGTTTTTCTTCTCGATGTTTTGCATGGCTTATAATTTTTGTTGAAATCCAGACATGTTTTATTGGGTCATGGGAACCTGACCCAGTAGTGTGAGGATTTATGCTTATGTGTCTAGACATTTGGCTGTGTTTAACATTTGCTCTAGGTGTGGGTGTTGGAGGCTTTTGGTTTCTTGTTTGTTTTCTTCTCTTGATTTTGGCTTTAAGTTGTTCTGCTCAGGGAGAGTATACATCCTGTAGTTTTCTTAGCTGTAGTCCACTATTGTTATACTGAGATTCTGTTGGTGGTATGGTAAGGTATGTAGGAGAGGGGAGCATTCTATTGGGTTGGCCAGAAAGTTCATTTGGGCAAGATACTATGGAAAAATCTGAACAAATGTTTTTGACCAATCCAGTATCATGTTATGATTACATCTCTTTCAGGGGCCTTTGTCTCTGGGCTGCAACCTTCACAATGGTTTATTTATCCAGTGGTATAGCTTCTGACCACACCTTAGTTGAGACATGAAGAAATGGGGGCCCAGAGTAGGAGGAATGCCCATCCATTAATTGGGATTTGGCTCCAGTGAGTCTTTGCCCATGGAGAGGAGACAGTTGCTATGGAGAGTGCTCCTTTTTTCACAGTGAGGATTCTTCTCTGCCCAAGCCACTAAAGAATCTTTCTTGGTAGTGGTCTTCCTGACTTACTTCACTCTATATAATAGGGTCCAGTTTCATCCACCTCATTAGAAGTAACTCAAATGTGTTCATTTTTATAGCTGAGTAATATTCCATTGTATATATGTACCACATGGCAAAAACCACAATATTGTAAAGTAATTAGCCTCCAATCAAAATAAATAAATGTAAAAATCTTTCTTGGCGCTCTCCTATGACATCCAGATGGGGTTCCTGGAGATAAAGTCCCTGATGTTAGGCCCTCTACTAGGAAGGCAATCCCCCAAGTTTCTCATCGTCCTGCTAGTCCACACTCAGCCTTCAGAAAACTGTCAGAATGATTGAATATTTCTACTCCTTTGTCAGTGGCTGCTGTTCTAGAAAGCAGATCTCAGTCATGTCTCTATTTTGCCTGTCTTTCTACACTACTGGGTGGTTATTTACCCCAAATCCTCAATTCTCTGATGGGTCATTGATGTTCAAATTTTTCTTGTTATTACTATAGGAGAGACAGTTTCTAAGATTTTTACATGTCAGAGATAAAACTAGAAGACCCCTGTTCTTGATTTTTTTAAGTTGTTGTTCTGTAAGATACTTTTCTAACAATTCTGTCTTCATCCCACTGGCCTGAAGGGGGGCAGACGTCCTCTTCAATGGGTGGGGCCTAGGTGTGGAAATAGACTGTCATTTGTATCCTTCCTTAATACAGACTGTTGTAACTTTGAAACAAGATTTTTCAAGACTTGAGGCTCACATAGAGAAATCTTCATCACTGAAACATTATCTGGTTTATAGGCTATAGGTTGCTTTATTTAATTTAGCATTATTCACAGGTGCTTCCCAGGTGGCACTAGTGGTAAAAGAACCTACCTATCAAGGAGACATAAGGGAGCCCTGGGTTGGGAAAATCCCCTGGAGGAGGGCATGGCAGACCACTCCATTACTCTTGCCTGGAGGAATCTCATGGACAGAGGAGCCTGGCAGGCTACAGTTCATAGGGTCATAAAGTCGGACATGACTGAAGTGACAATACGCACGAACACTAAACTTCTACTCTGCTTCTCTATGACAAATGTAATTTTACATCTAAACTAGAGTCTTCAATGCAATCCCTATTTTTCACAGAGCTAGAACAAATAATTTCACAATTTGTATGGAAATACAAAAAACCTCGAATAGCCAAAGCAATCTTGAGAAAGAAGAATGGAACTGGAGGAATCAACCTGCCTGACTTCAGGCTCTACTACAAAGTCACGGTCATCAAGATAGTATGGTACTGGCACAAAGACAGAAATATAGATCAATGGAACAAAATAGAAAGCCCAGAGATAAATCCACACACCTATGGACACTTTATCTTCAACAAAGGAGGCAAGAATATACAATGGATTAAAGACAGTCTCTTTAACAAGTGGTGCTGGAAAAACTGGTCAACCACTTGTAAAAGAATGAAACTAGAACACTTTCTAACACCATACACAAAAATAAACTCAAAATGAATTAAAGATCTAAATGTAAGACCAAAAACTATAAAACTCCTAGAGGAGAACATAGGCAAAACACTCTCCGACATAAATCATAGCAGGATCCTCTATGACCCACCTCCCAAAATATTGGAAATAAAAGCAAAAATAAACAAATGGGATCTAATTAAACTTAAAAGCTTCTGCACAACAAAGGAAACTATAAGCAAGGTGAGAAGACAGCCTTCGGAATGGGAGAAAATAATAGCAAATGAAGCAACTGAAAAACAACTAATCTCAAAAATATACAAGCAACTTATACAGCTCAATTCCAGAAAAATAAATGACCCAATCAAAAAATGGGCCTAAGAACTAAATAGACATTTCTCTAAAGAAGACATATGGATGGCTAACAAACACATGAAATGATGCTCAACATCACTCATTATCAGAGAAATGCAAATTAAACCCACAATGAGGTATCATTTCACACCAGTCAGAATGACTGCGATCCAAAAGTCGACAAGCAGTAAATGCTGGAGAGGGTGTGGAAAAAAGGGAACCCTCTTACACTGTTGGTGGGAATGCAAACTAGTACAGCCACTATAGAGACCAGTGTGGAGATTCCTTAAAAAACTGGAAATAGAACTGCCTTATGACCCAGCAATCCCACTGCTGGGCATACACACCGAGGAAACCAGAATTGCAAGAGACGCGTATACCCCAATGTTCATCGCAGCACTGTTTATAATAGCCAGGACATGGAAGCAACCTAGATGTCCATCAGCAGATGAATGGATAAGAAAGCTGTGGTACATATACACAATGGAGTGTTACTCAGCCATTACAAAGAATACATTTGAATCAGTTCTAATGAGGTGGATGAAACTGGAGCCTATTATACAGAGTGAAGTAAGCCAGAAAGAAAGACACCAATACAGCATACTAACACATATATATGGAATTTAGAAAGATGGTAATGATAACCCTGTATTCGAGACAGCAAAAGAGACACAGATGTATAGAACAGACTTTTGGACTCTGTGGGAGAGGGAGAGGGTGGGATGACTTGGGAGAATGGCATTGAAACATGTATACTATCATATAAGAAACGAATCACCAGTCTAGGTTCAATGCAGGATACAGGATGCTTGGGGTTGGTGCACTGGGATAACCCAGAGGGATGCTATGGGGAAGGAGGTGGGAGGGGGGTTCAGGAGTGGGAACTTATGTACACCCGTGGCGGATTCATGTTGATGTATGGCAAAACAATACAGTACTATAAAGTTAAAAAAATTTAAAAAAAAATAAATGGAGTATGGATGGATCACAAAAATAAAAAATAAACTGAAGCCTTCTCAAATATTTCTATATTCATCAAAGATATTGAGAGAGGTGAAAAAGCCTACTAAACATATTCTAGCTAAAGATCTGAACTTTTCATAGGAAGGCTCCCTTCGGTGGACAATTCATCTTCCTACTTTGTGTTGTAAACTTGTCTCAAAGTCTCAACAGGTTAACCCTCCCCAAAAGGTAACAAGCTATCATGAAGTTGAGGAAAATTAGAAAGGACTAGATTTATATCCCTACTGAATAGTAGATACTCAGCAAGCACTTTTTTTTAAATTAATGAATGAATGAAACTTGGTGTAGGAATTTGAAGCAGAGGAAAACATATTTGAGGTAAGATAATAAACTGGTTTTGAATGCTTTCTGATCTTGCCCTTCCAGAAAAAACAAGAGATAAAAGTGGATTAAAAGAAAAAAGTCTAAGGAAAGGATGATGACAATGATTAGATGCAGAATTTTAGCAATCACTTGCTTTTATAAAAAAAATTGCAGATATTCTGGGGACATTTGGAATTGAGAACAAAACTAAGGTGCTTTAACAAACATGGTAGACGAATGGTTTCTTTGCTGCCAGCCCTGTCCCTACTCCCATTTTTTGACCCCCTTACAGTTTGTCCTCTATTTGTACACTCAGAATTTTTCAGAATATAAATTTGCTTATATAGTTTCCCTGTTAAAAACCTCTGAACTCCTACTACCTAAAATTAATGACTTAATTCTGGCATTCAAAGGCAATTTATTATCTTGCCTTAAATTTTCGTCGTTACACGACTGAAGTGACTTAGCAGTAGCAGCGTCGTTAGTTATTCCTCAAATACGTCCTCCAGTCAAAAATCTTGTCAATTTCAACATTAGCCATCCACATTTCCTGTAGCTAAACAACCATAGTTTGCTTGTTGAACTTCTATGCATCTCTCAAACTCAGCTCACTTCCTGTGTCAAGACAGGACTGAAGAGTCCCTCCCTTTGGCAGGTTTAGTTGCTTTTTGTACAATTAACATTTTGTAGTCGAAAAAGGAGTTTACATATTTTATTGCTTCTTGTGTGCAGCTGTATCCTGTTAACAGAATTTGCTTGCTAGGTATGGTGGAAGATGAGGTGTGAGAAGCAGAACCTGTGGCTAAGAGCACAGACTAGAGTTTCAGCTGTCTACATCTGAAAGCCCTGTTCAATCTCAGTTGATACCCTCTATGTAATTTTTGTCAAGTTACCTCACCTCTATGCCTTGGTTTCCTCGACTATAAAAATATAAGTGATAATAAAACCTAACCCATTATGTCCTTGTGAGGATTCAACAAGTCAGTCCTTACAGTGTTGAACACATAAATACATATAACATTTGCTCTGTTCCTGGTCATGAGGATCATGTTAGCTATGAAACAAATACTAGTATGAATTGGAGGTACTGAATTGCTTTGTCCGATAAGTGGTGGAGACATATGAGCTTTAGTGCAGGGGTGGGGGGAACTCAGTAGGGAAAAGACACAGGTTAATGAGGCTGGGCAAAGAAGGAACACATTGTTGGTACTGTAGGAAGAATGAATTCTAGAAGACAAAGCCATCTGGTTAAAATTCTTTTTTTTTTTTTTCTGTATGTAACCTTCCTCTCTCCCCATCTTTCATATGAGAGAATGAAATGAACTTTACAAATAACACTTCTGATGCTACAAAGTTCCTTCTGGGTTGTGAGAAGAGACACAGATCTATTTCAGTGTGACATGGGGCACAAATATCATTTCCTATGGGGAAAGCTGACTTCAAATTCCAAGTCTGTGTCTTCTAGCAATGAATCTGGAGGTCAGTACCCATATCTTGTTTATACTATAAACATTTACTCTCCCGCTTTCACTGCCTAAGAGAGAAAACATAACAAGGGCAGCAAGGAAACTCATATTTGTTTCTGAATGTCTCAAAACTACTAGAATCCCTACAATTTTTTCTTTCTTTCCACTCCTAAAAAGTTTTCTTAATCATCACCTGTGGTTACTCTGAAATGGTTCTGATCTTGGGTGGCCTTGGCCTGCAGAAGCTTGAAGCCAGGCTTAGGTTACTGGCCAAAGATGGAGGTTGCATTATGGCATTATACCAAATCCTAGCCACTAGGCCAGTGGTCAGTGACAAGGCCCTAGCCCTTTAGCTTTGCAGAGAGAAAATTCCTGCAATGATAGTAATAAAACCAGTAAAATATTTATTAGGAGGGGAAATAAAAAAGAGTACAGTATGTGTGGATAGATACATAGACAGACTCAGTGTTGCTGAGTTGCTCCCTTTTGGTAGCTTGAAGTACTTATATGGGGCATTTCTTCCAGGTTTCCTTTGGCCAATCATTTTGATTTACCTGGTTCAGAATCCATATTTGGTCTGTCTCAGGATCATCCCATGCATGTATGAACAGGCATTTGTCAGCCAAGATGGATTCCACTGAAAAGGCCTATGGGTAATGAGCATCAGTTGGCATCACTCCACTTTTGTCCTCCAAGGACCTTTTCTGTGCCTATGTAGTCAGGGAGGTCTCCTGACCTGACAATGAAGAACATGTGATCTCTTCTATCTTGGCAAAGCCTGGCCTTCTTTGTCAATTGTCCTGCTATTGATATTTTGGAGTTTGGGTCCATAGGGAAAGAACCTCCTATTGCTTTACTCTGGGAGGGGGAGGAGAATCTATCTCCGGCCTCACTTCCCTTAGCCACACTTAGTTGACTCACAGTCAACAATGGTAACATGTGTTTCTTGCTGACTTCTTTTATTAACAGTAACACTTTACCATTATAACTCCCTGTGTGTTTCAGTAGGACAGCTTTGTTCCATCAGTTTCTGAAAATACCTCTTCTGTGTCAGCCTTTTTCAGGCACTTAACTTTTGAAACTTAGAATACTTTTGGGCGGCTGGTCAGAGAACAGTAAGACTGATGCTTCTTGTTACACAGCCCCAGATGCCATTCTCAGTAATTACATACTACAAACCCTTGAGGAATGACACCCATTTATTTTGAGGGATACTCCTTAGGATTTCAGACAGCCTTTTTTCCTCCTTTGTGTTTGAGAGCTTAAGTTCTGAGGACATCTATCCATTTTGACAAGTTTTATCTATATTTCTTCCAGGAGGACTCTGAGATTCATGCCAACCTGATCAATCTGTGTGATAAACTTGCACTCCATACTGCATCCCCTTTCACACTCTTTACTGGAACTAGACTCTGCTGAAAGTTCATTTCACTTTATTCTAAGCACAGGGCTGATGGACTATAGCTGCTCTGCACTTCACTCATTTTCCATGCAAGTGTCAACAGGCATGGACCCCCATTAGCACATTTAACATTTTAAAAGGTATCTTTTTATATGGATTTATTAAACCATGAACAGGACAGTGTGCCATCAAAGTATCCTCAAAATAAAAAGATTTTTAAATTCTGAATTTTCCTACACATGGAAGATAATCATTCTAAAATGTGCTCTCTGAAATTGCTGTGACCTAACTTAAAAGTATTTTACAAAGCAGAAGATTAAGTAACCTGGTCTGAAATCATTGGCCAAAGAAACCAAGTGCAATTTAGTCTACCTTATTTATAAGTTGAACTTTGTTCATTTCCTTTAAAATATTTAAAGTCAGTTTATGTTAATAAAAGATATAGAACTGAGCAATTACGATAAGTAAATCAGAAGAGGGAGACAGAAAAAGCAGGTGTCAGGGATCAGTCAGTTATAGCAAGAAAGTGGATACACTTATCTTTGAGCCTCCTGTCCAGGGTCAGGTGCAGAAACAAATTGGTTGTCGCTGTCATCTCTTGAATACTTATAATGTGTCAGGCCCAGTTCTAAGGGTCTCTTTATGTGTGAATTTCTTTTACTTCCACTGCTATCCTATGAGGCAGGTATTATCAACACCCACACCTTATTTACTAAATTTTTTTAAACTTACTTCGGCTGCGCTGGGTGTTTGTTGCTGCACGTGGGCTTTCTCTAGGTGCAGCAAGCAGGGGCTACTCTTTACTCTTTGGCCTGGTGCACAGGCTTCTCATTGCAGTGGCTTCTCTTGTTGCGGAGCACAGACCCTGGAGTATGTGGGCTTCAGGAGTTGTGGTGCATGGGCTTAGTTGCCTCATGGCAAGTGGGGTCTTAGTTCCTGGACCAGGGATTGAACCTGTGTCCTCTGCATTGGAAGATGGATTTTTAACCACTGGACCACCAAGGAATTCCTGACATCCACATTTTACAGATGAATAAACTGAGGCAAAAGAAGGTAAAATAATTTGCCCAAGTTAGCAAAGCTAGTATCAGTTCAGTTCAATCCCTCAGTCATGTCCAACTCTGCTCATGGACTGCAGCACGCCAGGCTTACCTGTCTATCATTAACTCCCGGAGTTTACTCAGATTCATGTCCATCAAGTCAGTGATGCCATCCAACCATCTCATCCTCTGTCATCCCCTTCTCCTCCTGTCTTCAATCTTGCCCAGCATCAGGGTCTTTTCCAATGAGTCAGTTCTTCACATCAGGTGGCCAAAGTATATGGAGTTTCAGCTTCAGCATCAGTCCTTCCAATGAGTATTCAGCACTGCTTTCCTTTAGGATGGACTGGTTGGATCTCCTTGCTGTCCAAGGGACTCTCAAGAGTCTTCTTCAACACCACAATTCAAAAGCATGAATTCTTTGTCACTCAGCTTTCTTTATGGTCCACCTCTCACATCCACACGACTACTGGAAAAACATTAGCTTTGACTAGACAGACTTTTGTCGATAAGGTAATGTCTCTGCTTTTTAATGTGCTATCTAGGTTGGTCATAGCTTTTCTTCCAAGGAGAAAGCATCTTTTAATTTCATGGCTGCACTCACCATCTGCAGTGAATTTCAAGCCCAATAAAGTCTTAACCACAGTGGTGGTGGTGGTTCTCCAGAAGGAGTCAGAATTTTACCAGTAAGAGGTAAAATTTTCCCCTTGCCTTGATTTTTAAAGAAGGGGAAAAAAGTGTACTTAGTGGCCTTAGTCTAGGTAATATAATAGAAAAATGAAAACAAAAAACTTGATTACGTTTTTGCAAAAGAATATATTCTCTGTGAGGCAACTTCTTGCTTCAGTGTTCTAAAGTTAGGGGAATAGCACTCCTCTAGAACTTAGAGGAGCATGCACTTTGCTTTATAATATTTTCACAAGCACAGATTAGGTTTTAAAAATACTAGGAGATACTCCACTGAAGTAGTCTCTTAGACTGTCTTACTCATATAGCATATCTTTTAAGCAGATTTTGAAAGTGTCTGCTTGAATTCAATGCAGAGTTAGCTTGTTTAGCCAATGCTTAAAAACATATAGTGCAGATTACTGATAAAAAGGCTTCTGTCTCTAAGACTCAGAATGCTGGTTTGTGGGATGGCATCACCATCTAGGTGAGCTCAGGATTATGAGGTATGGATGGTTGCTTTTTCTCCACATGGATGAGGGATTTGGTAGGGTGACCTGTGGAACTGGAAGACCACAAATTTGATGAGGAAAAAGAGTCAGCTGTAATTAATCATCTTGCCTATAGAATAAACAATATTTTGTAAGATATATTTTTAAAAACCAAGGACTATATTTGCTATCATGGCATTATATTTATAATATACATGAACTTTAATCCATTAAAAGTGTGAACTGAACACATACCTGGTGGCTCAGAGGGTAAAGAATCTGCCTCCAGTGCAGGTGACCAGGAAATGGCAACCCACTCCAGTATTCTTGCCTGGAGAATTTCATGGACAGAGGAGCTTTGCAGGCTATAGTCATGGGCTTACAAAGAGTCCGATATGACTGAGCAACAGTATTACTAGTAAGAGTTAAAGATAAACTAAAATATGTGTTAATGTAAGTAAATGTGTGTATTGCTGACTCTAATATTCAGAAGTCTTTTCAGAAGTTGAACTTAGATAGCCCTTTTGATTATATTCTTCGAGAGAATGCCAGATGGTGAGAGTTTATATAGAGATGATTATTAAATAACTCACATTTTAAAAATAGCTCTACTGGGAAAAAATTAATTTTGTTTTCAAAACATGCTCTATGTATAGGCTTTCTATTTCACTGATAGCCACCTTATGTTCCCCTTGTTTCGCTGTTTATTTTGGAAGTGGAAAGTAATATAGGGGGTTGGGAAAGCAATTGAGCATGTAATTTACTCTAGCAAAGGGAAAATTTTTGGATAAAATCACCGACTCAATGGACATTAGTTTGAGCACACTCCAGGCGATAGCGAAGGACAGGGAAGCCTGGCGTTCTGCAGTCCATGGAGTCTCAAGAGTCTGACATGACTTAGAAACTGAACAACAGAAAAATCTTTGAAGTGCTTTTTGGCTGCACACTGTTCGTTCCAGTAGGGGGCAGGAAGTTGCAGTCTGTGAACTCGCAAACTTTTAAGAGGTTAAAGGAAGAACAGTAGCTCGTTCATTTGAAATTAGTTTATCTAATTAAACAGCTGTTATTTTTCTTAATATATAGATTCTATTAAGTCCTCAAAGAGAGATTATGATCATTTGAAAAATATTGTAACTAATCAGTAGCTCTCACAGTTCTCCTCCAGAGAAACCTATATGCTTTTACAGATTTCAAGAAAGTATTTTTCATGTTTTTTTAAAACAAATGGAAATTTACTACTAATATATACTCCAGTCTCTATCCAGATGTGTTTTAGGACAAGAAGACAATATAGATATTTGTTGTTAACTAAGAAGGAGTCACATATCAATACTGTGCAGCAATAGTTATGCCTCCTGGGCTTCCAGGCGTTACAGAAATAAATGGAACAAAACTCTGCCTGCAAAGAGCCTGAATTCTAGAAGACAGAAGATCCACTAGAAGTTACCAACAAAATAAAATTACTTGTTTTTCAGTCACTCAGTCATGTCCGACTCTCTGTGACCCCATGGACTGCAGCCACTCAGAACTGTTAGAAAGAAAAATAGGTTAGAAAGTGAAAGGGTTAGACTGGTGGTCAAGAAGACATCTCTGGGAACTAAGAGGCAGTCCCTAATTTTATATGGGTTGCTTTCTTTTTTTTAAGTCTTTATTGAGTTTGTTACAATATTGTTTCTGCTTTATGTTTTGTTTTGTTTTTTTGCCCCAAGGTGTGTAGGATCTTAGCTCCTGGACCAAGGATTTGAACCCATACCCTCTACATTGGAAGGTGAAGTCTTAACTACTGCACCATCAGGAAGTTCTTGGGTTGATTTCTAATAGTTCATTTTTAGGCCCATGTTTTGCCACTAAGAACTACTTTTCCCACTAAATTCTAATATAGTAATTAGATCCTTTAAAAAGTAAAGTATTAGTCACTCAGATGTATCTGACTCTTGTGACCCCATGGACTGTAGCCCAACAGGCTCCTCTGTCCATGGAATTCTCCAGGCAAGAATACTGGAGTGGGTTGCCATTCCCTTTTCCAGGATATCTTCCCGACCCAGGTATTAAATCCAGGTATCATCATTATAGGCAGATTCTTTACCATCTGAGCCATCAGAGAAGACTAATTATATCCTTAAAACAGCTCAAAGAATTGGTGTCAGGAAAAAAACACGATAAAGCAGTGTTTGAATTCTGGATGTGATACCACCAGTCTACTTTAGACATACCTGTTCTTACTAGGACTCTCTGCTCACTTGCAATGTCATGATCATAGTATGACTAGCAAAATTGACAGCACTAAGGATCACTTGTAGAAGGAGCCTAGTAGAGTTTCGAGTTCACATAATTGGAGAAGTAGATATTGATAATCTATAATATAATTGACTTGATGAACATGAGTTTGAGCAAGCTCTGGGAGTTGGTGATGGATAGGGAAGCCTGGCATGCTGCAGTCCATGGGGTCACAAAGAGTTGGATATGACTGAGTGACTGAACTGAACTGATAAAACAGTCTTCCAGAACATGAGTTGTATAGAGGTTCAGATAGTAAAGATTTTTGGCTTTGTGGGCCATAGTCTCCAATGCAACTACTTTGTTGTTATGGTGTGAAAACAGCCATATACAACCTGAAAGTAAATGAATGTAATTGTGATCCAATAAAACTTTAGTTGTAAGAGCAATGGGTAGGCTGTATTTGGCCCACTGGCTGTGATTTTACAACCTCTGTTCTTGAAAACATATATGACTTCAACTATAACTTATAAAAGTATTAGTAATTGGAATACATTATAACTGAACTCAGGCTTCCTTTGTAGCTCACTGATAAAGAATCTGCCTGCAATTCAGGAGACCTGGGTTCAATCCCTGTGCTGGGAAAATCCCCAGCAGAAGGGAATGGCTATCCACTTTGGTATTCTGGCCTGGAGAATTCCATGGACTGTATAGTCCATGGGGTCGCAAAGAGTCGGACACGACTGAGTGACATTCACTTTCACTTTTTCATCACTGAACTCGGTTGCCAAATGTGGCACTAATTCTGTGATATAAAGCATTCAGTGATCTGTCTTGGTGTGCTAGAAACTTGTCTTCCTGACAAAGAGATGGAAATGACTGGGTAGTTAGCAATGTCCCTAATTATTATAAATCAGAAGTCCATGGCCGATGGCATCCTTCTATCGGAGCAGAACTGCTAATAGATAAGAGTGGAGTCTCTCGGGTGAGAAAGCATTTTGGTTTCTTATTTGGTGGGAAAGGAGAAGCCATGGGGTTCAGAGCTTTTCAGTAGCATAATTTTCTAGGAACATTTCTTGACCTTGGGTTCAGGGTGACACTTTATTGTCTTTCAATCGTGGCCACTTACCGGCCCATCTCTTCCCTTTCTCTAGTCTAGAAGTTCTGAAACGTTCAAGTTGCATTCAAATGACCTAGGAGAGCTTCCAACAGTGGCAGACAGCTGTGCCAGCTATTCTGTAACCTCACCTTTCACATCCCCATTCTGATTCAGAAACAGCTATGGTGATGCTCTGGGGTCTAGACTTTTAACACACGCAAACTGCTAGAAGATCAAACGAGACGTGTTAAAAAGAGTTAAGGTTCTATTTGAGTAAAAATGGATTCCATGGGGCAGCACCAAACCAGCAATGATTAAAATAGCTCTGCCAACAGGAGCCAGGGGAAAGACATTTACTGAGAAACTGCGGAAGCAAAGAAAGGGAACTCTGGGTCGGCTATAGCTTAAAGCCCAGTCCGCTGCTGGTGATTGGTTGTCTTTGGAGTTTGGATTTCACCGTGGTGAGGCGTTCACAGGCTGAGGTGGGGGCTTGCTTACATAGTAGGCGGCCGTGGCTATAAAGCACCCTCTGTCTACGTCTCCCTGTGCATTCATGTGACACCCCAGGCTCACCCAGCGGACACTTTGAGAAATACTGCCCTAGGGGAAGGACTTGTTTGGCATCTAAGACAGATGGACTGGCATAAAGATGGATTCCTGTTCCTAAAGGACAAGAAAGGACTCTTCCCTTTGTCCTCTTTCTTTCTCCTCTTCAGACAATTCTGTCATCATGGACATATTTGTCCTGCCTGGAAAATTTGGTATTCAGAGGAGCAGGCTGGGAAGCTGAGGGTGATGACAGGCCATTTGGGAGGAAAGAAAAGAGGAAGCATAAGACGTGTGTGGCCTGGTGAGTTGCTTTACCTTAATTTGGCCTTGAGATATGACCCAGCCCACAGAGACAGGCCATCATTAGGTGCTACCTGTCCTTTGTGGCTGGAAAAGCAGTGGCTGTCAAATACTGATTCTGAGAAGGCGCAAGTGTCTTGAATAGTCCTGCAGAAAATGGAGTCCATCCTGCACTGATTCTACTTTTTGGGTTAAGCAGGAGCAAAGTTTTTATTATCTTCAGTGAGAACTTCTTAGGGAAATATGGAATTCATGGCTCAGGTATTTCAACAGTGTGGCCAAAAGTGTGGGCCTTATACATAATGTGTGCATCATTCAATTCAGAGTAAGACTAGGAAATGACATACGGAAAGTTCTTGGCTCCTAAGAGTTCAGAACATATTAGTCATCGGCATTACTCCAACATAAGGCAGGGTGGGGTGGGACATGGAGGGAATCATCCCACCAGAGGGAGGGGGATTCTCCAGACCATTTTGTTGCCTTTTATGGGTAAATGGGGCTTCCCTGATGGCTCAGTGGGCAAAGAATCTCCCTGCAAAGCAGGAGACACAGGAGACGTAGAGTTTGATTCCTGGGTAGGAAAAATCCCCTGAAGGAGGAAATGGCAATCCACTCCAGCATTCTTGCCTGAAAAATCCCATGGACAGAGGAGACTGGTGGGCTACAATCCACTGGGGTCACAAAAGCTGGATACAACTGAGCAACTAAGCATGCACACAGGCAATGGATAAATGATGTGGGTTTCCGTCTGGATCATGGCCTTAAAGAATTAGAGAATAATCTACGTGAGGTTTAAATGTGAGTTGAAATGAAGTTTGATACTGTTTTTTCAAGTCTCCAGTTTCCAAATGTGTGCTAAGTCGCTTCAGTTGTGTTCGACTCATTGTGACCCCATGGACTGTAGCTGGCCAGGCTCCTCTGTCCGTGGGATTCTCCAGGCAAGAATACTGGAGTGGATTGCCATGCCCTCCTCCAAGGGATCTTCTGACCCAAGAGTCGAATTGGCATCTCCTGTGGTTCCTGCATTGCAGGCAGATTCTTTACTGCTGAGCCACTGGGGAAGCCTCCAATTGCCAAATAATTGTGTCTAAAACCAGAGTGAGCAAGACAGAACACTTGTTATGGCTCAAGTGTGCCCTACTTTCTGAGTTGGTGTGGTTTTCATGCCCATGGCGCTCCAGCACAGGCCTGGTGGAATTTCCAGCCACACTTCTTTGGATATTACTTTGCTCCCTAGGTGTGCCAAGTAGGGCTGAGGAACATGTTTCCTGTCAAATACTGAGACAAGATCGTATGTTTTAAGTTTTCATTTGGTTATGTTGGTCTGGCCACAATTGTTCTTATTTTCTTAAATTAAACAACACTGCCAAGGCTTTGAATAGAAATGTGAAAAGGAGTAGTGCTCTTTAATTCTGAGTTTTATTTTGTGTGTACCTTAAAATCTATTCTATCTTCATATGTACTACCATGCTCATATTTGTGAAACGGCTTACTCTCATCTTTTGCATGGACGAATGGATCTAGCCCAGTGGTGTCAGAACACGGCCTGGTGCCAAAATCCTTGCTGGTGACGTGCAGGCCCTCTACAAACCTATATTTCTTTTCTGTCTAAATCTCCTGCCTCTGATACCAGAGCAGCATGGGGTTCTGCAGGTTAGAGGCAGTTCAGGCATTCTGGTTGAATGATTTTCCTAATGAAATTTTATTAGGAAAAAACCAAACCTACAGGCAGAGGAGGAGAGAAAAATCAAAAGATAATTCTAGTTTGAATGTCTCCAAGGGAGACATGTGTTAAAGGGATAGGTAATTGAGTAGAAAAACATAGATTCAAGGTATGTTTGTAATACATCAAAGAAACAACACTTCGAAATGTGGTATGATATAATGCAGAAGGGGGCAGGACAAGAAAAACATAGGATTCAAAATCAGAAGGCCTGGCGTCTTGTCTTGGCCATAACAATTAGGAGAGGCCCCCAAACTCTGAGCTTCAGTTTCAGAAAATGGTGATAAAGCCTTCTGTCTTCCTTGCTGTATAAATCAGATACACCAGTGCATCAGTGCTTTCTGGACAATACAGCTCTCAAAATGGTCCAGTAATAATTATACTTTTAAAGATAGAGATAAATATCATATGCTAATACTTTTGTAATATATCAAGAATGTATGCACAGTTTCTTCTGCTTAATATTCAGTGAGGTACTGAAAGGGGTATGAGGAGGTGGTGAAAAAAGAAATAAAGGATTGTGTGATGTGGGTTTGCCATATTCAGCTGGGCTTTCCTTTGTGAGCATTCATAACTGTCTGTGTATTTAGGATTCATTTCCAGCGTCAGAAGAGGTGGCCTTTCCTGTCATGACACCAGCAGCGATGTCTCAACTAATGAGGAGAGGTTATCCCAAAGGACGGATGCTCCTTTACACAGGTTTTGCTTCATATACGGGCAGACCTCTGATTCAGAAAGGTCTGTTTCATTTTCTAGCCGTTTCTGCTTACTCCCCAGGCTCCAGCCTCATCCAGTCTGGACATGGAGTCTCTGGGCCTGAAACCTCTGCTACCACTCTCCTGGGGCCCAAGAGCAGGTGTGTGTTGGAGGGGGTTGCTGCTGAAAGCCCTCACCCTGAGGGCTCAGCAAAAGCCCACCCAATGCAGCCTGCCCAGAAGTGTGGAACGAGGGTGAGGATGCCCAGACTGTAAGCGGCTCTGGGAAGAAGGATGCATCAATTATGTCCTGTGGTGGGGGTAACAGTTAGCGAGACAGAAATCCTCCCCAAACATGACATTGAAGCCACTGGAGAGGACTATGGCTTCCTATTTAGTGCTGGGATCCTACAGAAATCTGCATTTGACCTTTGGCGTTGGCAGTCTCTGTAGCCAAGCTGCATAATAATGAAGAGAAGAGGAATAATTGACTAAGAGATGGAAGAGGCACGTCATAGCCTTCCTGCTGGTCTCGGATCAGCACTGCTCCCCTCTGCATGGCACGTGTGAAGCTCAAGTGACATGTCGCGTGGTCACGTGCCCCACAAGGGAGACACAACTCATGAGGAATTTTCATTTCACCAGTACAAACAAAACAAAAAGCCAGCACAGATACCCCATTGGGAGGCTGCAGTTTTTGTGTCAAACATGTCTCAGTCCAGTGCCAGGCCCACTAGGGAAATTCTGATGGTTCTGTTTTCCAGTCTTCAGTGGTGCCTCATACTCTCCTTGGTCTGGCGTGGTGTATAAGCCATACTTTTTACCTGTTTCTATGATGGATAGAAAATATATGCAACAATAGATTTTTCTGTCTTTCTCTAAAGCACTCTTGGAGAATGATTGCTTATAATGAAAGCTTTGTCATAGGGGACATTGTTATAATTTAAAGTTGTCAAATGATGTGAGAAATTGTTTCTTTGGTCTTATAGTTTCTTGTTGCAAGCAAAGCATTTATTGTAGATAAAAATGTTTTATTGGGAGATTTTATTTCAAATGTATTTTTTAATATATAAACTGTTCCTTGTCTGCCTGACTTTCAGTCTTGGCTATTGATTGGATATATGGGTGCCATGCTCTTCATTTACGTTTTATTCATATTTGTGGGATATGTTCATTGTTCTACCTACTGTTTCTCTTAATGGAGTATAATTAGATTCTCCCTGATATCTCTTTCCCCCCTTTTATTTTTCTATATATACTCACACATCTTGTTGACCTGTAGCCTGAGAGTGGCATATTTGAGTTCTGCTTTTTTTAAAATTTTTTATTGAAGGATAATTGCTTTACAGAATTTTGCTGTTTTCCATCAAACCTCGACATGAATCAGCCATAGGTATACATATATCCCCTCCCTTTTGAAACTCCCTCCCATCTCTCTCCCCACCCCCACCCCACCCGACCCCTCCCTTCTAGGTTGATACAGAGCCCCTGTTTGAGTTTCCTGAGCCATACACCAAATTCCCGTTGGCTATCTATTTTACATATGGTAATATAAGCTTCCATGTTGCTTGAGTCCTGCTTTTGCTTTGCTGAGGGCAGGGAGAGTAGAGTTCTGGGAGGTGATGCTAGCCTTTGAGATTGGGGTGTCCATCTGTGATCATTGTTTTCTGCGATGTTGTTGGTAGTCTAGTTTTAGAACTCACTCCACATGGGAGTGTGCTATCCATATTTGGGGGTGGGAAACTGAAGATTCCTAAATTCCGCAGTTCCAGGGTGGACCTTCTGAAATTCCACTTTTGACAGAGGCAATGAGACCAAATAAATAACTCATTTCTCCTAATGCCTTCCCTTTCCTCCAGCATCTTTGTCTGTTTCCTGCTCAGAAGAGAAAATTTAAAAAGACAAGGAAACCTCTTAAGTTTTGGCTGCTGACTTACTAATCACTAGTGGGGAGGAGGTAAAGGAGAGGAGAAAAAGGACAGGAAGGAGGCCAGGGAAATGCTCACTGAATCTCCATTTCTTTTTGTAGAAAACATACCCTGGTGTCACCGTCTTCCCATCTTTACCTCTCAGCCTATGTTTTCCACCAGAGAGCTCATGAAATGCCAAGTCCTGATAGTGTTTCTACTTCTGGAGATTCATCCTTAGGGCAGCAAAGGGTCTTGTGTTTTTTGGGGGTTGTATACATATTTTTCCAAGCTGGTCCACTCGCCCCTCACTCTCTTTTCTCCCAACTTGGGCTTTAATAGTGGGAGGGGGAGTTTCTACATTCCTGTCCACCCAGTCTTCCCTCAGATCTGTTTCCTAAGGATGAAGTCACATTAATTTGTGACACCTCCTGAATAGTCCTGGTTCCCTCCTTTCTCTGGTTTTAGGACAAAGCCCATTCCTTCCTTGTCCCTAGGCTACTTAGGTAGTACTAGTTATTTGTCATTATTAGGAGTCTGATTCACTTTGGAGGGTGGTCCTGTGATCTAGCACTAGGTCGTGATCTTGAGCTGAAGTTCCCACGAGTAGTCAACAGCGACACCAGTGATCTGGCCCTTTTATCCCTCTCCAACAGTCTTTTTCCTCTCAGTCTCTGCCTTCTGGCAACACGATACTGCTTGAGTCACTGTGCCTCCTCCATCCTCAACTGGTGGTGTCCTCTGAAGCTGAAAAATGTCTTTAACCGACTCATCTTTTATTCTTCTTCTATCCTCCCTGAACATGCTCAACAACTTTACCAGGTATTCCTTCCCCACAGCTCCATCTTTGTGACCAGCTAGCCTTCAACACCATCATCCCCCCCCCAGCTCCCCTCCACCCCACCCCTGATACAGACAAGACTGCTATAGATCGACGGCCTCATTTGACCTGCCTGACATGTTTCTATCATATCATGACATGTCACACTGTTTCTATCATATCATGACATGTTCACACTCTCCTTATGCTTCATATTCTAACCATCTTTACTTCCGTCTCTGTCTTCCACTAGATGTGACCCCTTGAAGCAGGAATAGTTTCTCTGTATCAGAGCCTGATGCCTCCACATAGTAGGTTAAAGAATACACTAATCAAATGAATGGAAATTAAATTGATCTAAGAATCAAAACAGACTTTGGAATCTTTCTACCAGTGAAGGAACTAAGAGTAAATGACCTACTGTGGAATATCTGGCTGCTTGTCCTGTCACTGTAGTGGAGTGCTTTCAATAAGTAAAGCCATTTTTCTTGGGCAGCCTGATCTCCTCCATTCCCCAATAAACAAAGAATGTGAGAAGTCAATATTTTCAAAGGAAAGAAACTGGTGTAATTCCACACTTTGAGTAATAATATCTGCTCTCTGTGGTCTGTTTTTCTTTTTCCCTCTTACGTCATTATAAATGGTCTTGAATTATCTTTGATCTTTTTTAGTGGATGGCCATTGAAATGGGGGAAAAGAAGCCCAGTAAATGATGGGAAATAAAAATTTTAATATGTAAATAAAGTATAGTTTTCTCAGAAAGAAATGGAGGTAAAGAGGTTTAATTTTTAAACCTGTTTGCTTATCCTAAATTCAATAGGTGTGTTATTGCCAAAACCTTCCCTTTTAAAAGACATGTCATCTAATAACATCCAATGTTAATACCTTTTATTTGTTCAGAGTAAATAAAACACCACTGGTAATTACCACCAGAAGTTTTATGAATGTGGTTGGACTGCTTACAGAAATAAATTAAGCTTTGGATCCTTCCATACCTATTCTGCTCTAATAAGACTGCCTAAAACGCATTTCGGGGAATTTCTTGGGCAGAATCACTTTCTAAGAAATCAAAATAAGGAAAGAGTTCAGAGGTATTTTTGTTTCATTTCATTTGAAAGATTTAGCTGCACGCCTAACATATGCATTTATTACATTTGATTTGAATGTGTGATATTTGAGAAAAATGCCATTAAAACAATTTCCTAAAGACCCTTTATACGGAAGAAAAAATACAGATACAGCAGCTGGCAATTATTTATAAAATGTTTGTGTTGCTGACTTGGGAACTTTACTATAGTAAATGGATGAAATACAGCTGGGTATGAGAGAGATTTAAAAGGGAATAAAAGGAAATTAAAATACTAGAGTAGACAGAATAATCTCCCCTCCCTGAGAGATTTCCACATCCTAATCATCAGAATCTGTTTTATTACATGTTAAAATTAAGGAGTTAGGTTTGTAGATGGAATTAAAGCTGCTAATCATCTGACTTTAAAGAGGTTCTCATATTTTATTCATATGGGCCCAATGAACTCAGAAGGGCCCTTAAAGATGGAAGACGGGATAGAAGTGGAGGTCAGAGTTACAGAGAGATCTGAAGATCTAAGCTCCTGGCCTGGAAGATGAAGGAACCTCAAGTCAAGGAATGCAGGCAGCCTCCAAGCTAGAGTAGGTCAGGAAATGGATTCTCCCCCAGAACAACCAGAGAGAAACATAGTCCTTTCGATACCTAGATTTTAGCCCAGTGGGAATTCCAACAGTAGGGAGAGAGCAAACTAGCCAAAATGGCAGCGGTCAGGCTCTCTAATCCCATGGCCTCTCGCTCTTGCCCCACGTTTTGTAAATAATTACGTAACAGCCGAGATCACTCATAGCAGTGAGCATGCGCGTCATGAGGTAATCGCTTGGCCATGGGCTACTTGTATTACATATGCTCCACCTCAAAAGCCCTTGGGGCTATGTTATGTGATGTAGTAATGGCTGCTTCATCAGGCAGGAGAGAATAAACATGTCTGCAGTTCAGTCTTCTTAGCTTATGCCTTGCCTACCCTGCACTCAACGAATAGTGTGTTCAGTGAGATACAGTGCAACAGTTGGCTCTGTGAGCAGGATCAGCAATACATCAACTTACCAGACTGTAATACATTTGTAGTGTTTGGGGTAACTTGTTACAGTTGTAATAGAAAATTAATACAAGTACATTCATACAATATAATACCATACAGTCTTCAGAAACAATACAGAGAATACCTAATGATGTGGAAAGGATTCATGGTATACTTTTAGGACAGAAAAGCAAATGGGGAAACACCATGCAGAGGAAAATAAAGTTCCTGACCCAAGAATCAAAACGGGGTCTCTTGCACTGCAAATGGATTCTTTACCAGCTGAGCTAGTTTTGTTTTGTATGTTCTCTACCATATTGATGTCATTAAATGAGAGAGCAAAATCACATCTGGCATATAGAATTTTTCACTTTGCTAAGTCATAGCACCATTTTTTCCCCCAATACATTACAATTGAGTACATTTTTCTAGTTCACAATGCTTTCCAATATCTTATCGTGTATACAAAATAAGAGCAGTATCTCATTGTGATTATTTGTCTGTCATAAAAAATTATTTGGGTGTGGTGGTCTTTTTATCTGTAGAATGTGGTACCAAATGTATTTCTTTTTCTCCTTTAAAAAAAAGAAAAGTTTTATTAAAAAAAAGTTTACTTGTTTAGATAACATTTTACAGTGTATCTTTCAAAGTTTATCATTGTTCTTCATGGATGCTGGAATTTCCCTCCTTATTTCCTGTATTTGCTAGGTTCCTTTTGTAATCAGAAAATGTTGAAAATGATTGACCTTAAAACCTGAGACAAACTATTAGGAGCATTTTTTCTCCTTTTTAAGAAAGGAGATTTTAATTCTCTTTAAATGGTAAACTCCTATAGGTTAGCATTGGCTTTACTGAATTTCTGCATGTCAAACACAGTTTAAAACAGAGTTAATATAATGTCCATCTGATTTATTTTTGGATTTTTTTTTTAACAAACTGAAGTTTGAAACCTGGGCCTTGTGAAATTATTTTTGGCATACCAAGACTAATCTTTGAATATTTCGTAAATGGTACCAGGATTAATTAAAATAACCAGATAGCACCTGCATAGTAACTAAAATGTCAGATGAATGAACTTCATGAACTTTATGTATGAACATCAGTTGGATAATCCCTTTTCTCTTTCCTTACCAGATTCACTACTGCACCCATCATGTTTAAAAACAAGTCACTGCCTTTCCTTCGTGCACTGTGTGTTTGATTTTCATTAGTGGTGGATTTTATGACTACTCTTTATATCTGTAGAGAACATAAAGGAAATTAAACTTCCATAGGTTGGATAAAATGCTCAGTGTTCAGTCAAATGCTTTATTTGATGTCAAGTGCATTTTTAATAACTATTATCTTTTGTGGATAAATAAAACTGCTACACTTTAGTATAAACTGGTCAGGTTCCAAGTTGGTACAGAATGTAAAGATTTAGTGTGCTCAGTCATGTCCAACTCTTTGTAACCCTTTGGAGTTAGTTGCCAGGCTCTTCTGTTCATTGGATTTTTTCGGCCAGAATACTGGAATGGGTTACCATTTTCCTCCTCCACGGGATCTTCCCCACCCAGGGACTGAACGTGCATCTCCCATGTCTCTTGAATTGCAGGTGTATTCTTTTGAGCTGTCAGGGAAACCCTGGGAGGTAACAGACCGTGGCCACCAATAGAGGGGGCTCCAGCATCAGGCCTGCCTGGGTCAAATGAGGGCTTTAGTTCTCATTCTCCTGGGGCTCCTAGCAAGTTACTTCATCTTCTTGAGCCTCGTTGTAAAATAAAAAGTGACAATCCTGATCTCCTTGTGTTGTCAGAAGTAAAGGAAATAAATGCCTTTTCCACGTGTAAATAATCAGTAAACGGTGGCTATCATTACTTGAATGTCCTTTTTATCAAGTTGTTACTTTACACAACTTAGGAAAATTCAGTATCTACTTGTGTTTGCATCTTCTGCTGTTGCTTCAAGGAATCTTTTCTTACTAAGTGATATAAAGGAATACATATGTGACAAGAAACTGGCTGTATGAAAAGCTGTCTGTCAGAAGTGACAAATATCTATGTGGTCTCCATGTGTATGATTGTTTTCTATCCCCTCATTTGAATGAGAATATGAACCTGCACCCAGTTCCTCCAAACTGCCTTATAAAGGGATGTGACAGAGAATTACAAAAAGACCAGGGTGTTTTTCAGGGACAAGTTACAAAGGAAAACAAAGTGGTACATGGTTTTGTCCTCAGAACTCTCCTAGGGAAACAGTGGGAGTCCTGGAACTCTTATTCTTTTAGACAAATGTGCAAAAAGCAGAAGGCATGGGGGGATTTAGTCCTTGGTGAATGGGTGTGGGAGTTATAAATTGAAAATGAAATGAAAACAAAAGCGCCTTGCTGGCACTTGCCTTCTCCAATCAAAGTGCTTAATAAGGATCACTATTATGGATTTGTATATATAGGTTGAACCCAAACCTGGGTGTTACTTTTTGAAATAGTAACCATGCCAAAGCCTCAAATACCGTTCAGTAACAAATCCCAAAGCACAAAACAGGGACTTAAAACTGGTGTGTTTTTCCCAAAATGCTAAATATGACTTAAAGAGCCAGATTAGTCATGTTAAAATGGGGAATAAAAGAAAAATTCTTAAATCATATTTAATCAAATGAAATAGCTATGGTTTGCTAATTTGCTTTACTCATTCTTGGAATAAGTTATTTATTAGCTGGCATGTGGAGACTCTGGAGGACCTTGGGGTGCTCTTGAAATATATTTGAACTGTCAATTTTGTTAAATGTAGATATAAAATAATATTTCATGATTCCGAAAATTTATAAGTTTTCACAATCATTGTTTTAACACAGAAATCTGTTTATTAAACCCAACAAAACAGAAAAGTATACCAGCCCTCCATATTTTGAATTTTCAAATTAAATAAGCAAATTCTAAATCCACACCTTAAAAGATGTTTGTGCATCTATGTATTTCCAAAATACTCATATTTCAATAAGATTTTCACATTATATTCACCAACAGTATCACAAGTTTTTTTTTTCTTGTTTACGTAACTGTAAGGAACCATAATTCTAGAAACACTAGAAGAAAAAAGCATAGCAATGTCCACAGTTACAAGAAAAAGTGCACATTACTTGGTCACAACCACAGTCATTACTTGAAAAACTATATGTAACAAGTAGTTAAGAAATGTCACTGATGCCTTAAACTTATCAAAACCCAAATGACATAAATTTTACATGAAATAAGGCAAATTCATGAATGCACAAAGAATCTGTAATCCAACCGAAGCTAAACAACAGAAAAGGTGTACAAGAAGCGTAAACGGATGTACTCCTCCCTAAATATTTCAAAAATAGGCTTGCCTCAGTGCACAAAGAGAACACCATTCATGTGTATCCAACACTATAAAATAAGGGTCTGGGAGAGAGGAGGGGACAGTTCATTGTAAGTTGTGGCTGTATCCACTGAGAGTTCTTTACATCATTTTTACCTACAAGTGTAAATTATACAAATTGTTTCAGGAGAGGTAATGTCTCTTTTTGGAAACTATTTCTGAAAGAGAAAAGAAAACAACACACAAGAGTGCAAATTTTCAGATTGTCACTTGCAACCTCTTTAACATTCAGTCATCAACATCCAGTGGCTGCTAGAAGGATGCCCGTAAGACAGCAGCGGCAATCCGGGAAGAGCAGCTCTAAGAAATCAAGGTGTGATTTTTTTTTTTTTTTGTCAATGATATGTCTCTTTTGAATGTTAAAAAAATTCTGTGGTGAAACCGCTATGGTAAAGCTGCAGTGCTGAGTGGGATGCTTGAGAACAGCATGAGTGCAGAAATGCAAGCTTCTCTTGGAAGTAGTTCCTGATGTGACGATTTAAAGAACACAGGTAAGGGTATCTTTTTTTTCCCCCAGCATCAAGTGTTATTTTTGTAGAAAGAATTTGGAAAGAGAAGGCAAAGGGATGTGGAAAAGGTACTTACAGTAGTTTCTCAAAACAGTTTTCTTTTAGGACCTATGAAAAAGTTACCAAAGTAAAAATGACAATTCTGAATGAAAAACAAGTTTTCTTTTTATAAAAATTACATTTTTTTTTAAAATACAAGATCCTTTTCATTGCTATATCCTGTAGCAACAAGAAATTTTGGCTTTTTTTTTTTTTTCCTCCAGATACTGCAGCTTTCAGTCCAGTAAGTCAGTAGCAAATTCCACTAATATTTCAGCTGGACCTTGAACTATTTTTTATACCACAAGCTTCTTCTGTTTTATCCTTCAATTAGGAATACACAGCCTTTTTTTTTTTTTTTGCCCCAGATATTTATGCTGGCACACTGAAACAAAAAGCAGTAGGCTGGACACATTAACGTATCTCAAGTACTTCAGAGGCCAGGGTTCCTTTGAAGCACCGAAACACATCACTTTATGGATCAAGGACAATGTGGCATAATGGAAGTATTTCTCTTAAGACTGTGCAGTTAAGACCAGACGCATCTCTGCTGGGAAATCAAAATGTCATTATAGTGGAAACTGCAAATTTAGACCTCAGTGAAGAGGATCGTTGTTGGACTCAGTTCTGTTGTAAAATAAGATTTTCCAGTTCATCTGCGGAACGCAGTAAAAATGCAGCAGATTCTCGATATCCTGCAACCAGCTGTCTCACTGCATTGATTTCAGTTGGACTCAGCTGAGGTCTGGAGCTTGAACTGCTAGATGATCCTGAGCTGGTTGCCAACTGCCTCTTCATGCTGAGATCAGTGGGTCCTAGAAAACAATCAGCATAGATGAGACACGAACAAGTTTTTTCCTAGTATCTTGAACATGAGCACAAAATTAGTTGATTTAATTCAGCTATTCTTTCATGAGAAGCTACCGATACCCTTAATCAAATAAATACACCTGCTCTCAGAAAGATAGCTTGCCTGGAGAATGCCAAGGACAGAGGAGGCTGGTGGGCTGCTATCTATGAGGTCACATAGAGCTGAACACACTTGAAGCGACATAGCAGCAGCAGCAGCAGAAAGATAGACAAGTGACACGATGGGAAAAGAATGGTTAGGTTTTTTTAGACTCTGGTCCAACCACTCTGGTGGTTGCTTCTTACTGCATAAAGACACTGAAGACCTTAATATTTAAGTTTTCTAAAAAGTACATATGAAATCCATCTTCAATGCACAGGAATTTCTCTAGACTAGTGGAAAATGATGGGAATCGTGAACACTTTTTATTTGCTACATTTGTTAACAAATCATTTGGACCTGACCAATTCAGAAGTGAGAAGAGCCTACATGTGAGGCTAATGACCCCAGATGACAAGCTTCACAATCTAGAACAGAGGAAACTGAGGACCACAGGAGTTCAAGGATACATTTAGAGGTCAATAATTTATAAGTGGCACAATAGGGATATGAGTTGGGTATTTTTTTTTTTATTTGTTTCAGGCCAATGCTTTGTATACTGGGTTGACTACACTGAAGTTTAGAAGTGTATCTTATATATATATGAGTAGTATTAACAAGACTTGGAAGGCTGCTTTGCTGCTGCTGCTGCTTTAGGTATTGTTAAATACCTGAAGGGGAGAGTGTGATGAATTGAGAGAGTAGCACAGACATATATACACTGCCATGTGTAAACTAGATAGCTAGTGGGAAGCTGTCGTATAACGCAAGGAGCTCAGCGAAGTGCTCTGTGATGACCTAGAAAGGAGGGAGTGGGAGAGGGGAGGGAGGGATATATGTATACATGTAGCTGACTCACTTTGTTGTACAGCAGAAACTAACACAACAACGTAAAGCAATTATACTCCAATGCAAACTCCAATAGTCCAACATTTATTTGCATAAAATAATCACATGTTCGCATCACCAACTGGATGGACATGAGTCTGAGCAAGCTCTGGGAGTTGGTGATGGACAGGGAAGCCTGGAGTGCTGCAGTCCATGGGGTCACAAAGAGTTGGACATGACTGAGGGACTGAACTGAATGATATGTCTACTTTTTTATGATATTTTAGACATTTTTTACTGAAAAAGTGATTCAAAACTTAAATTATTTGGGTTTTATATGATTATTATTCTTGCCTGGAAAATTCCATGGACAGCAGAGCCTGGTGGGGTACAACTTCATTGAGGCTGCAAAGAGTCAGACATGAGTGAGCAACTGAGAGCACACACATATACCTAGGAGTTCACTTTTATATTCTTAACTTTCATTAAGCAATTACTATAATTATTAAATTTACAGTAATAAACTCCTTTAAAAATATTCTTAAGCACATAAGTAGAGGCATGCTACAAAACTGTAGTGATATTAGCCTCTTCGAGGCTTTGACCATGGTCAAGATTGAGCTGCTCTGCAGACCAGAGCAGAGGGCATCTACCAAAATTAAATATGATTTTTCTACCAGTGGGGGGGGAAAAAAAAACTGCAGTGATTATAGAACTTGAAAAAATTTTAACAGAATTTATTCCTAACTGTATTATCATTTTTCAGATAGTAAGATTCATTTCCTAAACTAAAATAAGGGGTGTTATTTCATCCTTCTAGTTCTCTGAGGCGTAATGAAGACAGGTCAAGATCTATCTCCCTCTACCTTCTCTCCCAAAGGGAGGAAAGGACTTCTGTCAGCCAGGAGGCAAATGTCCCATAAGAGGCGAGTGGCTTCACTCGGAATTTAATTAGGACAGAGATAAGAAAGGTACTCAAGAACTCTGACATCTGGGAGAAACTTCTCTCCACTTCTGCCATGGCCTTTCAAAGCTTTGATTTTTTTAGCGGGAGTTGGCTGCTATTTGTTCTCCTGTTCACAGAATCATGACACAGATACAACAGCTGAAAGGGAGAGGCAGGCGTGCCATGCTTGCAAACGGGAACACTGAACAAGCAAATCATTAATAGCTACTGTTTGGGAAATTCTTAGTGGATTAAGAAAGCATCATGACATAAGAGGAGTTTGGGTCTCTGAATGAACCAACTTTAAATTTTACTTCTTTCCTTTACATTCGAGAGTCCTAGTACAAATATTTATTTAAAGTATAGTTGATCTACCATGTTTTCAATTCTGTTGTACAGTAAAGTGATTCAGTTATATATATACCCACTCCACCGGTTATTGCCCAGAGAATTCCATGGAGAGAGGAGCCTGGCAGGCTACAGTCCATGAGGTTGCAAAGAGTTGGACAGGACTAAGCAGCTAAGACTTTCATAAGTATGGATATACATACACATATTTTTCACATTCTTTTCCATTATGGTTTATCACAGGATATTTAATATAGTTCCCTGTACTATATGGTGGGACCTTGCTGTCTATTCATTCTATACATAATAGTTTGCATCTGCTAATCCCAAGCTTCCAATTCATCCCTCCCCACTGGCAACCACAAGTCTGTTCTCTGCCTAGTACAAATCTTTATGAAAGAAAATTAAACAGATTTTCCTCCCAGTTATGTAGATACCCAGTATCTGACTGACTGTCAGTTATTTTATAAGGTGTAACACTTTGTGATTTTGCTGCCAAGACGCTGACTGCCATCTCGAACTGGAATTGAGAAAGGGTGGGGCAAGGGCTTGAGTTCCTTTTCGGGTGAGGGAGGTTGTGATTTCATTCTAATATTGTGGTTTATGGATAACTCCCTACCTCTGGCTCAAAGGCCTTCTCTCGCAAACTGCAACTATGGCTTTCATTTTCTTTCAGATCATTAGTAACATTGGCAAATTCTAGATGGCTCAGCAATTGAGAAGCCATTCACAGCTCTACTTTTTTCATTTTGGAAGAAAGTTGACTTCATTATCTTTGGTTTTTTCGGATCTACAGGACTTTTTTTGGATTAGGACTGAGAATATAAATCAGAAGTATGAGGATTTCTTTATGTGACTGTTGATTATTAAAATCTTCAACCTTATGAGGTTGGTTAGTGAAGCAAAAAAAAAAAAAAATTCACAAATGAATAAATTATTTAACTAGTGACTACTCAAACAGCCCTTCCCTGTTTTTCACTAATATTCATTTCTGCCTCATTGAGTCAGTGTCATACTTGAGTGGTTTGGCTTAACCCAAACAATATCATGTAATTAGAATGCATGTCGAGTGTAAAGCAAAATTTAAAAATGTATGAAGATACTGAATTTAAAGAAGTCGAAAACATTCTTGGTGACCTGATCAAATTACAGACAAGACCACTGAAAAGTGTGGTTCTAGAAGAGCAGAAGCAGTTAATAAGAAAATGAGAAAGGAAAATGTCCCCCTAGATGCTTCAAGAGAAAATGATTTGAATATCAAATGTTAAGGCATGCATTTAGGAAATGTGACAAGGCCAATTTTCTTTTTGCAGTTCATAACACTTTTTTTCCTATTGTTATTTTTTATTCATAAAAAAAAACTTATTGTGACAGTTTCAGGTGAAGAGCTTAGGGACTCAGTCATACACATATATGTGTCTATTCTCTCCCAAACTCCCCTCCCATCCAGGCTGCCACATAACATTGAGCAGAGTTCCATGTGCTATACAGTAGGTCCTTGTTGGTTATCCACTTTAAATACAGCAGTGTAGTGCAGCTGACCCTTGAACACATGGGGCTTAAGGGTGCCCACCCTGTGCCATGGTTGAAAATCTCCATGTAACTTCGAATGGGCCTTCTGTGTCTCTGGCTGCTCTGCCTGTGTGGAGTCAATTAACTGCAAACAGTGTGCATACATGCATGATAAGTCACTTCAGTAGTGTCTGACTCTTTGTGACCCTTTGGATTGTAGCCCACCAGGTTCCTCTGTCCATGGGATTCTTCAAGAATACTAGAGTGGGTTGCCATGCCCTCCTCCAGGGGATCTTATTGACCTAGGGATTGAATCCATGTCTCTTATGTCTTATGGATTGGCAGGTGGTTTCCTTACTACTAGCGCCACCTGGGAAGCCATGTGTGACTGTAATATTTGATATTGGGGGGAAGAAAAAACTGTGGAAGAGGATGCACATGGTTCAAATCCCATATTGTCCAAGGTCAACTGTATGTCGTATTTTAACCCAAACGATGCAGATCTTAATGTTCATTCTGAAGTTTGTTGTTCAATTTCTCAGTCATGTCCAACTCTTTATGACCCCATGGACTGCAGCATGCCAGGTTTCACCATCCTTCACCATCTCCTGGAGTTTGCTCAAACTCATGTCCATTAAGTCAGTGATGCCATTCAACCATCTCATCCTCTGTTGTCCCGTTCTCCTACTGCCTTCAATCTTTCCCAGCATCAGGATCTTTTCCAATGAGTCGACTCTTCACATCAGGTGGCCAAAATACTGGAGCTTCAGCAAATATTGTGCATACATGCACACTAATTCACTTTCTCCTTTGCCTCCTTCCAGTGAATATTCAGGGTTGAATTCCTTTAGAATTGACTGGTTTGATATCCTTGCTGTCCAAGGGACTCTCACGAGTCTTTCTCTAGCACCACAGTTTTAAAGCATCGATTCTTTGGCACTCAGGTTTCTGTATGGTCCCACTCTCACATCTGTATATGCCTACTGGAAAAACCAAAGCTTTGACTATATGGACCTTTGTTGGCAAAGGGATGTCTCAACTTCTTAATATGTTGTCTAGGTTTGTCATAGTTTTTCTTCCAAGGAGCAAGTGTCTTTTAATTTTCTGACTGCAGGCACAGTCCACAGTGATTTTGGAGCTCAAGAAGATAAAATCTGCTACTGTTACCACTTTTCCCCCATCTATTTGCCATGAAGTGATGGGACTGGATGCCATGATCTTAATTTTTTGAATGTTGAGTTTTATGTAAGCTTTTTCACTCCTCTTTCATCCTCATCAAGAGGCTCTTTAATTCTTCTTTGCTTTCTGCCATTAGAATGGTATCATCTGCATATCTGAGGTTGTTGATATTTCTCCCAGACATCTTGATTCTAGCTTGTCATTCATCCAGTCTGGCATTTTGCATGATGTAATCTGCATAGAAGTTGAATAAACAGGGTGACAACATACAGTCTTGATGTACTCCTTTCCCGATTTTGAACCGTCTGTTGTTCTCTGTCTGATTCTAACGGTTGCTTCTTGACTTGCATACAGGTTTCTCAGGAGGCAAGTAGGTGGTCTGGTATTCCCATCTTTTCTACAATTTCCACAGTTTGTTGTGCTTCACACAGTCAAAAGCTTTAGCATAGTCAGTGAAGAAAAGGTGAGCCAGAACCATGTTTGAGAGTCTCCTGCAGAGGTATGGATCAGCAGTGGCCTGCTATATGGACAGGGGCAGACATGGGTATGGTATAAGCCCTCTTGGAGGAGGTCACCATTAACCCCACCACAGAGCCACCAGAACTTACACAGGACTGGGGACACAGGCTCTTGGAGGGCACAAACAAAACCTTGTGTGCACCAGGACCCAGGAAAAAGGAACAGTGACCCCACAAGAGGATGACCCAGACTTGCCCATGAATGTCCAGGAGTCTCTGGTGGAGGCGTGGGTTGGTGGCGGCCTGATGCAAGGTCAGGGAGGGTGAGTTCATCAGTGCATGCATGGGACCTTTTGAAGGAGGTCTCTATTATCTTCATTACTTCCACCATTGTTTGGCCTCAGGTCAAACAACAGGAAGGAAACACAGCCCTGTCCATCAACATAAAATTGGATTAAAGATTACTAAGCATGGCCCTGCCCATCAGAACAAGACCCAGTTTCCCCCTCAGTCAGTCTTTCCCATCAGGAAGCTTCCATAAGCCTTTTATCCTTATCCATCAGAAGGCAGACAGAATGAAAACCACAGTTGTGTTATCCTCTTAATGTATCACTGAGTTGAGTTTACTAATATCTTGTTGAGTTTTCCTCTGTGTTCATCAGAAATATTGGTCATTATTTTGGTTTCTTTGTCTGGTTTCGGTATAAGCATACTACTATAGAAAATCATCAAATCACAAATGAAGAGAGAAAAAGAACAAAGGACAGAGAAATTATAAAATAGCCTGAAAATAATTAACAAAATGGCCATAAGTACATACTTATCAGTAATTCCTTTAAATATAAATGAACTAAATTCTATTATCAAGAGATAGAGAGTGGCTGAATGGATTAAAAAAAATAAGACCTATCTAAATGCAACCAGTCCATCCTAAAGGAAATCAATCCTGGGTGTTCATTGGAAGGACTGATGCTGAAGCTGAAACTTCAATACTTTGGCCACCTGATGTGAAGAACTGACTCATTGGAAAAGATGCTGATGCTGGGAAAGATTGAAGGCAGGAGGACAAGGGGATGACAGAGGATGAGATGGTTGGATGGCATCACTGATGTCCATCACTTGATGGACATGAGCTTGAGTAAACTAAGGAGTTGATGATGGACAGGGATGCCTGCTGTGCTGCAGTCCATGGGGTTGCAAAGAGTTGGACATGACTGAGTGACTGAACTAACTAAATACTGTCTACAAGAAATTCAGTTCCAATGTAAGGATACACATAGGCTGAAGGTAAAGAAATTGAAAAAGATATCCATGCAAATGGAAACCAGAAGAAATCTGAGGATTTCAGGTGTAAAAATAGTTATATTTACATGAGATAAAATAGCCCTGGAGGAGGGCATGGCAATCCACTCCAGAATCCCCATGGACAGAAGAGCCTGGAGGGTCACAGAGAATTAGACATAGCTGAGCAACTAAGCACAGAAAAAACAGACCTTACGATAAAGCCTGTAATAAGAAACAAAGGTGGTCTTTACATAATGATAAAGGAGTCAATACAGCAAGATAATATAACATTTGTATATATGTATTATCCAACATAAAAACACTTAAATATATAAAGCAAGTAGTAACATACTTAAAGGGAGAAACAGCAGTGCAATAACAGTAGGAGATTTTAATATCCCACTTAAATCAATGGATAGATCATCTAGACAAAATCTGTTAGGAAAAATCAGCCTTAAATAACATAATAGATAATTGACTTAATGGACATATATGGAATATTCCATCTCAAGTGCACATGCAATATTCTTTGGAACAGATCATATATTAGGCTACAAAACCAGCCTTAATTTCAGAAGATTGAAATCATCTCAAGCATTTCTGATCAAACTGTTATAAAACTGGAAATCAATTACAAGAAAAAGCACTAGAAAATTGACAAATATGTGGAGATTAAGTCACAGCTACATAACAACTAGGGTCAAAGAATAAAAGGAAATCAGAAAACACCACAAGACTAATGAAAATAGAAATACAGCAAACAAAAACTTATGTGATACAGCAAAAGCAGTTCTAAGAGGGATGTCCATAGTGATATATGCCTACATCATGAAACAAAGATCTCAAGTCTAGACCTCAAGGAACTATAAAAGGAGCAAACTAAGCCCCAAATTAGCAGATGGAAAGAAATAAAGATCAGAGTGTAAATAAATGAAGTAGAGACAAAATAGACAATAGAAAAATGAAAATAAGAGCTGGTATTTTGAAAAGATTTTAAAAAGTGACAATCTTTTAACTAGACTCATTAAGAGAAAAGAGGAGACTCAAATGAGTGAAGCCAGAAATGAAAGATATCATAGAAATACAAAGGATGATAAGATACTTCAAAAAATTACATGCCAACAAATTAGACAACCAAGAACAAATGGATAAACTTGGTAGGATAAACCTACCAAAACTGAATCATGGAAACCTAGAAAATCTCAGTAGACCAATTACTGGTAAGGAGATCACATCAAAAATCTTCAAACTAAAGTCTAGGAGCAGAAAATTTCACTGCGGAATTCTACTATACATTCAAAGAACTAATATAAATCCCTCTCAAACTCATCCCCCAAACAGAAGAGGTGAGAACAATTTCCAAGTCATTTTTACTAGGCCAGCATTAGCCCAATACCTGATAAGACTCATCCTGATCTCAGCTACTCAAGCTGATAATTAGAGGACCTGGTATTAAAGAACAAAGCAAGAAATATACTCAAGTAGAAACTTCACATATTTCACCAGTGTTTCTGGTAATGTTTTTGTGTGGTTCATAGACACACAAAATGGTCACTTATGAAAGATGCCAGGAGTCTGAGGAAAGTACCAGTAACCAATGAGAAGAATTACTAGCTCATGCAATTAACCAGAATCAAATTGAAGCTATATAGCAAATGAGGAACCAAGAGACACCACCACAGGATGCTCTTATATTAAATTCAGACATGTTTGGAACACTGGGCCTTTTAAAAGTCTCTTGAATATTTTTATATATAAATAAATTCTAGCTCTAAAGAAAACTACCCTTCAGCTATATCCCCACTTTGTTCCAGCTAACACCCTGTGCAGAAAACTCTTGCTTGTTTCCATATCTTTGATGACTATTCCTATGGGGGCATTTGCCCTCCCCTGCCCACAGTGGTGCAGCAAGAAAAGCCAGGAATGCTCTGTGACTTGGGGGCAGGCCAGTTAACCCATCTGAAACTCAGTTTCTATAGCTAAAAAATGGGGCAAGTTATCTTACTCTGCTGTCCCATCAGACTGCAGAGAGGCTCTGAGAGAGAGAGTGAGATTCTAGCATGGAGACAGGTGCTGGGAGACGGTGTCTTGCTCACTCTGTCACCATTGCAGTTCTCAGTGCCCCTTTCCTCTGAGCCCCACAACCCTCATTTGTACTTCCAACTTTGTTATTTACTAAAAGAAGTCCCCATTAAATATTTTATATATTAAAAAGTTATAACAAGGAAGTATCAGGAAAGGAATGCAAACAATAACTTTTAATATCACTTCAAAAATAATAATGATAATATACTTAGGAATAAGCTTCACCAAAGAGGGGAAAGACGTATACTGAGAATTACAAATCATTAATAAAGGAAACTAAAGATGATTCAAAGAAATGGAAAGATATCGCATGCTCTTGAATTGGAAGAATATTGTTAAAATGGCATTACTACCCAAAGCAGGGGCTTTCCAGGTGGCACTAGTGGTTGTAGGAGATGTAAGAGATGCATGTTCAATCCCTGGGTCAGTAAGTTCCCCTGGAGGGGAGGGCACAGTAACCTACTCCAGCACTGCCTGGAAAATCCCATGGATAGAGGACCCTGATGGGCTACAGTCCATAGGATTGCACAGAGTTGGACATGACTGAAGCAACTCAGCACACATGCACCCAAAGCAGTCTAAAGATTTAATGTGATCTCAATCAAATTACCCAGGGCATTTTTCACAGAACTAGAATAAATGATCTCAAAATTTGTATGGAACCATAAAAGACCCAGAACTGCCAAAGCAATCCTGAGAAGAAAAAAAAAAAGCATGAGGTATAACCCTCCCAGGCTTAAGACAATACTACAAAGCTACAGTAGTCAAAACAGAGTGGTGCTGGCATAAAAACAGACATAAAGACCAATGGAAAAGAATAGAGTGCTCAGGAAAACTCCCCACACATCTGCAGCGAATTAATCTTCAACAAAGGCAAGAATATAAAATAGGAAAATCTCTTCAGCAGGTGGTGCTTGGAAACTTGGACAGCAGTGTGTAAATCAGCAAATTCAGAAAATGCCTTCACATCATACACAAAATTCCTACATGCAAAAATAAACTCAAAATGGCTTAAAAATTTAAACATAAGGTACGACACTATAAAACTCTTAGAAGAGATCATAGGCAAAACATTCTCTGGCATAAATTGTACCAGTGTTTTCGTAGGTCAGTCTCTCAAGACAATAGAAATAAGAACAAAAAGGAACAAATGGGACATAATCAAAGTTAGCTTTTTACACAGCAAAGGAAACTATAAACAAAATGAAAAGATACCCTATGGAATGGGAGAAAATATTTGCAAACAATGCAACTGACAAGGGCTTAATTTCCAAAATATACAAACAGCTCATACGATTAAATAACAACAAGAAATCCAATTGAAAAATGGGCAGAAGACCTAAATAGACATTTCTCCAGAGAAGACATAGAGATGGATAGGCACATAAAAAGATAATCAGCGTTGCTAATTACTAGAGAAATGCAAAATTACTGCAGATGGTGATTGCAGCCATGAAATTAAAAGATGCTTGCTCCTTGGAAGAAAAGTTATGACCAACCTAGACAGCATATTAAAAAGCAGAGACATTACTTTGTCAACAAAGGTCTGTCTAGTCAAGGCTATGGTTTTACCAGTGGCCATGTATGGATGTAAGAGTTGGACTGTAAAGAAAGCTAAGAGCTGGAGGATTGAAGCTTTTGAACTGTGGTGTTGGAGAAGACTCTTGAGAGTCCCTTGGACTGCAGGGAAATCCAACCAGTCCATCCTAAAGGAGATCAGTCCTGGGTGTTCATTGGAAGGACTGATGTTGAAGCTGAAACTGATGCAAAGAGCTGACTCATTGGAAAAGACCCTGATGTTGGGAAAGATTGAGGGCAAGAGGAGAAGGGGACGACAGAGGATGAGATGGTTGGATGGCATCACCAACTCAATGAACATGGGTTTGGGAGGACTCCGGGAGTTGGTGATGGACAGGGAAGCCTGGCGTGCTGCAGTTCATGGGGTCGCAGAGTCAGACATGACTGAGCGACTGAACTGAGAGAAGTGCAAATCCAGACTACAATGAGATACTGTCTCATACCAGTCAGAATGACCATCTTGAAAAAGTTTACATTTCTTCTAAGATCAGGAACAAGACAAGGGTACCCACTCTTGCCAATGTTATTCAACATAGTTTTGAAGTCCTAGCCGTGGCAATCAGGGAAGAAATGAAAGGAATCTAGATTGGGGGGGAAAAAAAAAAAGTAAAACTCTCATTGTCTGCAGACAGCATGAAATTATACATAAAAGTCCCTAAAGGTACTATCTGAAAACTACTAGAGCTAATCAGTAAATTTAGTAAAGTTGCAGGATACAAAATCAGTACACAGAAATCCCTTGCATTCCTATACACTGGTGGTGGTTTAGTTGCTAAGTCATGTCCAACTCTTGCGATCCCATGGACTGTATCCTGTCAGGCTCCACTGTCCATGGGGTTCTCCAGGCAAGAATACTGGAGTGGGTTGCCATTTTCTTCTCCAGGGGATCTTCCCAACCCAGGAATCGAACCCAGGTCTCCTGCATTGCAAGCAGATTTACCAGCTGAGCCACACTAACAATGAAAAATCAGAGAAATTAAGGAATCAATCCCATTTACCACAGCAACCAGAAGAATTAAATACCTAGGAATAAACACGCTCAAGGAGACAAAAGACCTGTATACAGAAAACTACAAGACACTCATGCAAGAAATCAAAGATGATGCAGATGAGATATATCATGTTCTTAGATTCAGTTGAGTTCAGTCACTCAGTTGTGTCCAACTCTTTGTAACCCTATGGACTGCAGCACGCCAAGCTTCCCTGTGCATCACCAACTCCTGGAGCTTACTCAGACTCATGTCCATGGAGTCATTGATGCCATCCAACCATTTCATCCTCTGTCATCCCCTTCTCTTCCTGCCTTCAATCTTCCTAAGCATCAGGGTTTTTTCAAATGAGTCAGCTCTTCACATCAGGTGGCCAAAGTATTGGAGTTTCAGCTTCAACATCAGTCCTCCCCATGAATATTCAGGACTCCTTTTCTTTAGGATGGACTGGTTGTATCTCCTTGCAGTCAAAGGGACTCTCAAGAGTCTTCTCCAACACCACAGTTCAAAAGCATCAATTCTTTGGCACTCAGCTTTCTTATAGTCCAAGTCTCACAGCCATACATGACTACTGGAAGAACCATAACTTTGACTAGATGGACCTAGATGGACTCTTTAAACCCATGGACTATACAATCATGGAATTCTCCAGGCCACAATACTGGAGTGGGTAGCCTTTCCCTTCTCCAGGGGATCTTTCCAATCCAGGGATTGATCTCAGTTCTCCCGCATTGCAGGTGGATTCTTTACCAGCTGAGCCACAAAGGAAGCCTAGGAATACTGGAGTGGGTAGCCTATCCCTTCTCCTGTGGATCTTCGCAACCCACGAATCAAACCAGGGTCTCCTGCATTGCAGGTGGATTCTTTCCCAACTGAGATATCAGGTGAAGCCCCGTTCTTAGGTTAGAAGAATCAATATTGTGAAAATGACTATACTACCCAAGGCAATCTTCCAGATTCAATGCAATCCTTATCAAATTCCCAATAGGATTTTTCACACAACTGGAACAAAAACTTTCACAATTTTCATGGAAACACTAAAGACCCTGAATAGCAAAAGCAACCTTGAAAAAGAAAAATGGAGCTGGAGGAATAAACCTGACTTCAGACTGTACTACAAAGCAACAGTCACAAAGATAGTATAGTATTTGCACAAAAATATAAAAATAAACCAGTGGAATAGGATAGAAAACCCAGAGATAAACCTCACCTGTGGGTACCTTATCTTTGACAAAGGAGGCAAGAATATACAATGGAGAAGAGACATTCTCTTTAGTAAGTGGTGCTGGGAAAACTAGACAGCTATGTGTAAAAGAATGAAATTAGAACACTGCCTAACCAACATACACAAAAATAAACTCAAAATGGAAGTGAATTGAAGACGTAAATGTAAGACCAGGAATCATAAAACTCTTAGAGGAAAACATAAGCAGCATACTTTTTTATATAAATTGCAGCAAATCCTCTTTGACCCTCCTCCCAGAGTAATGCAAATAAAAACAACAAATGGGATCTAATTAAACTTAAAAGCTTTTACACAAAAAAGAAACAATAAACAAGATGAACAGAGAACCCTCAGAATGGGAGAAAACAAATGCAGATGAAGCAACTGACAAAGGATTAATCTCTAAAATATATAAGCAGCTCATATAGCTCAATATTGGAAAAACAAATAACCCAATCAGAAAATAAGCAGAAGATTTAAATAGACATTCCTCCAAAGAAGACATACAGATGGCAAATAAATGCATAAAAAATGCTAAATATGACTCATCATTAGAGAAAGGGCACATCAATACTACAATGAGGTATCACCTCACACTGGTCAGATGGCCATCACAAGAAAATGTACAGAAACTAAATGCTGGAGAGGGTGTGGAGAAAATGGAACTCTCTTGCACTATTGGTGGAAATGTAAATTGAAATAGCTACTATGGAGAACATTATGAATATTTCTTAAAAACAAACTAGGAATAAAACTACCATATGACCCAGTAATCCCACTGTGGGCTTATACACTGAGAAAGCCATAATTCAAAAAAAACCCAATGTTCACTGCAGCACTGCTTATAGTAGCTAGAACATGGAAGCCACCTACATGTCCTTTGACAGATGAGTGGATAAAGAAGTTGTGGTACATGTATAAAACGGTATATTACTAAGCCATAAAAAGGAAGAAATGTGACTCAATTCTAGTGAGGTGGAGGAACTTAGAGCTTGTTATACAGAGTGAAGTAAGTTAGAAAAAGAAAAACAAATATATATTGAAGCATATAAATGGAATTGAGAAATGGGGATTCCCAGGTGGTAAGTAAAGAATCTGCCTACCAATGCATGAGACTGCAAGAGACATGGGTTCGATCCCCAGGTTAGGAAGATTCCCTGGAGTAGGAAATGGCACCCTATTCCAGTATTCTTGCCTGGAAACTGCCATGGGCAGAGGAGCTTGATGGGCTATAGTCCATGGGACTACAAAGAGTTGTACACAATTGAGCACATGGAATCTAGGAAAATGGTATTGAAGATCCTATTTGCAGGACAACAATAGAGACACAGACTTAAAGAACAGACTTTGGGGCATTGGGTGGGAAGGAGAATGTGGGACAAATCGAGAGTTGCACAGAAACATACACATTACCAAATGTAAAATAGATAGTCAATGGTAATTTGCTGTATGATGAAGGGAGCTCAACCTGGTGCTCTCTGACATCCTAGAGGGGTGGGATAGGGGCTTTGGGAGGGCAGGGACATATATATACCTATGGCTGATTCATGTTGTACAGAAGAAACCAATACAGAATTGCAAAGCAATTATCCTCCAGTTACAAATATAAGAGTCTACAAATGAGAAATGCTGGAAAGGGTGTGGAGAAAATGAAACCCTCCTACACTGTTGGTGCAGATGTAAACTGGTTCAGCTACTGTGGAAAACAACATGGAGGTTCCTCAGAAAACTAAAGTTAGAGTTGCCATATTATCCAGCAATCCCACTTCTGGGCATATATCCAGAAAAAACTATAATTTGAAAAGATACATGCACCCCTATGTTCATAACAGCACTATTTACAATAGCCAAACAACCTAAATGTCCATCAACATTCATATATATACACATATATATATGTGTGTGTGTGATGTGTAAGCATGCACATGTGTGTATAATGTATTATTGAGCCATCAAAATTAAATAATGCCAGTTGCAACAATATGGGTGGACATAGAGATTATCATATTAAGCAAAAGTATGTCAGAAGGGAAACACAAATACCATATATTACTTATATGTGGAATCTAAAATACAAATCAATATATCTACAAAACAAAAACAGACTTGTAGGTATAGAGAACAGATTTCTGGTTGCCTAGTGAAGAGGCTTTGGGAGGGGAAGGAATGGAAGTTTGGGATTAGCACAGACAAACTATTGTATATAGGATGGATAAGCAACAAAGTCTTATTGTATAGCACTGGAACTATATTTAATATTCTATGACAACTCATAATGGAAAAGAATAAGAAAATTTATGTACATATATATAACTGAGTTATTTTGCTATATAGAAGAAATTAACCCTTAATTGTAAATAAACTTATTGTAAAGATCACACTTATGTGTGTATGCATACTTACCTGGATGCAGGTCAGGAAGCAACAATTAGAACTGGACATGGAACAACTGACTGGTTCCAAATAGGAAAAGGAGTACGTCAGGGCTATATATTGTCACCCTGCTTATTTAACTTATATGCAGAGTACATCATGAGAAACGCTGGGCTGGATGAAGCACAAGCTGGAATCAAGATTGCCAGAAGAAATATCAATAACCTCAGATATGTAGATGACACCACCCTTATGGCAGAAAGTGAAGAGGAACTAAAAAGCCTCTTGATGAAAGTGAAAGAGGAGAGTGAAAAAATTGGCTTAAAGCTCAACATTCAGAAAACGAAGATCATGGCATCTGGTCCTATCACTTCATGGCAAATAGATGGGGAAACAGTGACTGACTTTATTTTTCTGGGTTCCAAAATCACTGCAGATGGTGATTGCAGCCATGAAATTAAAAGATGCTTACTCCTTGGAAGAAAAGTTATGACCAACCTAGACAGCATATTAAAAAAGCAGAGACATTACTTTGTCAGCAAAGGTCCATCTAGTCAAGGCTATGGTTTTTCCAGTGGTCATGTATGCATGTGAGAGTTGGACTATAAAGAAAGCTGACCACCGAAGAACTGATGCTTTTGAACTGTGGTGTTGGAGAAGACTCTTGAGAGTCCCTTGGACTGCAAGGAGATCCAACCAGTCCATCCTAAAGGAGATCAGTTCTGGGTGTTCATTGGAAGGACTGATGTTGAAGCTGAAACTCCAATACTTTGGCCACCTGATGCAAAGAGGTGACTTATTTGAAAAGACCCTGATGCTGGGAAGGATTGAGGGCAGGAGGAGAAGGGGACAACAGAGGATGAGATGGTTGGATGGCATCACCAACTCAATGGACATGCAATTTCATGCAAAGATGGGCACAATAAAGGACAGAAATGGTAAGAACTTAACATAAAGCAGAAAAGATTAAGAGGTGGCAAGAATACATAGAAGAATTGTATAAAGAAGGTCTTAATGACCTAGATAACTATAATGGTGTAGTTACTCACCTAGAGCCAGACATTCTGGAGTATGAAGTCAACTGGGCCTTAGAAAGCATTACTATGATAAAAGCAAGTAGAGGTGATGGAGTTCCAGCTGAGCTATTTCAAGTCCTAAAATATGATGTTATTAGAGTACTGTACTCAGTATGTCAGCAAATTTGGAAAACTCAGCAGTGGCCACAAGACTGGAAAAGTTAGATTTCATTCTAATCCCAAACAAGGGTAATGCCAAATACTGTCCAAACTATTGTACAATTACACTCATTTCACATGCTAGCAAAGTAATGCTCAAAATACTGTAAGCTAGGATTTAGCAGTAGGTGAATACAGAACCCAGTACAAGCTGGATAAGGAAAAGACAGAGGAACCAGAGATTAAATTGCCAACATCCTTTAGATCATAGAAAAAGCAAGCAAATTACAGGAAAAAACATCCACTTCTGCTTCATTGACTACACTAAACCCTTTGACTGTGTGGATTACAACAATCTGTGAAAAATTCTTAAAGAGATGGGAATGCCAGTCCGCCTTAACTGCCTCCTGAGAAACCTGTATGTAGATCAAGAAGCAACAGTTAGAACCAGACGTGGAACAATGGACTGGTTCAAAATTGGGAAAGGAGTATGTCAAAGCTGTATTATTTAACTTATATGAAGAGTACATCGTGCAAAATGCCAGACTGGATTAATCACAAGCTGGAATCAAGATTGCTGGGAGATATATTGACAAACTCAGATGTGTAGATGACATCACCCTAATGGCAGAAAGTGAAGATGAACTAAACATCCTATTGATGAGGGTGAAAGAGGATGGTGAAAAGCTGGCTTAAAACTCAACATTTAAGAAAATAAGATCATGGCATCTGGTTTCATTACTTCATGGCAAATAGATGGGAAAAAAGTGGAAACAGTGACAGACTACTTTCTTGGGCTCCAAAATCACTGCAGATTGTGGCTGCAGCCATGAAATTAAGACACTTGCTCCTTGGAATACAAGTTATGACAAATCTAGACAACATATTAAAAAGCAGAGACATCACTTTGCTGACAAAGGTCTGTATACTCAAAACTTTGGTTTTCCAGTAGTAATGTTTGGATGTGAGAGTTGGACCATAAACAAGTCTGAGTGTCAGAGAATTGATGCTTTTGAACTGTGGTGTTGGAAAAGACTCTTGAGAGTCCCTTGAACATCAAGGAGATCCAACTAGTCAATCCTAAGGGAAATCAGTCCTGAATATTCATTGGAAAGACTGGTGCTGAAGCGTCAATATTTTGGCCACCTGATACAAAGTGCTGACTCACTGGAAAAGACCTTGATTCTGAAAAACATTGAGGACAGGAGTAGGAGGGGGTGACAGAGGAGATAGTTGGATGGCATCACTGTCTCAGTGGATATGAGTTTGAGCAAAGTCTGGGAGATGGTGAAAGACAGTGAAGTCTGACATGCTACAGTTTATGGTGTCACAGAGTTGGACACGACTTAGCAATTGAACAGTAACAGTAATGTTTTTATATAACATTTGTATGTATACTCACATCACTTAGCCATAAAAGGAGAAAGAAGTCTTGCCATTTGTGATAACATGAAAGTACCTTGAGGTCATTTTGCTAAATGAAATAACTCATAGAAAGACATATTATTTGATCTCAGTTCATGCAGAATTGGACCCAAAAAACACTATGAAAACACTTCTGCTGTCTTGCATATAGGGTCATTGTTACCATCTTTCTAAATTCCAAATATATGCATTACTATACTGTATTGGTGTTTTTCTAACTTACTTCAGTCTGTATAATAGGCTCCAGTTTCATCCACCTCATTAGAACTGATTCAAATGCATTCTTTTTAATAGCTGAGCAATATTCCATTGTGTATCTGTACCACAGCTTTCTTATCCATTCATCTACCAATAGATATCTAGGTTGCTTCCATGTCCTACCTATCGTAAACAGTGCTGTGATAAAAATTGGGGTACACGTGTCCCTTTCAATTCTGGTTTCCTTGGTGTGTACGCCCAGCAGTGGGATTGCTGGGTAGTATGGCAGTTCTACTTCCAGTTTTTTAAGGAATCTCCACACTGTTCTCCATAATGGCTGTACTAGTTTGCATTCCCACCCACACAGTGTAAGAGGGTTCCTTTTCTCCGTGCTCTCTCCAGCATTTATTGTTTGTAGACTTTTTGACAGTAGCCATTCGGACCAGTGTGAGATGGTACCTCATTGTGGTTTTGATTTGCATTTCTCTAATAATGAGTGATGCTGAGCATCTTTTCATGTGTTTGTTAGCCATCTGTATATCTTCTTTGGAGAAATGTCTGTTTAGTTCTTTGGCCCATTTTTTGATTGAATCGTTTATTTTTCTGGCATTGAGCTACATGAGCTGCTTGTATATTTTTGAGCTTCATTCTTTGTCAGTTGCTTCATTTGCTATTATTTTCTCCCATTCTAAAGGCAGTCTTTTCACCTTGCTTATAGTTTCCTTCATTGTGCAAAAGCTTTTAAGTTTAATTAGGTCCCATTTGTCTATTTTTGCTTTTATTTCCATTACTCTGGGAGGTGAGTCATAGAGGATCCTGCTGTGATTTATGTCAGAGAGTGTTTTGCCTGTTTTCCTCTAGGAGTGTTATAGTTTCTGGTCTTACATTTAGATCTTCAATGCATTTTTGAGTTCATTTTTGTGTATGGTGTTAGAAAGTGTTCTAGTTTCATTCTTTTACAGGTGGTTGACCAGTTTTCCCAGCACCACTTGTTAAAGAGATTGTCTTTTCTCCATTCTATATTCTTGCCTCCTTTGTCAAAAGATAAGGTGCCCATAGTTGCATGGATTTATCTATGGGCTTTCTATTTTGTTCCATTGATTTATATTTCTGTCTTTGTGCCAGTACCATACTGTCTTGAAGACTATAGCTTTGTAGTATGGTCCGAAGTCAGGCAGGTTGATTCCTCCAGTTCCATTCTTTTTTCTCAAGATTGCTTTGGCTATTTGAGATTTTTTTTTGTATTTCCATACAGATTGTGAAGTTATTTGTTCTACTTCTGTGAAAAAATACTTTCAGTAGCTTGATAGGGATTGCACTGAATCTATAGATTGCTTTGGGTAGTATACTCATTTTCACTATAATGATTCTTCCGATCCATGAACATGGTATAGTTCTCCATCTATTTGTGTCATCTTTGATTTCCTTCATCACTGTTTTATAGTTTTCTATATATGAGTCTTTTGTTTCTTTAGGTAGATTTAGTCCTAAGCATTTTATTCTTTTCATTGCAATGGTGAATGGAATGGTTTCCTTAATTTCTCTTTCTATTTTCTCATTGTTAGTGTATAGGAATGCAAGGGATTTCTGGGTATTAATTTTATATCCTGCAACATTACTATATTCATTGATTAGCTCTAGTAATTTTCTGGTGGTATCTTTAGGGTTTTTTATGTAGAGGATCATGTCATCTGCAAATATTGAGCGTTTTACTTTTTTTCCAACCTGGATTCCTTTTATTTCTTTTTCTTCACTGATTGCTGTGGTTAAAACTTCCAAAACTGTGTTGAATAGTAGTGGTGAGAGTGGGCACTCTTGTCTTGTTCCTGACTTTAGGGGAAATGCTTTCAATATTTCATCATTGAGGATAATGTTTGCTGTGGGTTTATCACATATAGGTTAAAAAATGTCGAGGTATATTCCTTCTAAGCCTGCTTTCTGGAGGTTTTTTTTTTTTTTATCATAAACGGATGCTGAATTTATCAAAGGCTTTCTCTGCATCTATTGAGATAATCATATGGTTTTTATCTTTCAATTTGTTAATGTGGTGTATCACATTGATTGATTTGCAAATATTGAAGAATCCTTGCATCCCTAGGATAAAACCCACTTGGTCATGATGTATGATTTTTTTAATATGTCGTTGGAATCTGTTTGCTAGAATTTTGTTGAGGATTTTTGCATCTATGTTCATCAGTGGTATTGGCCTGTAGTTTTCTTTTTTGTGTGGCATCTTTGGTTTTGGTATTAGGGTGATGGTGGCCTCATAGTATGAGTTTGGCAGTTTACTTTCCTCTGCAATTTTCTGGAAGAGTTTGAATAGGATAGGTGTTAGCTGTTCTCTACATTTTTGGTAGAATTCACCTGTGAAGCCATCTGGTCCTGGCCTTTTCTTTGTTGGAAGATTTTTTTATTATAGTTTCAATTTCCTATTTTGATTTTCTATTTCTTCCTGGTTCAGTTTTGGAAGATTATACTTTTCTAAGAATCTGTCCATTTTTTTCCAAGTTGTCCATTTTATTGTCATATAGTTGCTGATAGTAGTCTTTTATGATCCTTTGTATTTCTGTGTTGTCTGTTGTGATATCTCCATTTTCATCTTAAATTTGGTTCATTTGATTCTTCTCCATTTTTTTCTTGATGAATCTGGCTAATGGTTTGTCTATTTTATTTATCTTCTCAAAGAACCAGCTTTTAGTTTTGTTGAATTTTGCTATAGTCTCCTTTGTTTATTTTCCCTAAATTTTATGAATTATTTCTGTCTACTAAACCTGGAGTTCTTCATTTCTTCTTTTTCTAGTTGCTTTAGGTGTAAAATTAGGTTATTTATTTGATTTTTCTCTTTTCCTGAGGTAAGCTTGTATTGGTATGAAACTTCCCCTTTGCACTGCTTTTACTGAATCCCATAGGTTTTGGGTTGTTGTGTTTTCATTTTCACTTGTTTCTATGCATATTTTGATTTCTGTTTTGATTTCTTCTGTGATTTGTTGGTTATTCAGAAGTGTGTTGTTCAGCTTCCATATGTTTGTATTTTTATTAGTTTTTTTCTTCCTGTAGTTGACATCTAATCTTACTGCATTTTGATCAGAAAATATGCTTGAAAGGATTTCAATTTTTTTAAATTTACCAAGGCTAGATTTATGGCCCAGGATGTGATCTATCCTGGAGAATGTTCCGAGTGCACTTGAGAAAAAGGTGAAATTCATTGTTTTGAGGTGAACAATATCTCAATTTCTAAAACTCCATAAGCACTGTTCTTGTATATTCCTAATGGTCAAAGAAGTTTATTTTCTGTAGACACATTTCTTCAGCCGGTACAGTCCAACACAACTTAATAAGTTCATCACCAGTAAGTGAAGTGATTTTTCTGGCTTGCCTAATGGAGCCACTTGGAAACTTACAATGGCTGTAGGTTCATTTTATATTTTGATCAAGTATTTAATAGAGGTATTTTATTTAAAATATTTTCATCAGTTCAGTTCAGTCACTCAGTTGTGTCTGATTCTTTGTGACCCCATGGACTGCAGCATGCAAGACCTCCCTGTCCATCACTCCTAGAACTTGCACAGACTCATGTCCATTGAGTTGGTGATGCCATCCAACCATCTTATGCTCTGTCATCCTCTTTTCCTCCTGTCTTCAATATTTCCCAGCATCAGGGTGTTTTTCAATGAGTCTCTTCTTCCCATCAGGTGGCCAAAGTATTAGAGCTCCAGCTTCAGCATCAGTCCTTCCAATGAATATTCAGGACTGATTTCCTTTAGGATGGACTGGTTGGGTCTCCTTGCAGTCCAAGGGGCTCTCAAGAGTCTTCTCCAACACCACAGTTCAAAAGTATCAATTCTTTGGTGCTCAGCTTTCTTTATAGTCCAACTCTCACATTCATACATGACTACTGGAAAAACCATAGCTTTGACTAGACAGACCTTTGTTGGCAAAGTAATGTCTTTGCTTTTTAATATGCTGTCTAGGTTGGTCATAGCTTTTCTTCCAAGGAGTAAGCATATTTTAATTTCATGGTGCAGTCACCATCTGCAGTAATTTTGGAGCCCAAGAAAATAAAGTCTCTCACTGTTTCCATTGTTTCCCCATCTATTTGCCAAGAAGTGATGGGACCAGATGCTGTGATCTTCATTTTTTGAATATTGAGTTTTAAGGCAGCTTTCTCATTCTCCTCTTTCACTTTCATCAAGCGGCTCTTCAGGTCCTCTTCACTTTCTGCTATAGGTGTGGCATATCTGATGTTACTGATATTCCTCCTGGCAATTTTGATTCCAGCTTGTGCTTCATCCATCCCAGCATTTCACATGATATAATCTGCATATATGTTAAATAAGCAAGGTGACAATATAAAGCCTTGATGTACTCCTTTCCCAATTTGAAAGTGTCCATTGTTCCATGTCTGGTTCTAACTGTTGCTCCTTGACCTGCATACAGATTTCTCAGGAGACAGGTAAGATGGTCTGGTGTTCCCATCTCTTTAAGAATTTTCCACAGTTTGTTGTGATCCACACAAAGGATTTAACATAGTCAATGAAGCAGATGTTTTTCTGGAACTCTCTTGCTTTTTCTATGATCCAATGAATATTGCCAATTTGATCTCTGGTTCCTCTGCCTTTTCTAAATCCAGCTTGTACACCTGGAAGTTCATGGTTCATGTACTATTGAAGCCTCGCTTGGAGAATTTTGAGCATTACTTTGTAGCGTATGAGATGAGTGCAATCGTGTGTTAGTTTCAACATTCTTTGGCATTGCCTTTCTTTGGGATTGGAACAAAAACTGACCTTTTCCAGTCCTGTGGCCACTGCTGAGTTTTCCAGACTTGCTGGCAAATTGAGTGAAACACTTTCATAGCATCATCTTTCAGGATTTGAAGTAGCTCAACTGGAATTCCATCACCTCCATTAGCTTTGTTCATAGTGATTGCCCACTTTACTTTACATTCTAGGATGTCTTGACACTAGATGAGTGATGACACCACTCTGGTTATCTTGGTCATTAAGATCTTTTTTGTATATTTTCATACTTTGTTGTTAAATGTTGAACAAAGTTAATATTATTTTTCATCATTTTAGCTAAATTAACTAATGTCTATGAAGGCAATGGCAACCCACTCCAGTACTCTTGCCTGGAAAATTCCATGGACGGAGGAGCCTGGTAGGGTGCAGCCCATGGGGTTGCGAGGAGTCAGACACAACTGAGCAACTTCACTTTCACTTTTCACTTTCAGGCATTGGAGAAGGAAATGGAAACCCACTCCAGTGTTCTTGCCTGGAGAATCCCAGGGACAGAGGAGCCTGGTAGGCTGCCATCTATGGAGTCGCAAGAGTTGGACACGCCTGAAGTGACTTAGCAGCAGCAGCAGCATGATGTATCCAGCACAGGGCCTCGGTTATAGCATATGTACACAATTAGGTTCAATATGGTAACAAATTACATTTATATTCATAAATGACTGGCATATAATTTGCTTTTCTACTACTATTCTTCATGAGAGGATTACAGTAGCATCCTCTGCTGGGGTGTTTTCCATTTCCTTTACATCTGCTTGTCTAAAATGAAGATTTTCTTATACTTGAAGTTTTGATAAAACTCACTTGTAAAATCTTCTGCAATCTCAATTTAATGGATAGATTTTTTTATAATACTGACACAATTTAATCATTTGGAATATCTATTCCTTTTTGAGTCAATATGGGCCAACCACATTTTTGTAAAAGAAAGTCTCGTACTCCAAATTTTCAAGTATACTTACATAAAATTATAAATACTATAATTTAAATATCTTTATTTTTAATGCTTCTTTTCTCTTAGTTCATCTTGCAGATATTTCAAAAAAATCCATTTGAAAGAATCAAAGATGTGGCTTTTGATTTTGTTGATCTTTTCTACTACATCTTTCTTTTCCATTAAATTTCCCCATTTTCATCTGTATGCCACATTTTCTCTAATCTGTTTATAATTTCTTGGGTTAAATGAATCCCTCATAAATTTTCTATTTTTTCCTAATGTATGTGTAAAAATACCACCTAATTCCATCACATAAATTCAGTGTTTAGTATTTTCATCCTCATTAATTATAAATATTTCTGAACAAAATGCTATCAGTGTATTAATAATTCTTTAGCTGTCATAACTTGTTTAAAGTGTCAGTATGTCTGAGAGAATGTGTATTATTATATAGCTATGGCAGGATTTAGATATAGCCAGTTCAAATTTTACTTTGTCAAATCCAAAGTATTTTTCTTTTCTATACATTAGTTTGAGAGAAGAGTGTTAAAGGTCTAAGCCTATAATTTTAGATATGTCAATTTCCTCTTATAATTTTTCTTTTCTTATGTATTAATTTTGAGGTTATGACATTGGGGTTCATAGGTTCTAGATAATTGTGAATTTCTGATGAAATGTTCCCTTTGTCATTAGGTTGTAAATTGTTTATGTCCTAAAGCCTTTGTTGTAAAGTCAAATTTTGACTTATTAGTGTATATACACACACTCATAAAAAATTTCCTTTAAACACTTGTCCAAGATTTTTATTTTGTTTCATTTTCAAGGGAACAAAAAACCTTAAATGTGTTATAAAATAATCTTTTTATGTGTATTCATTAAATCTATTTCAGGAAATATTTGAAGACTTTTGAAAGGAGTAAATTAGATGGAAATTCTACCTGTATTAAAAGTACTGATAACTCAGGTAAATAGAAAAAAACTACCAATAAATTTGGACTTGGACACAAGTTTCTTCTCCAAATATTAAAATCTCACCTATAGACATAAGGAAAAAAAAAAAAAAAGACAGCATACAGTGATAAGATCGTAAAATTAGCAAGTGAAAAACTTGTGTTCAAATCCTAATGCAGAAAACATCCAGCTGTGTGAATTTAAGCAAATCATTTACCTTCTCTATGATTCCCAATGCTACTGAAAAATAAGACTACTTTTGTTTATTTGTCAGACTGTTGGAGCAAGGAAAATGAAATTTTTAGTGTTAAGTGGTCCAATAACATGTTTTTCTCAACTGGGACTTTACCCTTGCCTTGACTCCTTTGTGATAATGAAAGATTCAGGGATTATTTATGTTAAAGTCTAAGAATTTATTCCAGTTGTTGTGACTTATTGTATTAATTAACTTTCTCTAGAGGAAAAGAACCAACAGAGGGTGTGTGTGTGTGTGTAACAGAGAGAAATATATATGAAGTATGGAACTGCTCCTCTTGATTGTGGAGGCTGTAAAGTCCAACCTCCTTGCAGTGAGCAAGTTGAAGACCCAGGAACGCTTGTGGTAAGTTCCAGTCCAAAAGCTGGCATGCTCATGACTGAAAAGTAGATTTTTGACCTAAGATACTTCAGTTTGAGTCTTCAGTTCAGTTCAGTCGCTCAGTGGTGTCCGACTCTTTGCGACCCCATGAACCGCAGCACATCAGCCTTCCCTGTCCATCACCAACTCCCAGAGTTCACTCAGACTCACGTCCATCAAGTCCATGATGCCATCCAGCCATCTCATCCTCTGTCGTCCCCTTCTCCTCCTGCCCCCAATCCCTCCCAGCATCAGAGTCTTTTCCAATGAGTCAACTCTTTGCATGAGGTGGCCAAAGTACTGGAGTTTCAGCTTTAGCATCATTCCTTCCAAAGAAATCCCAGGGCTGATCTCCTTCAGAAGGAGTCTAGAAGCAAGAAAAGTCCAAAGTTCCAGCTCAAGCCCTAAGGCAAAAGGAGTTTGCTCTTTCTTAGCCCTTTTGTCCTATTCATATCTTAATTTGATTGGATAGGGCCCACCCAATTTAAAGCAATCTCCTTTACCTAGTCTCAGTCAGTTCAGTCGCTCAGTCCTGTCTGACTCTTTGTGACCCAATGGACTGCAGCAAGCTAGGCCTCCCTGTCCATCACCAACTCCTAGAGTTTACTCAAACTCATGTCCATCAAGTTGGTGATGCCATCCAACCATCTCATCCTCTGTCATCCCCTTCTCCTGCCTTCAATCTTTCCCAGCATCAGGGTCTTTTCCAATGAGTCAGTTCTTCGCATCACGTGGTCAAAGTATTGGAGTTTCAGCTCCCAACAGTCCTTCCAATGAACATTCAGGACTGATTTCCTTTAGGATGGACTGGTTATATCTCTTTGCAGTCCAAGGGACTCTCAAGAGTCTTCTCCAACATCGCAGTTCAAAAGCATCAATTCTCTGATGCTCAGCTTTCTTTACAGTCCAACCCTCACATCTATACATGACCACTGGAAAAACCATAGCCTTGACTAGATGCACCTTTGTTGGCAAAGTAATATCTCTGCTTTTGAATATGCTGTCTAGGTTGGTCATAACTTTTCTTCCAAGGAATAAGCATCTTTTTATTTCATGGCTGCAATCACCATCTGCAGTGATTTTGGAGCCCCACCAATTAAAGTCTGTCACTGTTTCCACTGTTTTCCCACCTATTTGCCATGAAGTGATGGGACTGGATGCCATGATCTTAGTTTTCTGAATGTTGAGCTTTAAGCCAACTTTTTCACTCTCCTCTTTCATTTTCATCAAGAGGCTCTTTAGTTGTTCACTTTCTGCCATAAGGGTGGTGTCATCTACATATCTGAGGTTATTGATATTTCTCCCGGCAATCTTGATTCCAGCTCGTGCTTCATCCAGCCCAGCGTTTCTCATGATGTACTCTGCATATAATTCAAATAAGCACAGTGACGATATACAGCCTTGACGTACTCCTTTTCCTATTTGGAACCAGTCTGTTGTTCCATGTCCAGTTCTAACTGTTGCTTCCTGACTTGCATACAGATTTCTCAAGAGGCAAGTTAGGTGGTATGATATTCCCATCTCTTTCAGAATTTTCCATAGTTTATTGTGATCCACACAGTCAAAGGCTTTGACATAGTCAATAAAGCAGAAATAGATGTTTTTCTGGAACTCTCTTGCTTAACTCTCTTTCTGGAACTCTCTCTCTCTTACCTAGTCTATCAAATGTTAATTTCATTCAGAAACACCCTCCCCTAAACAACCAGAATAATGTTTGGCTAAAAATCTGGACACTGTACACAGCCAGTAAAATTGACATATAAAAATATCACATTCATACCATAATCAATTTTCCCTCTGATTCAAATTCCAGGTATTCTAAATTATTTTTAGTATATTGAAATAGTTATCTAAGTTTAACAAATAATTTCCTTTTGTTCTGTATGCTCAGTAGGATTATGAATTATTTTAAATTCCTGAATATTAAAAGCCCACACCAGTATATATGCTACAATGATTAAAACACTTAGGTAGAAAGAGACAAGGTAATGGGGTAGAAGGATGAGAGCTCATGTCTTGAAGAAAATACCAAGATCTCAACTAATTGCTAAACAACTACTGACAAAAAACACTCGAAGCTACCAAAAGGAAGATAGCCTATATCCAAAGATTAAGCCACAACATGATGGGAGAAGGGGTGCAATAGCATAAAATCAAGTCCCATACCTTTGGGTGGTCAACCTACAACCTGAAAAATAACTATGCCACAGAAGTTCTCCCATGGAGGCAAGAGTTCTGAATGATACATTAGGGGATCTGATAATAGGATGAGGAGACTCCAGAGAATCTGGCTTTGAAGATCAGTGGGGTTTGATCACAGGAATTCCACAAGCCTGGGGGAATCAGATACTTCACTATTGGAAGGTACTTCTAAATTCTTGTGCACACCAGGACTAAGGGGGAAAAAAAAAGGCAGTGACCTTGTAAAAGAACTGGGTCAACTAACTTAGTAGCACTAGGGGGGTCTCCTGTTAAGGTGGTGGGTGGCTGTGGCTCTCTGTGGCAATAAAAGACACTGGCAGTGGGATTCTGGGGAGTGCCAATTGGTGTCAGCCCTCCACCAATATGGAGGCTGCATGTTCCACTGGGACTTTGTCCCACCCATTAGCCAGCAGGTGCCAGTGCTGGGATATCTCAAGCCAAACAACCAACAGGGTGGGGGAAAAAAGCCCCAGCCATCAGCAGACAGGCTGCTTAAAGTCTTCCTCAGCACCCAGAGGCCAAATAAACTATACCTTTTGATAGAGCCTGCACAGAGGGACAAGACTCAGCTCCATTCAACAGTGGGCAAGAACTGTTCCCTCCTACCCACGTAAGCCTCTTAGACAGCCTCCTAAACTAGGTATTTGCTTAGTGGCATCTACGCTCTCTGACCCCATGGACTGTAGCCCGCCAGTCTCCTCTGTCCATGGGATTTCCCAGACAAGAGTACTGGAGTGGGTTGCCATTTCCTTCTCCAGGGGATCTTCCTGACCCAGGGAGACTCTTGCACTGGCAGGCAGATTCTTTACCACTGTGCCACGTGGGAAGACATCCACTAGATATCAGAAGCAAGAATTACAACCCTATAGTCTGAGGAATGGAAACCACAATCACAGAAAATTAGAATGAGATGACAGAGGAACATATCCCAGATGAAGGTACAAGATAAAATCCCAGAATAACAACTGGTAGAGACAGGCAATCTACCTGAAAAAGTATTCAGAGTGATGATAGTAAAGCTGATGCAAGATCTCAGAAAAAGAAGGGAGGCACAGATCAAGAAGACACAAGTAATGGTTAACGAAGACTTATAAGAATTAAAAAACAAACAGAAATGAAACAATAACTGAAATAAATACAGAAGACAAAATCACTAGCAGAAAAACTGAGGCAGGAGAATGGATGAATGAGCTGAAATACAGAGTGGTGGAAACCACTGCTGCAGAACAGAATAAGGAAAAAAGAATGAAAAGAAGTGAGGACAGTCTAAGAGACCTCTGGGACAACATTAGGAGCCAAGTGTCTTTTAATTTTATGGTTGCAGTTACAATCTGCAGCGATTTTAGAGCCCAAGAAAATAGTCTGTCAGTGTTTCCAATGTTTCCCCATTTATATGAAGTGACGGGACCAGATGCCATGATCTTCATTTTCTGAATGTTGAGTTTTAAGCCAACTTTTTCACTCTCCTCTTTCACTTTCATCAAGAGGCTCTTTAGTTCCTCTTTGCTCTCTTCCATAAGCATGGTATCATCTGCATATCCGAGGTTATTGATATTCCTCCTGTCAATCTTGATTCCAGCTTCTGCTTCATCCAGCTGAGCATTTCTCATGATGTACTCTGCATATAAGTTAAATAAGCTGGGTGACAATATACAACCTTGATGTACTTCTTTCCTGATTTGAAACCAGTCTGTTGTTCTATGTCCAGTTCTAACTGTTGCTTCTTGACCTGCCCACAGATTTCTCAGGAGGCAGGTAAGATGGTCTGGTATTCACACCTCTTTAAGAACTTTCCAGTTTGTTGTGATCCACATAGTCAAAGGCTTTGGCATAGTCAATAAAGCAAAAGTAGATGTTTTTCTAGCACTCTCTTGCTTTTCTGATCATTCAGTGGATGTTGGCAATTTGATCTTTGGTTCCTCTGCCTTTTCTAAATCCAGCTTAAACATCTGGAAGTTCACAGTTCACGTACTGTTGAAGCCTGGCTTGGAGAATTTTGAGCATTACTTTGCTATTGTGTGAGAATGAGTGCAATTGTCTGGTAGTTTGAACATTCTTTGGCATTGCCTTTTGGATTGGAATGAATGCTGATCTTTTCCAGTCCTGTGGCCACTGCTGACTTTTCCAAATTTGTTGGCATATTGAATGCAACACTTTCACATTATCATCTTTTAAGATTTTAAATAGCTCAACTGAAATTCCATCAGCTCCACTAGTTTGTTCATAGTGATGCTTCCTAAGGCCCACTTGACTTCACATTCCAGGATGTCTGGCTCTAGGTGAGTGATTGCATCATCATGGTTACCTGGGTCATGAAGATCTTTTTTAATCCATACCCCAATATGATATCAAAACCAGCAACTGCAAGGACAGTACAAATGCAACACACTAAAAATGCATTTAAAATTAAAAGGAAAGCAACTTAAAATAGACTGCTATAGTGAAACCTCATGGTAACTGGAGATCGAAAATCTACAACAGATACACACAAAAGAACAGGGACTCTGAACAAAATGCAAAATGTTAGTCATAAAATCACAAGAGGATTTTTTGTATTTCCATACAAATCGTGAAATTATTTGTTCTAGTTCTGTGAAAAATACCGCTGGTAGCTTGATAGCGATTGCATTGAATCTATAGATTGCTTTGGGTAGTATACTCATTTTGACTATATTGATTCTTCCAATCCATGAACATGGTATATTTTTCCATCTATTAGTGTCTTCTTTGATTTCTTTCATCAGTGTTTTATAGTTTTCGATATATAGGTCTTTAGTTTCTTTAGGTAGGTATATTCTTAAGTATTTTATTCTTTTCATTGCAATGGTGAATGGAACTGTTTCCTTAATTTCTTTTTCTACTTTCTCATTATTAGTGTACAGGAATGCAAGGGATTTCTGAGTGTTGATTTTATATCCTGCAACTTTACTATATTCATTGATTAGCTCTAGTAATTTTCTGGTGGAGTCTTTAGGATTTTCTATGTAGAGGATCATGTCATCTGCAAACAGTGAGAGTTTTACTTCTTCTTTTCCAATTTGGATTCCTTTTATTTCTTTTTCTCTCTGATTGCTATGGCCAAAACTTCCAGAACTATGTTGAATACTAGCAGTGAAAGTGGGCACCCTTGTCTTGTTTCTGACTTTAGGGGAAATGCTTTCAAATTTTCACCATTGAGGATAATGTTTGCTGTGGGTTTGTCATATATAGCTTTTATTATGTTGAGGTATGTTCCTTCTATTCCTGCTTTCTGAAGAGTTTTTATCATAAATGGATGTTGAATTTTGTCAAAGGCCTTCTCTGCATCTATTGAGATAATCATATGGCTTTTATTTTTCAATTTGTTAATGTGGTGAATTACACTGATTGATTTGCGGATATTGAAGAATCCTTGCATCCCTGGGATAAAGCCCACTTGGTCATGGTGTATGATCTTTTTAATGTGTTGTTAGATTCTGATTGCTAGAATTTTGTTGAGGATTTTTGCCCAGTGTTCATCGCAGCACTGTTTATAATAGCCAGGACATGGAAACAACCTAGATGTCCATCAGCAGGTGAATGGATAAGAAAGCTGTGGTACATATACACAATGGAGGATTACTCAGCCATTACAAAGAATACATTTGAATCAGTTCTAATGAGATGGATGAAACTGGAGCCAATTATACAGAGTGAAGTAAGCCAGAAAGAAAAACACCAATACAGTATACTGACACATATATACGGAATTTAGAAAGATGGTAATGATGACCCTTTATGCAAGACAGCAAAAGAGACACAAATGTATAGAACGGACTTTTGGACTCTGAGGGAGAGGGAGAGGGTGGGATGATTTGGGAGAATGGCTTTGAAACATGTATACTATCATGTAAGAAACGAAGTGCCAGTCTACGTTCAATACAGGATGCTTGGGGCTGGTGCATGAGGATGATCCAGAGAGATGATATGGGGTGGGAAGTGGGAGGGGGATTCAGGATTGGGAGCTTGTATACACCCGTGGTGGATTCATGTCAATGTATGGCAAAACCAATACAGTATTGTAAAGTAAAATAAAGTAAAAATAAAATTAGAAAAAAAATCACAAGAGGAAAAAGGAAATAGGGAAGAAAAAACATCTACAAACACCTACACCAACATTCAAAACAAAGAACAAAATGGCAATATGAACATACATATTGATAACCACCTTAAATATAAACAAATGTTCCATCTAAAAGACACAGACTGGCTGAATGGATTAAAAAAACAAAACCCTTATATATGCTGTTTACAAGAGACTGATATCAGATATCAACTGGACAAATTTCTAGAAAATGACTGAACTAGGAAGAAATAATAAATGTAAATAGACTGATAAATACCGAAATTAAAACTGGGATTTAAAATCTCCCAACAAACAAAAAGTCCAGGACCAGACAGCTTCACAGGTGAATTCTATCAAACATTTAGAGAACAGTTAAAACCTAGCCTTCTGAATCTATTCCAAAAAGCTATAGAAGGAAACCTCCCAAACTCATTCTATGAGGTCACCATCACCCTTGTACCAAGACCAGATGAAGATACCACTAAACAAAAAAATAGAGGCTAATATCACTGATAAACAAAATACTAGCACACCAAACCTAACAATACATTAAAAGGGTCACATGCTATGATCAAGTAGGTTTTATTCCAGAGATGCCAGGATTTTTCAATATCTGAAAATCAGTGTGATATATCACTTCATCAAAATGAAGAACAAAAACAATATAATCATTAGACACAGAAAAAGCTTTTGACAAAAATCAACACCGATTTATGATAAAAATTCTCTTAAAAGCAGACACAGAGAAAATATACCTCAACATAATAAAGACCATATATGACAAACCTATAAATAACATCATATTCAATGGTGAAAAGTTGAAAGCATTTCCTCTAAAATCAGGAACAAGACAAGGATGTCCACTCTCACCACTGTTATTCAAGATAGTTTTGGAAGTTCTAGTTCTGGAAACCAGAGGAAAAAAAGAAATCCAAGTTGGAAAAGAAGTAAAACTGTCACTATTTGCAGATGATATGATACTATACATAGAAAATCCTAAAGATGCTACCAGACTACTGAACTCTACACATAAACATTAAAATGGTTTTTAAAATCTATCTTTCATATAGCTATATGCATGCTTATGTTCACAGTAGCACTATTTACAACAGCTAAGACATGGAAACAACCTAAATGTCCATCGTTAGATGAATGGCTAAAGATAATATGGTATATATACCCAATGCAACACTACTCAGCCATAAGAAGGAATGAAATAATGCCATTTGCAGGAACATGGATGGACCTAGAGCTCATCATACTAAGAGAAGTAATTCAGAAAGAGAAAGGTGACATATGATATCACTTATGTGTGGAATCTACAATAGGACACAAATGAACTTATTTACAAAGCAGAAACAGACTCACAAATATAGAACAGACTTGTGGTTGTCAAAGTGGAGGGGTGAGGGAGAGGGATGAATTGGGAATTTGGGATTAGCAGATGTAAACTGTTATACATAGAACAGATCAACAAGGTCCTACTGTATAGCATAGGGAACTATATTCAATATCCTTTGATAAACTATAATGGGAAAGTATGAAAAAGAATGTATGTATATGTATAAATGAATCACTTTGCTGTACAGTGGAAATTAACATTGTAAATCAACTATACATCAATAAAATAACAGAAATCTTTCCCCCCAAAAAAATTGCTACCAGAAAACTGCTAGAACTCATCAATGAATGTGCTAAGGTTGCAGGATACAAAATGAATACACTGAAATCTGTTGCATTTTTATACAGTAACAATGAAAGATCAGAAAGAGACGTTCAAGAAACAATCTCATTTCCCTTCATATCAAAAAGAATACACTGTCCAGGAAAAACCTACCTAAGGAGGCAAAAGACCCAAACTGATGATAATGAAAGAAATCAAAAGATGACACAGATGGAAAGATATACCATTTTCCTGAATTGGAAGAATTAATACTGTCAAAATGACTATACTACCCAAAGCAATCTATAGATTCAATGCAATCCCGTTTAAATTATCAATGGTATTTTTCACAGAACTCAGATGGTAAGGAATCTTCTTGCAATTCAGGAGACCGGGTTCAATTCCTGGGTAGGGAAGAGCACCTGGAGAAAGAAATGGCAACCCACTCCAGTATTCTTGCCTGGAGAATCCCATGAACAGAGAGGAGCCTGGTGTGCTACAGTCCATGGGGTTGCAAAGAGCCAGACATGACTGAACGAACCAGCAAGTTATCAAAAACAACAACAAAAAAAAATCCTTTGAATTTTTAAGGAGACACAAAAGACCCCAAACAGCCAAAGCTCTTGAGAAAGAAAAGTGGAGCTGGAGAAATCAGTCCCCCAGACTCCAGATATACAACAAAGCTACAATCAACAAAACTATACCATACTGGCACAAATAAATAAATAAATAAATCATTGCAATAGGATAGAAAGTTTAGAGATAGACTCCTGCACCTATGATGATTTTTTTTTTCCTATGACAAAGAAAGTAATGCTAAACAATGGAAAAAAGACAGTCTGTTCAAGCAATGGTGCTGGGAAAACTGGACAGCTACATGTAAAAAAATGAAATTAGAACATTCTATAATAATATACTCACAAATAATCAAAATAGATTAAAGATATAAGTGTAAATTCAGATACTATAAAATGCTCAGAAAAAATAGGCAGAACATTGTTTGACATAAAATACAGCAATATTTTTTTCAATCTGTCTCCTAGAGTAATGGAAACAAAACCAAAAATAAATAAATGGGACCTAATTAAACTCAAAACATTTTGCACAGCAAAGGAAATTATAAAAGCTAAAAGTTAACACACAGAATGGGGAAAAATATTTGCAAATTATATGACCAACAAAGGATTAGTCTCCAAATCTATAAACAGCTCAGGCAGCTCAACATCAAACAAGCAAAGAACCCAATTTAAAAATGGGCAGAAGAGCTAAATATACATTTCTCCAAAGAAGATGTACAGATGGCCAAGAAGCACATGAAAAGATGTTCAATACCACTAATTATTAGAGAAATTAAAAACTACAATGAGGTATCACCTCACACCAGTCAGCATGGCCATCATCAAAAAAATCTACAAGTAATAAATGATGGAGGGTGTAGAGAAAAGGGAACCCTCTTGCACTGTTGGTGGTAAAGTAAATTGGTACAGGCACTGTAGAGGAAAACATGGAGGTTCTTCAAGAAACTAAAAATAGAGCTACCATATTATCCAGCAATCACACTCCTGGGCACATATCCTGAGAATGATTGAAAGTGTATATGCACACACTCCAGTGTTCACTGCAGTGCTGTTTATAATAGCCAAGACATGAAAGCAACCTAAATGCCCCCCAACAGCTGAATTTATGAAGACCATGTGGTACCTGTATACAACAGAATATTACTAAGCCATCATAAGGAATGAAATAATCGTATTTGCAGCAAGTGATACAGATGAACCTGGAGATTATCATACTAAGTGAAGTATGAGAAAGGCAAAATATCACATGATACTGCTTATATGCAGAATCTTAAAAAGAGTTAAAAATGAATTTGTTTGCAAAACAGAAACAGACTTACATACTTAGAGAAAGAACTTATGGTTACCAGGGAGAAGGGAGTTTGGGATTGACATGTACACACTGCTATATTTAAAGCAGATAACCAACAAGACCCAATGTACAGCACAGGAAATGTTGCTCAACATTCTACAATAACATAAATGGGGAAAGGATTTGAAAAAGAATGGATACATGTATAACTGAATCACTTTACTGTACACCAGAAAATAATATAACATTGTTAATAAACTACACTCCAATATAAAATAAAAGTTAAAAACAAACTTAGGATAACAACAACCATAGCAGAAATATTGATGGCTCATGAGGTAAGACTTACATGAATTAGTGAAGTAATATGCCCTCTGGAATTGGGATTGCTAATAATTACCCATCAGATTGATAATTAATAACTGTAATACTGTAATATTACTACAATACCATAAGAATTGAACATTGACTTTCCCCCTGGTAACTATGTTAGAGAATACTTTTCAGCAAAATCCCTTAATGTATACTAGTTAATTTGTCTCTGTTTAAAAGAACAAAATGATTTTTCAAAAAAATAAATTTAAAAAATAAACTTACTAGTATTCTCATTACAATCAATATGTTTCCATTTCATTAATTTTAAATCCCTCAAAGTTCACTGTAAATAAGTAAAAATTACAGAACTCATAGGATAAAACATTTGGAGGATCTTCTATATCTGAGTTTATAAGTTATATATGTATAAAAAAGTAAAAACAATATGTTTGGTCTGAGAAATCTATATTTCAAAATTCTCAGACATTTTCTATGTTTAACATTTTTGTGCAAAGCATCTCAAAAACTTTTATCAACATTTATTTTAAGAAGTTGTTTAAATGGTATATATCCAAGGTAATTTCTATACTTTTGGAAATGAGGGTGAAAATGGGATGGGTTGATACTGCTGCCTCTGAGGTATCCATTTTGCTCTTAGAGACTAATTGTGAAAGGTTACAAAGAAAAGAAAAATCACTAACTCTGTGAAAGAATAAATGAAGTCTATTATAGTAATTATAATTAAATCAAGTCTATTGAATCATTAAGTTGAAGCTAAGGTCAGCAAGCATTGCTGTTCTTCATGTTCTTCATGTTTCAAAAGATGCACGAATGACACCAGCATCTTGGTAGTTTGTTCTTCCTCTTCCTCCCCATTTTTGAATAATTAATTAGATATTTAACTGACAGTCTTTGTGGGAATTGCAGGATGCAGCAGTATATGCCATGGAACTTTGGGGATGTTTCATCCCCCTGAGCTCTGAGTAATAGCTATCCCCAACTCCTCCCCATTTAGTCAGGAATACAACCTAGAGAGGGGTGACCTGGGCAAATATCCAGATGAGAGAGAATTTGCAGAATTTCAGTCTTCCCAAGTGTTGTTTTCAGCACACAACGGGAACAACAACAAAAATATGAGTTTGATTGTAGGGATGGGGTAAGAAGAATTTCCTCTGCACCACTGTCCTTCCCCCAACCTCTGGCCCCAAAGCAAAATGGCATGAAACTAAGTTATTGGGCAGTAGCAACCTCTCTTAAAGCAGAAGTGAAGCAAAGTGAAGTTGCTCAGTCGTGTCCGACTCTTTGCGATCCCATGGACTATAGCCCACCAGGCTCCTCTGTCCATGGAATTTTCCAGGCAAGAATACTAGAGTGGGTTGCCACTACCTTCTCCAGGGGATCTTCCTGGCCCAGGGATTGAACCCAGGTCTCCCGCATTGCCGGCAGATGCTTTACCGTCTGAGCTTAAAGCAGAGTGGGGAGCAAATACCTGGCTACCCCAATTGTGCAGGATGCTGCTGGTGAAATGTGTTTCTCTTTAGTAGCACCCACAGTACTTACGTCTTTATAATTGTGGGGAGGCTGGACATTAAGAAGGAGGCAGATAAGAATACAAAATATCAGTATCAATATCAAAGGATATTAAAAGTGATCCTTGCTATCTGCACTCAAAACTTCAACAAGAAGTCTACCCCTGAACTTGTGGGACTACCTCACCCAAGGATCTTCCTGCAGTCTGAGTACCACCAATACCCCAAGTGCTAAAATCATACATACCTCCCTTCATTGTGCAGCCTGCTCCTTATGCATGCTCTTGAGTATCGTGGTGCCTGCAAGTCTACTAAACAGTGCTATCAGAAAAACTGGATCAGGATCTGTGGACAAGGGAGAAGCCACAGACTTGAACCTTCAAAGGTGGAGAAAACCCCAGGGATACAGTACCAATGAGGAGTATATCCCACCTGAAGGCAACTAATATCATTTTAAGAACCTTTCATCCACTTCAAATGAGAGAGGAGCAATGGAAAAATGTACAAGGGACACGAAAAATCAGGGAAACACAGCATCACCAAAAAACAACTATTCACCAACAACCAAGCTCTTAAGCAGGGAATTTTGTGACCCAGTTCACAATTCAAATAGCTATTTTGAAGAAACTCAGTGAATCATAAAGAAAAAACAGGCAATGAAATCAGGGGAAAATGAACAAAATGACATATTTACCAAGGAGATAAGATTCATAAAGAACCAAACAGAAATTCTGGATCTGAAGAATTTAATGAATGAAATGAAAATTGCAATAGAGAACATCTATAGCTCTAATTCACTATAGAAAAAGTGAATTAGAGGACAAGGAATTTTGAAATAACTCAATTAGAGCAGAACAAAGGGAAAAGAATAAAGTGTGAAGAGTCTGTGATCCATGAGATTCCAAAAGAACAAATACCAGAATAATTAAGATTCCAGGAGCAGAAGGGAGGAAGAAGAGGCCCAGAAAGCTTATTTAAATAAATAATTGCTGAAGATTTCTCAAATCTGGAGAGACTTGGGCATCCAAGTTTATAAGATATAAAGTATTTTAATGCAAAAAGACTTTTAAGACACATTACAATAAAATGGTAAAAATCAAAGAAAAGGAGAATCCTAAAAAAAGTCAGGGGAAAAAAAAGACTTCAGCCTTCAAAGGAAACACCTAGGCTATCAGCAGGTTTCTTAGGCCATGAGAGAGTGAAATGACATATTCAAAGTGCTCAAAGAAAGAAAACTTCCAACAAGGGATACGCCATCTGGAAAAGTTATTCTGCAGACATTAAGGAATAGTAAACACTTTCTCAGGAAAAACAACAACATCAAAAACTTGAGTCTTCAAAACTGAAAAGAAATGAGGCTTCAGTGATTAGAAAATACATGAATGTATACAACATATTGCTAACACAAAGGTAAATAAAGCTGTAGTAAAAATATAGCTACTATAACTCAATGAATACAAAATAATAGTAAATAATGACATCAAAAATATAAAAGCGTGAGTAAACAGGTGAAGCTTTTGTAGGCAATTGAAACTATGTTGCTATCAGCTAAAAATGGGCTATATAATCTATTAGATGTTTTATGTAAGCCTCATGGTAACCACTGGGCTTCCCTGATGGCTCAGTCAGTAAAGATTTCTGACTGCAATGCAGGAGATGCAGGAGACCTGGGTTTGATCCCTGGGTCAAGAAGACCCCCTGGAGAAGGAAATGGCAACCCACTCCAGTATTCTTGCCTGGAAAAATCCCATGGACAGAGGAACCTTGTGGCCTACAGTCCATGGGGTTGCAGAGTCAGACACAACTTAGTGACTAAACCACCACTAATACTATCATGGTAAGCAGAAAGCAAAAGAAAGGAGAACTAGAGCGTTTCAGTTCAGTTCAGTAGAGTTCAGTTGCTCAGTCGTGTCTGACTCTTTGTGACCCCATGAATCGCAGCACACCAGGCCTCCCTGTCCATCACCAACTCCTGGAGTTCACTCAAATGTCCACTGAGTCGGTGATGCCATCCAGCCATCTCATCCTCTGTCGTCCCCTTCTCCTCCTGCCCCTAATCCCTCCCAGCATCAGAGTCTTTCCCAATGAGTCAACTCTTTGCACGAGGTGGCCAAAGTACTGGACTTTCAGCTTTAGCATCATTCCTTCCAAAGAACACCCATGGCTGATCTCCTTTAGAATGGACTATTTGGATCTCCTTGTTCACCCACCATTAAAACTGTCTAACATACAAAGATAGGCAGAAACAGAGAAAAAAAAAAAGAATTAAAATACTTAACCAGAAAACAATAAAATGGTATTAGTAAGTCCTTACAAGTCAATATCAAGCCCAAATGTGAGAGAAGAGATCAAGATAATGGAGTAAGAAGACACTAAGCTCACTTCCTCTCATACGAACTCCAAAATTACAACTATTTACAGAGCAGCTATCTATAAGAATGACCTAAAGACTAGCAGACAAGATTTTGCACAACTAAGGACCCAGGTCCTCAAGTGGGTAACTCAGAAATGGAAGGTTATCACAAACACTTAGTCCCTCCCCAAGGAGCAAGGGGTCCAAGCCTTATATGGGGCTCCCAAGTTCACGAGCCCTGCACTGGGAAGATGAATTCCCAGGAAGCTGGGCTTTGAAAACAAGTGAGGCTTACATTCAGGAGAGCCGATGGGCTATAGGAAATAGGGACTCTTCTATAAAGGGCACAGATGAAAACTCACTGCTATGAGTTTCAGTACAGAGGCAGTAATCTGAAAGGCACCTGGACCATACCCACTTTCTGATCTTTGAAAGCCTCTCAGAAGGACAGGAGGCCTCAAGGACTCCTCCTGGGGGCTGAGATGCTGATGGCAGCCATTTTTGGATCCTCTTGTACCACCTTGACACTGGTGCTGGCAATCAACACTTTGGGTTCCTCTCTAAAGCCTACGAGTGTGGGGTGTCTGCCCCATCCCTCCACAGACCTGCACATCTGGCAGCATTGGGTGGGAGGGGAGCCAGCTCTGCCCTCCAGAAGCCTACAGAGCCTAATTTGGAAGGGCCTCACATCTGGTGAGGCTGTGGGCCAGGCATCTTACCAGTACAGACAGCCTGACCACAACCAAAGGGAGCCTGTAGTTCATATTGGGGGAGACACCTGGAGCATGTAGCTCTTGTGACCAGCCAGCATATGCTGCAGTGCCCCATAAGACTGTATACCCTACAACAAGGCAACTTCTCTAAGACTGGGAGCCATATGAACATACATAAATACAGAAAAAATAAACAGAAATAAATACAGAAAGGCAAAATGAGGAAGCAGAGGAATATGTTCCAAATGAAAGATAAGACAAAACTCTCCAAAAAAGAGGTAAATGGAATGGAGATAAGCAAAAATCTCCCTGATGTAGAGTTCAAAACAATAATCATAAATGTATTCACTGACCTTACAAGAAGAATGGATAAGCACAGTAAAAATATCAATAAACAGAAAATGAACCAATCACAGCTGAAAAATACAATTACCTGAAACAACAACAACAACAACAACAAAAAAAAAAACAACACTAGAGAGAATCAACAGAAGTCTAGATGATACATAAAAATAGATCAGTTATCTGCGAGGCACAATTGTTCAAATCACCCAAACAACAACAAAAAAGAAATTAATAATTTTTAAAGACACTTTAACCATAGTAGCATTCACATTATAGGGTTCCCAGAAGGAAAAGAGAGCAAGAAACGAGCAGGAAATATGCTGGAAAAAATATTAGGTAAAAATTCCCTAGCCCTGGGAAAGAAAAATACATCCAATTATCACAGAAAGTCCCAAACAAGATGAACTCAAAGAAGTTCACACAAAGATACTAATTAAAAATAGCCAAAATTAAAAATAAAGAATATTTAAAGCAGTAAGAGAAAAGCAAATATTTATGTTTGGAGAATTCTCATAGGACCATTACTAACTTTTCAGCAGAAGCTTTATAGCCCAGAAGGGAGAAGCATGATAATTCTGAATTCTGAAATTTAAGAAGAACTATAAACAAGAATATGTTACCTGGTAAGGTTATTGTTCAGAATTAAAGATGAGATAAAGAATTTTATAGACAAAAGATAGAAGAGTTCATCACCACTAAACCAACTTTACAAGAAAAGATATGGAGACTTCCCTAAGTAGAAAAGACAAGACAACAATTAGAAATAAGAAAATTATTAAAGAAAAAACTCACTGGAAAAGGCAAATGCAAAAAAAGCAGCAGATCACATACTTATAAAGCAGGTAGAAAGGTTAAAAGACAAAAGTAGTAAAATCATGCATATCTACAATAGGTAGATAAAGGATACCTGAAAGAGAAAGATGTAAAATATGTCAAAAACATAAAACATTGAGGGAGGAGGGTAAAAATTTAGGGCTGTTAGAATGTGTTGAATTTAAGGGATCATAAAATAGATACCTCTATCTACATTATTACAAATAAAGCTAATGGAAACTATAGACCAAAAATCTATGATGGATGCACAAAAAATAAAGTGAAAGGAATCCAAACATAACATCAAAAACAGTCATCAAATCACAAAGAACAAGAAAGAGAAGAAAGGAACAAAGACTGCAAAAACAATCAGAAAACAACAAAATTTCAATAAGTACATAACTATCAATAATGATATGTAAATGAATTAAATGCTACAGGCAAAGACATCAAATGGTAGAATGAATAAAAAAGCAAGAGCCATATATATGTGGCCTACAAGAGGGTTATTTTATATCTAAAGACAAATACAGACAAAAGGGGATGGATAAAGATAAGGCATGCAAATGGAAATAAAAAGAAAACTGGGGTAGCAACACTTATATCAGAGAAAATATATTTTTAAATAAAGGCTGTAACAAGACACAGTGAAAGGCATTAAATAATTATGAAGAAGTCAGTCCAACAAGAATATTGAACACTTGTAAATATATATTTACCCAACAAAGGCACACATGAATATATAAAGCAAATACTGAAAGACATAAAAGGAGAAATTCACAATAACACAATAATTGTAGGGGACTTTACATAATGGACATATCATCCAGACAGAAAATCAATATAGAATCATTGGCCTTGCTGCTGCTGCTGCTGCTAAGTTGCTTCAGTCGTGTCCAACCCTGTGTGACCCCAGAGATGGCAGCCCACCAGGCTCTGCCATCCCTGGGATTCTCCAGGCAAGAACACTGGAGTGGGTTGTCATTTCCTTCTCCAATGCATGAAAGTGAAAAGTGAAAGCAGTCGCTCAGTTGTGTCCGACTCTTAGCGACCCCATGAACTGCAGCCTACCAGGCTCCTCCGTCCATGGGATTTTCCAGGCAAGAGTACTTAAATACATTATTTAGCCCATTGTGCTTTAGAGATTTATACAGAACATTTTATCCAAAAGCAGCAGTGTATATGAACATTCTCTAGGTAGATCACGTACTCAAACAGATAGAAGCCTCAGAAAATTTAGAAAGATAAAAAGGATATCTAACATCTTTTCCAACTACAACAAAATAGCAGTAGAAATTAACAACAAGAAAAAACAACTGGAGAAAACAAACACAGGGAGCCAAACAATATGCTACTAAACTATCAATGAGTCATCGAAATCAATACAAAATAAAAAAGATACATAGAGACAAATGCAAGTGGGAACACAACTTTCCTAAATCCTCATCCCAGTTCCCAAGAAGGGTCGTAATAAAGAATGTGCTAACCATGAGACAATTGCACTCAGCTCCCAAGCTAGTAAAGGTCATGCTTAAAATCTTGCATACTAGGCTCCAGCATTATGTGAACAAAGAACTTCCAGATGGCCACGCTGAGTTGAGAAAAGGAAGAGGAACCAGAGATCAGAAAGCTAGGGAATTAAAAAAAAAAAAAATCTACCTCTGTTTCATTGACTATGCCAAAGCCTTTGACTGTATGGATCATAATAAACTGTGGAAAGCTCTTCAGTTCAGTTCAGTTCAGTCGCTCAGTCATGTCCGACTCTTTGCGACCCCATGAATCGCAGCATGCCAGGCCTCCCTGTCCATCACCAACTCCCAGAGTTCACTCAGATTCACGTTCATCGAGTCAGTGATGCCATCCAGCCATCTCATCCTCTGTCGTCTCCTTCTCCTCCTGCCCCCAATCCCTCCCAGCATCAAAGTCTTTCCAATGAGTCAACTCTTTGCATGAGGTGGCCAAAGTACTGGAGTTTCAGCTTTAGCCTCATTCCTTCCAAAGAAATCCCAGGGCTGATCTCCTTCAGAATGGTCTGGTTGGACCTCCTTGCAGCCCACGGGACTCTCAAGAGTCTTCTCCAACACCACAGTTCAAAAGCATTAATTCTTCAATGCTCAGCTTTCTTCACAGTCCAACTCTCACATCCATACATGACCACTGGAAAAACCACAGCCTTGACTAGATGGACCTTAGTTGGTAAAGTAATGTCTCTGCTTTTGAATATGCTATCTAGGTTGGTCATAACTTTTCTTCCAAGGAGTAAGTGTCTTTTAATTTCATGGCTGCAGTCACCATCTGCAGTGATTTTGGAGCCCCCCAAAATAAAGTCTGACACTGTTTCCACTGTTTCCCCATCTATTTCCCATGAAGTGATGGGACCAGATGCCATGATCTTCATTTTCTGAATGTTGAGCTTTAAGCCATAAAGAGATGGAAATACCAGACCATCTTACCTGTCTCCTGAGAAACCTGTATGCAGGTCAAGAAGCAACAGTTAGAACCCTGTATGGGACAACTGATTATTTCAAGATTGAGAAAGGAGTACGACAGGGCTGTCTGCTATATGCTGAGCACATCATGAAATATGCCAGGCTGGATGAGTTACAAGCTGGAATCAAGATAGGTGGGAGAAACATCAATTAACGTCAGATGTGCAGATGATACCACTCTAAAAGCAGAAACTGAAGAAGAACTAAAGAGCCTCTTGATGAAGGTGAAGGAGGAGAGTGAAAAAGCCGGCTTAAAACTACATATTAAAAAAAAACTAAGATCTTGGCATCAGGCCCCATTACCACATGGCAAATAGAATAGGAAAAGGTGGAAGTATTGACAGATTTTCACTTCTTGGGCTCTAAAATCACTGTGGATGTTGACTGCAGCTATGAAATCAGATGACGTCTGCTTCTTGGCAGGAATGATATGACAAACCTAGACAGTGTGTTGAAAAGCAGAGACATTATTCTGCTGACAAAGGTCCGTATAATCAAGGCTATGTGGTTTTCCCAGTGGGTACGTGCAGTTGTGAGAGCTGGACCGTAAAGAACGCAGAGCACCAAAGAACTGACCCATGCAAACTGTGGTGCTAGAGAAGACTCCTGAGAGTCCCTTGGACAGCAAGGAAATCAACCCTGAATACTTGTTGGAAGGATTAACACTGACGCTGAAACTCCAGTATTTTAGTCATTTGATGCAAACAGCTGAGTCATTGGAAAAGTCCCTGATGCTGGGAAAGATTGAGGGCAGAAGGAGAAGAGGGCATCAGAGGATGAGATGACTGGATGTCATCACAAATGCAATGGACATGAACTTGGGTAAACTTTGTGAGATGGTGAGGGACAGAGGGCTGGCCTGCTGCTAGCCATGGGGTTGCAAAGAGTCGGACATGAGTGGGTGACTCAACAACAACAACCTAGAGACAAATGAAAGTGGAAACACGATATTCCTGTATCTGTGGGATGCAGTAAAAGCACTTCTAAGATGGAAGTTTTTAGTAATACAGGCATACCTCAGGAAACAATAAAAATCTCATATAACTAATCCAATCTTACATCCAAAGAAATTAGAAAAAGAGAAAAAAGCAAAACTCCAAGTTAAAAGAAAATAATAATGATCAGAACAAAAATAAGACTGAGACTTAAAAAATTAGAAAAGACAATGAAACTAAGAGCTAGTTTTGAAAAGATAAAACTGATAAACTTTTAGCCAGACTCATAAAGAAAAAAAGAGAGGGCCCTAATAAATAGCATCAGAAATGAAATATTAACAGTTGCAATCAACAGCACAGAAAAACAAAGAATCACAAGAGATTACTATAAATAACGATATGCCAACAAATGGACTACCTAGAAAATGAGTATATTCCTAGAAATGTACAATCTTCGAAGACTGAATGATGAATAGAAAATTTATATAGAACAATTACTAGTAATGAAATTAAATAAACAATAAAAACATCCCCAATAGTAAAAGTCCAGGACCAGTTTGATGCACAGGTAAATTCTACCAAATATTTAAAGAGTTAATATCCATCTAAGTCAAACTATTATTAAAAAAAAAAAATTGAAGAGGAAGGAAATCTCCAAACCTCATTCTATAAGGCCACCATCATCCTATTCCAAAGTCAGACAAGGACACTACAAAAAGAGAATTACAGGCCAGTATCACTGATGAATATGGATGCAAAAATCCTCAACAAAATATTAGCAAATCAAATAAAACAACATATAAAAAGGACCATACACCATAACCAAATGGGATTTATTCCAGTGATGCATGAATGGTTCACTATTCCCAAATCAATGAGAGACAAAACATTATGTAAAAAAATATAAAAATCACACGATCTTCTCTCTAGATACAGAAACAGCATTTGACAAAATTCAACATTTTTCATAACAGACACTCTCGTCAAAATTGGTATAGAGAAAAGTTCTTAATGTAATAAATGCTATTTATGACAATCTCACAGCTAATATCATACTCAACAGCAAAAGTCTTTCCTCTAAAACCTGGAATAAGGCAAGGATCCCCACATTTGTCACTCATAATTAACATAGTACCAGAAGTCCAACCCATAGGTATAAAACAATAAATAAAAGACATCCAAACTGAAAGGGAAGCTAAATTGTTACTGTTTGAAGATGACATAATACTATTTATAGAAAACTCTAATATTTCCACCAAGAAACTATTAGAACTAATAAGATGAATTCAGTAAAGTAGAAGGACAGAGGATACAAAGTTAATATACAGAAATCTGCTGCTTTTCTATACACTAATGAGCAACTGGAAAGAAAAAGCAAGGAAACAATCCCATTTAAAAGAGAATCAAAACCTTAACCAAGGAAATGAATGATCTATACTCTGAAAACTATAAGACAGTGATGAAGGAAATTAAAGATTATGCAAACAAATAGAAAGATATTCATTGATTAGAAGAATTAATATTGCTAAATGTTCATACCACCCAAAGCAATCTACAGATTTAATGCAATCCCTATGGAAACCTTCATGACATGTATCACAGAACTACAACAAATAGTATGCCAATCCATCTTAAACCTTGCCAAAAACTTGAAGAGGTGGGGTCACTTCAAACGCATTTCAAATTGTAAGAACTGTCCTGATACACAAGCTAGATAAGGATACAAGAAAATTATAGATCTCTATTTCTAATGAGTCTGATTTTGGTAATAAGGAGTTTATGATCTGAGCCACAGTCAGCTCCTGGTCTTGTTTTTGTTGACTGTATACAGCTTCTCCATCTTTGGCTGCAAAGAATATAATCAATCTGATTTCGGTGTTGACCATCTGGTGATGTCCATGTGTAGAGTCTTCTCTTATGTTGTTGGAAGAGGGTGTTTGCTATGACCAGTGCATTTTCTTGGCAAAACTCTATTAGTCTTTGCCCTGCTTCATTCTGCATTCCAAGGCCAAATTTGCCTGTTACTCCAGGTGTTTCTTGACTTCCTACTTTTGCATTCCAGTCCCCTATAATGAAAAGGACATCTTTTTTGGGTGTTAGTTCTAAAAGGTCTTGTAGGTCTTCATAAAACCGTTCAACTTCAGCTTCTTCAGCATTACTGGTTGGGGAATAGACTTGGATAACTGTGATATTGAATGGTTTGCCTTGGAGACGAACAGAGATCATTCTGTTGTTTTTTAGATTGCATCCAAGTACTGCATTTCGGACTCTTTTGTTAACCACGATGGCTACTCCATTTCTTCTGAGGGATTCCTGCCCACAGTAGTAGATAAAATGGTCATCTGAGTTAAATTCACCCATTCCAGTCCATTTTAGTTTGCTGATTCCTAGCATGTTGACGTTCACCCTTGCCATCTCTTGTTTGACCACTTCTAATTTGCCTTGATTCATGGACCTGACATTCCAGGTTCCTATGAAATATTGTTCTTTACAGCACCAGATCTTGCTTCTATCACCAGTCACATGCACAACTGGGTATTGCTTTTGTTTTGGCTCCATCCCTTCATTCTTTCTGGAGTTACTTCTCCACTGATTTCCAGTAGCATATTGGGCACCTAATGACCTGGGGAGTTCCTCTTTTGGTATCCTATCATTTTGCCTTTTCATACTGTTCATGGGGTTCTCAAGGAAAGAATGCTGAAGTGGCTTGCCATTCCCTTCTCCAGTGGACCACGTTCTGTCAGATCATGAACTCCTTATTACCAAATTCAGACTCAAATTGAAGAAAGTAGGGAAAACCACTAGACCATTCAGGTACGACCTAAATCAAATCCCTTATGATTATACAGTAGAAGTGAGAAATAGATTTAAGGGCCTAGATCTGATAGATAGAATGCCTGATGAACTATGGATGGAGGTTTGTGACACTGTACAGGAGACAGGGATCAAAACCATCCCCATGGAAAAGAAATGCAAAAAAGCAAAATGGCTGTCTGGGGAAGCCTTACAAATAGCTGTGAAAAGGAGAGAGGCAAAAAGCAAAGGAGAAAAGGAAAGATATAAGCATCTGAATGCAGAGTTCCAAAGAATAGCAAGAAGAGATAAGAAAGCCTTCTTCAGTGATCAATGCAAAGAAATAGAGGAAAACAACAGAATGGGAAAGACTAGAGATCTCTTCAAGAAAATTAGAGATACCAAGGGAACATTTCACGCAAAGATGGGCTCGATAAAGGACAGAAATGGTATGGACCTAACAGAAGCAGAAGATATTAAGAAGAGGTGGCAAGAATACATGGAAGAACTGTACAAAAAAGATCTTAACGACCCAGATAACCATGATGGTGTGATCACTCACCTAGAGCCAGACATCTTGGAATGTGAAGTCAAGTGGGCCTTAGTAAGCATCACCACGAACAAAGCTAGTGGAGATGACGGAATTCCGGTTGAGCTGTTTCAAATCCTGAAAGATGATGCAGTGAAAGTGCTGCACTCAATATACCAGCACATTTGGAAAACTCAGCAGTGGCCACAGGACTGGAAAAGGTCAGTTTTCATTCCAATCCCAAAGAAAGGCAATGCCAAAGAATGCTCAAACTACCACACAATTGCACTCACCTCACATGCTAGTAAAGTAATGCTCAAAATTCTCCAAGCCACGCTTCAGGAATACGTGACCGTGAACTCCCTGATGTTCAAGCTGGTTTTAGAAAAGCCAGAGGAACCAGAGATCAAATTGCCAACATCCGCTGGATCATGGAAAAAGCAAGAGAGTTCCAGAAAAACATCTTTTTCTGCTTTATTGACTATGCCAAAGCCTTTGACTGTGTGGATCACAAAAAACTGTGGAACATTCTGAAAGAGATGGGAATACTAGACCACCTAACCTGCCTCTTGAGAAATCTGTATGCAGGTCAGTAAGCAACAGTTAGAACTGGACATGGAACAACAGACTGGTTCCAAATAGGAAAAGGAGTACGTCAAGGCTGTATATTGTCACCCTGCTTATTTAACTTCTATGCAGAGTACATCATGAGAAACACTGGACTGGAAGAAACATAAGCTGGAATCAAGATTGCCGGGAGAAAGATCAATAACCTCAGATATGCAGATGACACCACCCTTATGGCAAAAAGTGAAGAGGAGCTAAAAAGCTTCTTGATGAAAGTGAAAGAGGAGAGCGAAAAAGTTGGCTTAAAGCTCAACATTCAGAAAACGAAGATCATGGCATCCGGTCCCATCACTTCATGGGAAATAGATGGGGAAACAGTGGAAACAGTGTCAGACTTTATTTTGGGGGGCTCCAAAATCACTGCAGATGGTGACTGCAGCCATGAAATTAAAAGACACTTACTCCTTGGAAGAAAAGTTATGACCAACCTAGATAGCATATTCAAAAGCAGAGACATTACTTTGCCGACTAAGGTCCGTCTAGTCAAGGCTATGGTTTTTCCTGTGGTCATGTATGGATGTGAGAGCTGGACTGTGAAGAAAGCTGAGCGCCGAAGAATTGATGCTTTTGAAATGTGGTGTTGGAGAAGACTCTTGAGAGTCCCTTGGACTGCAAGGAGATCCAACCAGTCCATTCTGAAGGAGATCAACCTTGGGATTTCTTTGGAAGGAATGATGCTGAAGCTGAAACTCCAGTACTTTGGCTACCTCATGAAAAGTGTTGACTCCTTGGAAAATACTCTGATGCTGGGAGGGATTGAGGGCAGGAGGAGAAAGGGATGACCGAGGATGAGATGGCTGGATGGCATCACGGACTCGATGAGTCTGAGTGCACCCCGGGAGTTGGTGATGGACAGGGAGGCCTGGCGTGCTGCGATTCATGGGGTTGCAAAGAGTTGGACATGACTGAGTGACTGAACTGATTTCTAATGAATATAGATGCCAAAATTCACAATAAAATATTAATAAAATTAATTCAGCAACAGATAAACAGATATGTATCATGACCAAGTAGGATTTATCCCTGAGATATAGGGATGATTCATTATATGAGAATCAATAAATGTGATATCTCATATTACTAGAATGTCAGAGAAACATATCATTTCAACTTCCTAGGTAGCTCAAATGGTAAAGAATCTGCCTGCAATATGGGAAACATGGGTTTGATCCCAGGTGGGGAAGATCCCCTGGAGAAGGGAATGATAACCCACTCCAGTATTCTTGCGTGGAGAATCCCATGGAGGGAGGAGCCTGGTTGGCTACAGTCCATGGGGTCGCAAAGAGGTGGACACAACTGAATGACTAACACTCACTTTTTCCTTTATCATTCGAACAGACGCAGAAAAAGAATTTAACAAAATGTGGTTTCTTTGTTTTTTTCACAGTAAAGCAAAACGAAATAACCATCAACAAATTGGGTATAGAAAGAGCATATCTCAACATGATAAAGAACATATAGGACAAAACCAAAGCTAATAGTTTACTTAGTGGTAGAAAACTCTAACCATTCTTTTTAAGCATGGTACTGGAAATCCTAACTAGAGCTGTTAGGCAAGACATAGAAATAAAAAGCATCTAAATCAGAAAGAAAGAGGTAAAGCTGTCATTATTTGGAGATACTAGTAGCTTATACATACAAATTTCTAAAGACTCATCCAAAAAAATGTTGGGACTAATCAATAAACTCAGTAAAGTTGTAGAATACAGAATTAACACACAGAAATCAGTTATGAGTGTTTTCTATGGTAATAAATTTGAATTTTATTCTGTAAGAGAACACAGGGAGCCCAGCCTGGTGCTCTATGACAACCTAGAGAGGTGGGATGGGAGCAAGGAGGGAGGCGCAAGAGGGAGGGTGTGTGTAAGTATTATGTATGTATATGTGTGTGTGTGTATATATATATACACCACAACATTGTAATTATCCTCCAATAAAAGTAATAACAGAATTAATTAACATCACCATTGGCATCTTAATAAAAAGAAATGTGAAACTGCTGAATTTTTTCTTTTTTAAATTCAATTCATTTACACTAAAAGTGTTTAATACTGAAATATGTGAAAAAGAAATAAAGTAATCCCATTTATAACATAATTTTTTAAAAGTAATAAATATATTTAACCAAGTGAAAATCTGTATAAGGAAAACTATAAAACATTGATGAAAAAAGTTGAAGACACAAATGGAAATATATTCCATGTTCACAGATCAGAAGAACTAATATTGTTGAAATGTCCATATTGTACAAAGTCATCTATAGATCCAACACAAAGCTGATTAAAACTTCAATACATTTTTACAGAAATAGAAAAATAATCCTAATAGCCAAAGCAATCATGAAAATGAAGAATAAAGCTGGAGTTATCATACTTATTGATTTCAAACTACACTATAAATCTAGAGTATATAAAACAGTTAGGTACTGGCATAAGAATACAGACACATAGAACAAACTGCCAACATCTGCTGGATCATGGAAAAAGCAAGAGAGTTTCAGAAAAACATCTATTTCTGCTTTATTGACTATGCCAATGCCTTTGACTGTGTGGATTACAATAAACTGTGAAAGATTCTTCAAGAGATGGGAATACCAGACCACCTGATCTGTCTCTTGAGAAACCTATATGCAGGTCAGGAAGCAACAGTTAGAACTGGACATGGACCAACAGACTGGTTCCAAATAGGAAAAGGAGTACATCAAGGCTGTATATTGTCACCCTGCTTATTTAACTTATATGCAGAGTACATCATGAGAAATGCTGGGCTGGAAGAAGCACAAGCTGGGATCAAGATTGCCAGGAGAAATCTCAATAACCTCAGATATGCAGATGACACCACCCTTATGGAAGAGGAACTAAAAAGCCTCTTGGTAAAAGTGAAAGAGGAGAGTGAAAAAGTTGGCTTAAAGCTCAACATTCAGAAAACTAAGATCATGGCATCTGGTCCCATCACTTCATGGGAAATAAATGGGGAAACAGTGGTTGACTTTATTTTTCTGGGCTCCAAACTCACTGCAGATGGTGACTGAAGCCATGAAATTAAAAGACGCTTACTCCTTGGAAGAAAAGTTATGACCAACCTAGATAGCATATTCAAAAGCAGAGACATTACTTTGCCAACAAAGGTCTGTCTAGTCAAGGCTATGGTTTTTCCAGTGGTCATGTATGGATGTGAGAGTTGGACTGTGAAGAAAGCTGAGTGCCAAAGAATTGATGCTTTTGAACTGTGGTATTGGAGAAGACTCTTGAGAGTCCCTTGCACTGCAAGGAGATCCAACCAGTCCATCCTAAAGGAGATCAGTCCTGGGTGTTCATTGGAAGGACTGATGCTAAAGCTGAAACTCCAGTACTTTGGCCACCTCATGCGAAAAGCTGACTCACTGGAGAAGACTCTGATGCTGGGAGGGGTTAGGGGCAGGAGGAGAAGGAGACGACAGAGGATGAGATGGCTGGATGGCATCACCAACTTGATGGACATGAGTTTGAGTCAACTGCGGGAGATGGTGATGGACAGGGAGGCCTGACATGCTGCGATTCACGGGGGTCACAAAGAGTCGGACATGCCTGAGTGACTGAACTGAACTGAGACAAATGGAACAGAATCAAAAGTCTAGAAATAAATCTCAGCTTATATAGTCAACTAATTTTGACAAGGGATCCAAGACCACTCAATGTGGACAACATTGGACAATTGAAAAACATGATGTTGGGAAAATTGAAATTGGAACTATATCTTAACACTGCTCACAAAAATTAGCTTGAAAGCCACTAAAGACAAGAAAGAATATCTGATACCATAAAGTTCCTAAAAGAAAATTGAAGAATCTCCTTGAAATTGGCTTATACAATTATTTTTCAGAAATAACACCAAAAGTACAAACAACAAAAGCAAAACCCAGAAAGTGGGACAACATCAATGTTAAAAGCTTCTGCACAGCAAGAGAAACCATCAACAGAATGAAAAGGCAAACTACAGAATGAGAGAACATGTGCCAACCACATATCTGATAAGGGAATACTATTCAGAATATAAAAACTTTTAACTCAATTACAACAAAAAAATCCAATCCAATTAAAAAAATGGCTCCCTGACTTCAGACAATACTACAAAGATACAGTCATCAAAGCAGTATGGTACTGGCACAAAAATAGAAATACAGATCAATGGAAAAGGATAGAAAGCTCAGACACAAACCCAGATACCCACGGTCAATTAATCTATAACAAAGGAGGCAAGACTACACAGTGGAGGAAAGACAGTCTTCAAAAAACAGTGCTGGGAAAACTGGACAGTTGTCCATAAAAATGTGCATTTAGAACACTTTAACACTATGCCCAAAAATAAACTCCAAATGGACTAAAGACCTAAAGGTGAGACTAGATACTATACAACTCTTAGAGGAAAACATAGGTGAATGGTACCAGTCAGAATGGCATCATCAAAAAATCCACAAATAATAAATGTTGGAGAAAGTGTGGAGAGAAGGGAAGCCTCCTACATTACTGGTAGGAATGTAAATTGGTACAGACACTGTGGAGAACAGTATGGAGATTCCTTAAAAAACTGAAAAAAGAGCTACCATATGATACAGTGATCCTACTACTAGGCATATATTCAGAGATAAACATGGTCCTTGAAAGAATTCATGCACTCCAATCTTCATTGGAGCACTGTTTAAAATGTCTAAGATGTGGAAGAAACTTTCGTGTCCATTGAAAGATGAATGGATAAAGAATATGTATGATAGCTACATATATAGAAGGGAATATTGCATGCATGCTAAGTTGCTTCAGTTGTGTTCAACTCTGTGCAATCCTGTGAACTGTAGCCTGCCAGGTTCCACTTCCATGGGATTCTCCAGGCAAGAATACTGGAGTGGGTTGCGATGCCCTCTTCCAGGGGATCTTCGCCACCCTCAAATCCAACCCACATCTCTTATGTCTCCCAAATGGACTAGTACTCAGCCATTAAAAACAATGAAATAATATCATTCACAGCACCATCCATGGACCTAGTGATTGTCATATTGAGTGAAGTAAGTCAGAGAAAATATCATATGATATCACCTATATGCACAATCTTAAATAATGATACAAAAGAACTTATTTATAAAACAGAAACAGACTCACAGACCTAGAGAACAAAGTTGCCAGGGCAGAAGGATTGCAGTGGGGGTGGAGGGATAGTTAGGGAGTTTGAGATTGACATGTACACACTGCTAAATGGATAACCAACAAGGGCCTACTATACAGTGCAGGGAAATATGTTCAATATTATGTAATAACCTAAATGGGAAAAGAACTTGAAAAAGAATATATATATATATATATATATATATATATATGTACAACTGAATCACTTTTCTATACACCTGTAACTAACACAACATTTTTAATCGCCTATGAAAGTGAAAGTTGCTCAGTCATGTTCAACTCTTTGTGACCCCATTGACTGTAGCCTGCCAGGTTCCTCTGTCCATGGAATTCTCCAGGCAAGAAAACTGGAGTGGCTCTTCTCCAGGGGATCTTCGCAACCCAGGGATCAAAACCAGGTCTCCCACATTGCAGGCAGATTCTTTACCATCTGAGCCACCAGGGAAGCCCATTAATCACCTTTACTCCAATATAAAACAAATTTTTCTTAAAGGGCAGAGGAACTAAATAGACATTTTTCCAAAAAAGACATCAAAATGGCTAACAGGTACATTCCAGTGCTGAATGTCACTATCAGGTAAAGGCAAATCAAAACCACTTCTCATGGGTCAGAATGGGTATCAAGAAAACAAGCATTGGCAAGGATGTAGAGATGCAGAAATCCTTGTACACTGTTGGCAGTAATGTAAATTGGTTCAGTTACTGTGGAAAACAGCATGGAGCTTCCTCAAAAAATTGGAACTAATATATCATCCAGCAATTTTACTTCTGGGATATATCCAAGGGAAATGAAAACAGAATATTGAGATATAACCACTCCCATAATTATTGCAGCATTATTCACAAAAGCTAGGTGTGGAAACAACCTAAGTGGTGTCTTACATATGACATACATATGCCAGTACTTGTTTATATGCCATTACTTGTTTATCCCTATATATACACATATATCTACTAAATATACAAACACACACACAACAGAATATTATTCAGCCATGAGAAAGAAATCTTGCCACTTGCAACAACACTGATGGACCTTGAATGCATTATACTAAGTGAGATGTCAGAGAAAGACAAATACTGTTTGATATCACTTAGCTGTAAAACCTTAAAAAAAAAGCCTAATTCATAAAACCATATTGCAGAATGGTGGTTATCAGGGGGTGGAGGGTGCTAGAATTGGGGATATGCTATTTAAGGGGACAAACTTGAAATGAGTAGTAAATCAGTTCTAGAGATGTAATGCACGGCACAGGCCTATAGGCCAGAATATTGCATTTTAAACTTCAGAGATGCTAAGAGACCACAACTTAATTGTTTCAACCCCCCAAAAAGAAATGATGATTATTTTAATTATAGAGGTGTTAGCTAACACTATGGTGGTAATCATACTGCAATATTAAATATAAAAAATCAACAAATTATACACCTTACACTTACCCAATGTTATATGTCAATTATATCTCAATTAAAATGTTCACATATATATATATATATATACACACACACACACACACAATTATCTGAAACTATGAAGAAAACCTAGAATCATGTGAAATACAAAGTATTTAAACTGACAGATTATCTTTTATTATCCATTTAGCCAATAAAACTTGGAGGGAAAAATATAGATTCAAGGAATATAGAATTTTAAGAGGCAGTATTTGGAGACATGTGCATATGCCTGCCTGCCTTCAGTAATTTCCTGACAAATATGTGCTTTGCCAACATTCAAGAGATTTAAATGTTAAAAAGAACTATTCCTATGAATCTGGACAAAATATTCTTTTTTGAATGTAAAAGGAGATGAGATAGATGAAATCAATCCATGGAGGTTAATATCACCCTCCCCATTTCTCACCTTTGCTTTTTTAGGTTGCAATTAAAGCAATTAATATTTTAGAGGAAACAGAAGAAATCATGCTGCTAAGTCGCTTCAGTCGTGTCCAACTCTGTGTGACCCCATAGACAGCCTCCCACCAGGCTTTGCCGTCCCTGGGATTCTCCTGGCAAGAACACTGGAGTGGGTTGCCATTTCCTTCTCCAATGCATGAAAGTGAAAAGTCAAAGTGAAGTCGCTCAGTCATGTCCAATTTCTTAGCGACCCCATGGACTGCAGCCTACCAGGCTCCTCCATCCATGGGGTTTTCCAGGCAAGAGTGCTGGAGTGGGGTGCCATTGCCTTCTCTGAAGAAATCATGGGAACAGTCCATAATTAGAGTAGTGGGAGAACAGCCTATGGAATATGATAATATGAAAGAGGAGACTAAAATAAAGACACAAGAATATATCTGCTTGGAAAGATCACACTTAAACATAGTATGACTTTTCTCAGAATTACACACACACTGGGCCTTAGGAAGCACCACTACGAACAAAGCTAGTGGAGGTGATGGAATTCCAGTTGAGCTATTTCAAGTCCTAAAACATGATGCTGTGAAAGTGCTGCGCACAATAATGCCAGCAAATTTGGAAAACTAAGCAGTGGTCACAGGACTGGAAAAGATCAATTTTCATTCCAATCCCAAAGAAAGGCAATGCCAAAGAATGCTCAAACTACCGCACAACTGCACTCATCTAACACACTAGCAAATTAATGTTTAAAATTCTCCAAACGAAGCTCCAACAACAGGTGAACTGAGAACTACCACATGTACAAGCTGGATTTAGAAAAGGCAGAGGAACCAGAGATCAAGTTGTCAACATCTGTTGGATTATAGAAAAAGCAAGAGAGTTCCAGAAAAACTTCTATTTCTGCTTTATTGACTACGCCAAAGGCTTTGACTGTGTGGATCAGAACAAACTGTGGAAAATTCTGAAAGAGATGGGAATACTAGACCACCTTACCTGTCTCCTGAGAAATCTGTATGCAGGTCAACAAGAAACAATTAGAACCAGACATGGAACAACAAACTGGTTCCAAATCAGGAAAGGAGTACATCAAGGCTGTATATGGTCATCCTGCTTATTTAACTTATATGCAGGGTACATCATGTGAAATGCCAGGCTGGATGAAGCACAGACTGGAATCAAGATTGCCAGGAAAAATATCAATAAACTTAGATATGCAGATGAAACCTCTGTTATGGCATAAAATGAAGAGCAACTGAAGAGTCTCTTGGTGAAAGTGAAAGAGGAGAGTAAAAAGTTGGCTTAAAACTCAACATTCAAAAAATGAAGATTATGGCATCTGGTCCCATCACTTCATGGCAAATAGATGGGGAAACAGTAGAAACAGTGACACACTTTACTTTCTTGGGCTCCAAAATCACTGAAAATGGTGACTGCAGCCATGAAATTAAAAGACCATGCTTCTTGGAAGAAAAGCTATGGCATACCTCGACAAGGTATTAAAAAGCAGAGACATTACTTTGCCAATAAAGGTCCATCTAATCAAAGCTTTGGTTTTTCCAGTAGTCACATATGGATGTGACAGCTGGAGCATAAAGAAAGCTGAGTGCCGAAGAATTGAGGCTTTTGAACTGTGATGTTGAACTTTGAAGACTCTTGAGAGTCCCCTGGACTTCAAGATCAGACCAGTCAATTTTGTAAAGGAAATCAGTCCTGAATACTCATTGGAAGGACTGATGCTGAAGCTGAAGCTCCAATACTTTGGCCACCTGATGTGAGGAACTGACTCATTGGAAAAGACCCTAATGCTGGGAAAGATAGAAGGCAGGAGGAGAAGGGGATGACAGAGGATGAGATGGTTGGTGGCCTCACTGACTCGATGGACATGAGTTTGAGCAAGCTTCAGGGGTTGGTGATGGACAACGAGGCCTGGCATGCTGCAGTCCATGGAGTCACAAAAATTTGGACACACCTGAGCAACTGAACTGAACTGAAAGACTCATTGTGTTTATAAATATGTTTTTAGGAACTGTGCTAAGAGCACATTATGATCCCTAAAATACTGCCTCAAAAAAACAATGAAGGGAATTTTATATTGCGAGATATACAACCAAAAAAAATCATTAAATCTAGAGTAGTATACAAGCTACCTTTAGATACGTGCAGAATTCTCAAGAAGATTGTATTCCCTAATGGTTTAAATTACCAGAAATAATTTTTCTCCCTGTGACCACAGAGATGTTGGTCAGAATGTTAGTCATTACACATTTAATTTTATAACCTTGAGTGTGTGGACCAAACAGCAGCTCAGGAGGCAAAGTTGCAGTGTGTGAATGCACATTTAAACACATTCACTTACACAAGTTCTAGCAATAATACATGGATGAGAGAAAGGGTTTCAGAAAAAGCCTTTGTATATTAGTTGAGTCACATGTCATTTTAAATGACTGTGTGCCTTGAAATCACAAAAGGAAACACGTTAGCACTCTAATTGTATTCATACTTGGAACCTGATTTTTTTTCTAACACGAAAGAGAAAAAAAAAAAAATTAGGCAACTCTGGCCTCCTGTCCAGTTAGGCAGACTCAAGATCTCTAAGGAGGCTAAGGGAGCAGTCCAGTGCCTGTTTCAGAAAGGTGCATCAATACCCTTAACCCAGGAAAGAGGAATATGGAAAGTGGCTAATTCAATTTCCATATAGAAAATGGTATTTCTGACTTCCTAGAAAAGCAGAACATTCTGAACTCCCCAAGAGAGCTTCTTCCCGGAGCTGAGGGCTGGCAAGGCCAGGAAATTTTAACTGGTTTGTTTAGATGGATTCCCAGAGGACATGTCAAAGTTCAAAGGAAGTTGTTACTAAAAGAAACCAGAGCCAACCATAATGAACTCATGCCACCTTGAAAGTCCCTGAATGTTAGTTATACCAGCAGACTCAAGAAGAAAGGTCAGAGAATACTAATGAAGACTTCTTTTCTTTCCATATCTTCAGTGAGTAGGCACAAACATAAAATTCTCAAGAGGATTTTAAGAGTACATAAGATCCATTTTACTGCAGAGAACAGACTTTTAGGACACTTCTGCCAGAAAAGCCTGATCAATATAGAGCTGTAAAACCAATTATGTGTGCTGAGCTGTGCAGGGAAAACACAGGGTCACTCACCTCTTTTTTCAGAGCCCTTTCTCTGAGGGTCTCTGACCTACAGAAATCTATTGGAAGATATGAGGGTTCAGTCAGATAAACTGAAAGATACTTCATTTTATTTTGCAGATAATTCATATCATTTTCCAGAGAATGGTTTATATAATTTCCAGTCATTAAAAGTTACAAAAAAGGCAAAATCTCCCTGAAACTCTGTATCTCATTATCTATGTGGACAAAATAATTCAGTCAGTTGAATTCTAGGTGGTTATTATAGTATGGAGAAGAGCTGGAAAAACAGAATGAACTGTGTCAAAATTGTGGTCACATTTCAAATATCTGAAGTTTAGGTTTGCTGTCTCTAAATGAGTAATTACAAATTCTGTTACAATGAAATTCTCTTAAAATTTGTCTTTGGTTTTAAATAATCCCAGCCTATGCCAAAAGATTTTCAACACCTATGTTACGTTGACTTCAATTAAATCACACAGTTGTCTGTCTTCACACACTATGTTATCACGTGGATCTTCCCATTGTATAAAGAACCTATGAATTACCCAGGGGGAATTGCTAAACTTCTGTGAATTACTTTAGGCACTACCTCTATAAAATCATTATCTACACAGTTTATCTACAAAAATTATGTATTTTTCACACCTGAAACACCCAGCTGGTCCTCCAGGAGCAGGGTGGTTTTCTATCCATGCATTTACACTACTTGCTTCCACGTTGCTAGTGAGCCAGAACAAATTATTAAGAAGGTAAGGTCAAAGTAAAAACCATACCTTCCCATTTCTCTAGATAACTACAGTAAACATTTCTTTTCTGAATCAGATGACTTAAACTGAATACAGTTACAAGTTATGAGCTCTTCTCAGACTGCTAAAAAAACTGAACAGTATTTAAAAGCTGAGCAGTTTGAATTATGAGTATTACTATTTAAGAATTGCCATTTAAGTTTTTATAAGGTTATTCATTGACCCTATTTATTTTATTAAAGAATTAATGATACATGATTAAATGCAAAAAGTCAATGAGATAAATGTAGAAAAGGTTTTCTGCAATAATAAAACAAACCAAGGGTCAGTATAATGGTGTAGGTGAGACAATTAAACCTAGAATCAGTGCTATCCAATAGAAATTTCTGTGGTGATTGAAATGTTCTCTCCACTGTGCAATACAGTAACCACTCACCAACTTGGGCAATTGGACACTTAGAATATTTCCTAATGTGACTAAGGAACTGAACTTTAAGTTTTAGTTAATTTTAATTAATTTGAATGTCAATAGCCACATGTGGCTCATGCCTATCATATTGTATAGCACAGATATTGATAAGCTTATACTTGAAAGAAATGGAAAATAATAAAAACGATGATACAAATCAGGATTTAAAGTGTAAAGACAATCTGATAAATCAGCTCATTAAAGGAACATTAATGGGAGAAATGGACTTACTAAGAATAATCACAAGTTGCACACAGTGATGGAAAAATCTCTAGATACAAATGAAGTTTCCACTATGTTCTGTAGAATATGATTTGACAACTCACTGAGGTTTATTGGAACTCTACTGAGATAATAACTGCATAATCCCAATTATGCTGACTTCAATTAGATCACACAGTTGTCTGTCTTTACACACTATGTTATCATGTGGATCTTCCCCTTGTATAAAGGACCTATGAATTACCCAGGGGCAATGGTTTAACTTCTGTGAATTACTTTAGGCGCTCCTCTATAAAATCATTATCCACACAGTTTATCTACAAAAATTATGTATTTTTCATGCCAGAAACACCCAGCTGGTGCCCTGGGGCAGGGTGGGTTTCTATCCATGTGTTTGCACTACTTGTTTCCACGTTTTAGTGAGCCGGAACAAATCATTAAGAAGGTAAGGTCAAAGTAAAAACCAGACCTTCACATTTCCCTACATAACTATGGTAAACATTTCTTTTCTGAATCAGATAACTTAAACTGAATATATTTTAAAACAGAATCTACATGAATTTTTCAAATATGTGTCTCCAATGTTTGATATGAAATACTTTCCTTTGATATTGTGCTCTTTCGAGTATTAGGAGAAAAAGAGAACAAACTATTAGAAGATATCCCCAATTTCAACTGATTTTCTCCATGCTCAATTAGATTTAATTAAGTGCTCTAAAAAGACACAATATTTTACTGAAATTATTTTTCTGACTGAGTCATTCATTTATCCATTTACTATTCATTAGGAAGAAAAGTTAATGGGTGAGATAACCAGAAAATAATCAAGATAAGGTAATAGCTGATACAGATCAGGTGTCAGGAAGGGCATTTCTGTGTAAGATAACCACAGAAACAGGCAATAATATCTATGTGGGTGAATATTTCACTCTTAATTAAAAACGAGGTTTCTTGGGATGCTTTGATCATGCAACATGGCAGACCATTGCATATAAAATATAAAGCTCAAGGCAAAGCATGGGGGAGATTATGCAAGTTTGGGCACATTCTGAAGTTGAAACCATGAGATCTAGTGGGCTCTCCTTTGAGCAGTGTGCAGGATTAAAGGGACTAGAGCAGGATGCTAGGAGAATTTCAGCAGGGAAGGGTACGGATTGAGGCAAAAGGCTTAAGGGAATAGGAGAATTATCTGGTGATTAGGTGACATGGGGTTCAGAAGGTAAAGAATCTGCCTTCAATGTGGGAGACCTGGTTTCGATCCCTGGGTTGGGAAGAGTCCCTGGAGAAGGGCATGGCAACCCACTCCAGTATTCTTGCCTGGAGAACCCCCATCGACAGAGGAGCCTGAGTTGGACACGACTGAGCGACTAAGCACACAAAGTGATGTGGAAGCCAAGAGAGTGGATATTTCAAAGCTCTACTAATCAACAGATTAGAATGTTACCCAAGACATCTGGTAAGATCAAGGGCAAAAAACATTTTTAGTGTGGCAATAAGTGGAATCACTGATAGACTTAACCCGACCAGTTTTAGCAAAATGTGGGGCATAAATCAATTATAGTGGATTAAAGAGTAAATGGTTGATGAGGAATGAAGACAGTAAATGAACAGAAGCACTCCTTTGGCTGTTTCAGATGAGCAGTGATGTTTCAGAAGGTCGATGCTGAGGGTCAGCAATGTCCACATACCAAACAGGTCACACCATTGCGAACCACATCTAGTGTGGTGATGAATCTTCCATTCAAGCTCCCTTAGACTCATAAGTATAGGCTCTGGTTCAAAGCATCTTTACAGCTGACAATCCTCAATATTAGCGGGGAGCAAAGAATGTCACAGATACAAAGATTTGAGCAAACTAGAAACTGCCATACAAATGTTAGCTATTATGGTCATTATTACTACAATTTGGTCTTGTTAGATTGTGGTCTGTGTATTAGCCCAGCTTATATGAGAGTTGAAAAACAAATTGAAAAGTCTGCCCAATGGAGTTTGTGGAGAGGAAACATCAGTAGTTAACTTATGCATTATGCATATAATTTAGACTCAATAGATCCAGTGGATGACTGCTATGAACAATTGCCCTCTTTAGACAGCACCATGTGAACTTCCTGATAGAAAGAAAGCATTCCAAGGTCCTATGTAATTGGATGTGATAATAACGGGAGGATTGGCTGCTTGCTTGCTTCTCATTTCAGTGGGATGATTTGAATAAGTTCTTTATAAAAATTGTAACTGCTGTCATTTTGATAACAGTCCAAGTTGAAAATCCGGATTGTTGGGTGCAGACCCTTGCCAGCTCTAAACAAATAGAGGTTGGCTAACAAAGGATTTGAAGTGCACCCTTTCCAGGCTATGAAGTCTCCAACATGGGCAAGATTTTCCTATTGCTATTCAAACTTAAGCAGGGGTTTATAGAATCTTTGAAATCTTCCTCTTTCACCCCAGAATTCTCAATTTCAGCCACTTTGCTTTATCTAAGATAAATCCTTCAGCCTACATCCAATACACATCAATAATTCTCTGCACTTTTATTTTTTTACTTTGGAGCTAAATATTCTATGTTTTAAATTTATTCATTAATTAACCCAATATAATTGAACACTTACTATATTTCTGGCCTTATTCAAAGGATGTAATAATAGTAGACAGTTCTTGATTCCAAGGAGTGAGTGTGTCACAATTCAGTGAGATAATTGCTAGAATAAAGGCACATGCAGGAGAGTGACCAACCTTCCAAAGGTGGAAAAGTGGTGAGGGAGAGTCAAGTTTCACAGAGGAAGTATGATTTAAATTGGGGTTATTTGCAGAAACATGGATGAACCTAGAGAGTGTCATACAGGGAGAAGTTAGAAAAAGAAAAACAAATATTGTATACTAATGCATATATGTGGAATCTAGAAAAAAATGGCATAGATGATCTTATCTGCAAAGCAGAAAGAGAGACACAGGGGTAGAAAATAAATATATGGATAGCAAGAGGTAAAGGGGGTGGGGGGCAGGATGAATTGAGAGATTGGGATTGACAAGTATACACAATTGATACCAAGTATAAAATAGATAACTAATGAGAACATACTGTATAGCCCAGGGAAGCCTACTTATAGCACCAAAGTGACCTGTATCAGAAGGAAATCCAAAAGGGAGGGAATATATGTGTATGTGTGGCTGGTTCACTTTGCCGTACAGTAGAAACTAACACAATATTGTAAAGCAATTATACTCCAATAAAAATTAATTTAAAAAATAGTTAATCTTATATGAATTTCACCATAATAAAAATGGATTTCTACAAAAAATGAATTAGTCTTAAAGAATTTTGATGTTCAGACACGAGGAAGAGGAAAGTTTTATTTTTTGATTTTAACGTCAGAGATTTTGCCTTATTCAACTCTTTTTTTCTCTTAATGTGCCTGCTCTAGATGGCATGTTTGCATCCACCTCCCTGCCAAATTCATTTGGTGAAATCACAAGAGATGGCAGTAGATGGTGGGGCATTTGGGAGCTGATTAGGTCATGAGGGTAGAGGTCTCATGAAAGGAATTAGTGCCCTTAAAAGGAAAAGACCTCAGAGGGCTCCCTCATCCCTCCACTATATGAAAGAGGAACAGTGAAATGATGGTCCTCTGTGGACCAGAAAGCAGGCTCTCACCAGACAATAAACGTGCCAGCACCTTAAGCCTGGACTTCACAGCCTGCAGAACTGTGAGAAATAAATGTTTGTTGTTTAAGCTACCCAGTCTATGGAATTTTTGTTATAGCAGTCCAAGCAAAGAAAGCACTTAATACAGTGAATTGAACATGAGAATCCAAAAATACTTGTTAAATTAAATCTAAATGTTGTTAAAAGTATCCTATTGATTCCTTTGCCTTTACATTCTTCTTGAACATAATATATAACCTGTAGGTTTATGTTCCTATTACTTTTGAATTGGAAGACTGGATTGATACACATACTCTACCATGGCTAAAACAGGCACTTATTGGGAACTTGCTGTATAGCACAGGGAGCTCAGCTCGGAGCTCTGTGATGACCTAGACGGGTGGGAGGTCCAAGATGGAAGGGATCTATGTCCACATACAGCTGATTCACTTCATTGTACAGAAGAGACTAATTCAACACTATAGAGTATTTATACTCCAAATAAATACAGGTTTTGCAAATATTATATCTCTTTTAAACTCTGCCATCCTATTTATGCTACCAACTCATATTACTTCCCAGTTTCTCCGTTAATGGTTTCTCCATTAATGGTTTGAATGGTTTGAATTCCTTTATAAATTAAGTGAGATGATAGCTACTTCAACTTGGTCTCTTGAAAGTTATTGCTTCCTTCCATGCATTTTGGAGGATCTCTACAAATTCTTAAATTAAGTATTCTCAAACTTAGATTAACTGGAGTTGTCAGCCATCAGATATGATGTTGGCAACTCATATAATGCTAATTTGCTGCTACGCCTTTTTAGATCTCAAGGTTTATGTATATGTATGTAGTTTCTTTCTCCACAGTTCCAAATCTGTTACAGGGAATGACTATTCTGATGTCTTACATATGAAAAAACAAGCTAAAGATAACACCGTTTTAAAAGTCAGAATGCATGGGGTTCCCAAGATTTATGAAGAAAGTCCCCAAATAAAGGCATTTGCAGGTCTGATCAATCTTGGTGCCCTCCTGTGGTTAAAACAAGCAAAAACTAAAGAAAATAAAAACAGCAGCAGCCAGTACCAGGGTTACAGGCAGAATGTGGTTTTTGAGAAGAAATGTTATTTAAAGCTCTTTCACAACATGAAATCAACCATTTGCTTTGCTATCATCACTATAGCTAGAGATCTTTGTCAAATGTGAGCTAGAGAAACTCTTTTTGGTTTAAGTATAAAGCTGTTTAAAGTCTAGACTAGTCTTTGCTCCCCTCACTCAATTGTGCTCAGCCCAAGGCCAAGGCTCAAAGGAAGCCATCTCATTTTTGCTGCAGGCCATTCTGATTATCCTGCTACTCTTGTTTCTTCTCAGTAACACACAATCTGAATTCTTCAAAGTTATTCTTTGCTATATTCTAAAGAGACCTTTGGGGCTTCATACAGCAAGGAATCTGCCTGCAATGCAGACACCTGGGTTCGATCTCTGAGTTCGGAAGATCCACTGAAGCAGGCATGGCAACCCACTCTAGTATTCTTGACTGGAGAATTCCATGGACAGAGGAGACTGGCAGACTACAGTCCTTGAGGATGCAAAGAACTGACACAACTGAACAACTAACTTTACTTTTCAAAGAGAATTTTATCTCATTATACAAAAAGTCAAAAGATGCATTAACTAAATATCCAAAAAGTCAACATGTATGACCTTGAGCAAGTCAGCTATCTTTCCTGACCTGTTTCTTCAGTTCAGTTCAGTCGCTCAGTTGAGTCCAGCTCTTTGCAACTCCATGAATTGCAGCACGCCAGGCCTCCCTGTCCATCACCAACTCCTGGAGTTCACTCAAACTCACATCCATTGAGTCAGTGATGCCATCCAGCCATCTCATCCTCTGTTGTCCCCTTCTCCTCCTGCTCCCAATCCCTCTCAGCATCAAAGTCTTTCCAATGAGTCAACTCTTTGCATGAGGTGGCCAAAGTACTGGAGTTTCAGCTTTAGCCTCATTCCTTCCAAAGAAATCCCAGGGCTGATCTCCTTCAGAATGGACTGGTTGGATCTCCTTGCAGTGCAAGGGACTCTCAAGAGTCTTCTCCAATACCACAGTTCAAAAGCATCAACTCTCCGGCACTCAGCTTTCTTCACAGTCCAACTTTCCATCCATACATGACCACTGGAAAAACCATCCTCTTTACTAGATGGACCTTTGTTGGCAAAGTAATATCTCTGCTTTTGAATACACTGTCTAGGTCATAACTTTCCTTCCAAGGAATAAGTGTCTTTTTATGGCTGCAATCACCATTAGCAGTGATTTCGGAGCCCCCCAAAATAAAGTCTGACACTGTTTCCACTGTTTCCCCATCTATTTCCCATGAAGTGATGGGACCAGATGCCATAATCTTTGTTTTCTGAATGTTGAGCTTTAAGGCAACTTTTTCACTCTCCTCTTTCACTTTCATCAAGAGACTTTTTAGCTCCTCTTCACTTTCTGCCATAAAGGTGGTATCACTGCATATCTGAGGTTATTGAGATTTCTACTGGCAATCTTGATTCCAGCTTGTGTTTCTTCTAGCCCAGCGTTTCTCATGTACTCTGCATAGAAGTTAAATAAGCAGGGTGACAATATACAGCCTTGACGTACTCCTTTTCCTATTTGGAAACAGTCTGTTGTTCCATGTCCAGTTCTAACTGTTGCTTCCTGTCCTGTATACAAGTTTCTCAAGAGGCAGGTCAGGTGTTCTGGTATTCCCATCTCTTTCAGAATTTTCCACAGTTTATTGTGATCCACACAGTCAAAGCCTTTGGCATAGTCAATAAAGCAGAAACAAATATTTTTCTGGAACTCTCTTGCTTTTCTGGTGATCCAGCAGATGTTGGCAATTTGGTTCCTCTGGCTTTTTAAATCCAGCTTGAACATCTAGAAGTTCATGGTTCACGTATTGCTAAAGCCTGGCTTGAAGAATTTTGAGCATTACTTTACTAGCATGTGAGATGAGTGCAATTGTGTGGTAGTTTGAGCATTCTTTGGCATTGCCTTTCTTTGGGATTGGAATGAAAACTGACCTTTTCCAGTCCTGTGGCCACTGCTGAGTTTTCCTAATGTGCTGGCATACTGAGTGCAGCACTTTCACAGCATCATCTTTCAGGATTTGAAACTGAAATTGGAACTGGAATTCCATCACCTCCACTAGCTTTGTTCGTAGTGATGCTTTCTAAGGCCCACTTGACTTCACATTCCAGGATGTCTGGCTCTAGGTGAGTGATCACACTTTTGTGATTATCTTGGTCATGAAGATCTTTTTTGTAGAGTTCTTCTGTGTATTCTTGCCACCTCATCTTAATATCTTCTGCTTCTGTTAGGTCCATACCATTTCTGTCCTTTATCAAGCCCATCTTTACATGAAATGTTCCCTTGGTATCTCTGATTTTCTTGAAGAGATCTCTAGTCTTTCCCATTCTGTTGTTTTCCTCTATTTCTTTGCATTGATCACTGAGGAAGGCTTTCTTATCTCTCCTTGCTATTCTCTGGAACTCTGCATTCAGATGCTTATATCTGTCCTTTTCTTTGCTTTTCACCTCTCTTCTTTTCACAGCTATTTGAATGGCCTCCCCAGACAGCCATTGTGCTTTTTTGCATTTCTTTTCCATGGGGATGGTCTTGATCCCTATCTCCTGTACAATGTCACGAACCTCCATTCATAGTTCATCAGGCACTCTATCTATCAGATCTAGTCCCTTAAATCTATTTCTCACTTCCACTGTATAATCATAAGGAATTTGATTTAGGTCATACCTGAATGGTCTAGTGGTCTTCCCCACTTTCTTCAGTTTCAGTCTGAATTTGGCAATATGTAGTTCATGATCTGAGCCACAGTCAGCTCCCGGTCTTGTTTTTGCTGACTGTATAGAGCTTCTCCATCTTTGGCTGCAAAGAATATAATCAATCTGATTTCGGTGTCAGCCATCTGGTGATGTCCATGTTTAGAGTCTTCTCTTGTGTTGTTGGAAGAGGGTGTTTGCTATGACCCATGTGTTCTCTTGACAAAACTCTATTAGCCTTTGTCCTGCTTCATTCTGTATTCTAATGCCAAATTTGCCTGTTACTCCAGGTGTTTTTTGACTTCCTACTTTTGCATTCCAGTCCCCTATAATGAAAAGGACATCTTTTTGGGGTGTTAGTTCTAAAAGGTCTTGTAAGTCTTCTTAGAACCGTTCAACTTCAGCTTCTTCAGCATTACTGCTTGGGGCACAGATTTGGATTACTGTGATATTGAATTGTTTGCCTTGGAAACGAACAGAGATCATTCTGTCGTTTTTGAGATTGCATCCAAGTACTGCATTTTTGGACTCTTTTGTTGACCATGATGGCTACTCCATTTCTTCTGAGGGATTCCTGCCCACAGTAGTAGATATAATGGCCATCTGAGTTAAATTTACCCATTCCAGTCCATTTTAGTCTGCTGATTCCTAGAATGTCGATGTTCACTCTTGCCATCTCCTGTTTGACCACTTCCAATTTGCCTTGATTCATGGACCTAACATTCCAGGTTCCTATGCAATATTGCTCTTTACAGCACCGGACCTTGCTTCTATCACCAGTCACATGCACAACTGGGTATTGTTTTTGCTTTGGCTCCATCCCTTTATTCTTTCTGGAGTTATTTCTCCACTGATTTCCAGTAGCATATCAGGCACCTACCAACTTGGGGAGTTCCTCTTTCAGTATCCTATTATTTTGCCTTTTCATAGTATTCATGGGGTTCTCAAGGCAAGAATACTGAAGTGGTTTGCCATTCCCTTCTCCAGTGGACCACATTCTGTCAAATCTCTCCACCATGACCCGCCCATCTTGGGTGACCCCACAGGGCATGGCTCCTAAATATTAAGGAGGTGGTTATCAAATTATTTCTCAAGTCTCTTTAGATTTTATCATTCTATGGTGGCGAAGCTTTTTTGTGGGGAGACTTAAAGACAAGTTAGTCATTCAAGCTGGATTTAGAGAAGGCAAAGGAACCAGAGATAAAATTGGAAACATAGAAAAAGCAAGGGACTTCCAGAAAAATATATACTTCTGCTTTATTGACTAAGCCAAAGCCTTTGTCTGTGCGCATCACAACAAATTGGAAAATTCTTGAAGAGATGGGAATACTAGACCACCTTACCTGCCTCCTGAGAAATCTGTATGCAGGTCAAGAAGCAACAGTTAGAACTGGACATGGAAAAACAGGCTGGTTGCAAATTGGGAAAGGCTGTATATTGTCACCCTGACTATTTAACTTATATGCAGGGTACATCTTGCAGAATGCCAGGCTGTGTGAAGCACAAACTGGAATCAAGATTGCCAGGAGAAATATCAGAAACCACAGATATGCAGATGACACCACCCTTATGGCAGAAAGAAAAGAGGAACTAAAGAGCCTCTTCATGAAAGTGAAAGAGGAGAGTGAAAAAACTGGTTTAAAACTCAGCATGCAAAAAAAAATGAAGATCATGGCATCTGGTCCCATCACCTCATGGCAAATAAATGCGGAAACAATGGAAACAGTGACAGACTTTATTTTCTTAGGCTCCAAAATCACTGCAGATGGTGACTGCATCCCTGAAATGAAAAGATGCTTGCTCCTTGGAAGAAAAGTTATGACCACCTAGACAGCATATTAAATAGCAGAGGCATTACTTTGCCAACAAAAGTCCGTCTAGTCAAAGCTATGTTTTTTCCAGTAGGCATGTATGGATGTGAGAGTTGGACCATAAAGAAAGCTGAGTGCTGAAGGACTGATGCTTTTGAAGTGTGGTGTTGGAGAAGACTCTTGTGAGTCCCTTGGACTGCAAGGATATCCAACTAGTCAATTCTAAAGGAAATCAGTCCTGAATATTCGTTGTAAGGACTGATGCTGAAGCTCCAATTCTGTTACCACCTGATGCAAAGAACTGACTCATTTGAAAACACCCTGATGCTGGAAATGACTGAAGGCAGGAGGAGAAGAGGACGACAGAGGATGAAATGGTTGGATGGCATCACTGACTCAATGGACGTCAGTTTGAGCAAGTTCCAAGAGTTGATGGCATGGGAGTTGAGGCCTGGCATGCTGAGTCCATGGGGTTGCAAAGAGTCAGACACGACTGAGCACTGAACTGAACTGATAACCCCATCATAGCACCATAGTATCTATATTCAAGTGGCAAATTTATGGAAATCATTTTCTAATAAAACTGCTTTCTATAAAAACTGTCCCTGGGGCTTCAAAGAGTCGAACACGACTGAGCAACTGAACTGAACTGAGAACTGCTCACTTGTATGGCTGCATACCTGGAACCTATACAAGATTTCCTATGTGGCTTTTGACCATCACTGAACAATACTACTGCGGATTTAATAACAGCATATTGTGATTACACATGTATGTATATGTTTACGTGCTCTGTGGTACACGCTTCAAGGGACGAGTTCAGGATGCTATTAGAGTTATGACTGCACCTGATCTAGACCTGCAGAGTTCAGGATTTAAAAAATGAGCAATAAATGAGAAATGTGGGAGTAAAAAATGATCAAAGAAAACTTCAGGAGAGAGGATCCTGAGGCATGAAGAGCTAGCTAACATCATTTTTCTAAGAACGAGAGCCTATGGAAGGGTTTTAGATATTGAAGTGATGTGATCAGGTTTTCCTTTCCTTAAAGATTACCCTGATTTCTCTGTGGAGAATGGGTAGAAAGGCAAGAAAACTTTTGGAGTCCTGCTAATTCATAATCCATAGCAGCAGTTTTCCCTTTAATTTTCCTCTCAAGTTTTACTCTTGATTGGCAGTTCCTTCAGAGTTCTCTCTTCTCAAAAAAACTCTCCAAAAATATTCTCACTTGTGTCTTGAATCTTTTCCCTCACTGTATATAGTATCTTTCTCTTTACCAGTAGCTCCCTGCCTTTTTTATGAAAACATGATGCTTCCTCCAACTTGCTGAATAAATCAAAGGAACAACAACAAAAAAAAAAGGAACAAAAATGGGACAGGAAATATATAGTCCCACAGGATTGCGCTCAAAAGTGTCTCACGCTTTGTTTAATGCTCTACTGTTACCGTCTTGAAATTCTTCATTCTTAAATACGAGGCCCCACATTTTCACTTGGCATTGGGCTCCAACAATTATTTTGCCATTTAGGTAGTGAAGATAAATTATTTTGGTTGTGTTTGAGTAGAGGTAAACGTTTCTTCTATATTCTTCTACATGTCATTTCCACGTCCAAAGTTTTGGCCACTTCTCTTCATTTTTAGTTCCACCACAATAATCTAAGTTATCATTCTCTTTTCCTGATATTACATCAGTAATTAATATTAGGCAAAATAGACTTTTATAAAGTTTTTAGATAAAAAGAGGAATATTTTACAATGACAAAGCATCGGTCTGTCAGGAAGATATAATAATATAAACAGTGTGTGTGTGTCTGTGTGTGTGTGAGTTGTGTCTGACTCTCTGAGACCCTATGGACTGTAGCCCGCCAGGCTCCTCTGACCATGGGATTTCCCAGGCAAGAATAGTGGAGTGGGTTGCCATTTCGTTCTCCTTCTTCCCCACCCAGGGATCCAACCTGTGTCTCCTGCATTGGCAGGCAGAATTTACCACTGTGTCACCTGGGAAGCAGTATAAACAATATACGTACATAATGACTGAGTGATGAATGAGGCAGAACTGGCAGAACTGAAGGCAAAAGTAAATAATTCAATGACAGTAGTTGGAGATCTCAATACCAATTTTTTCAATAATGGATACAAAAACTAGGCAGATGATCAACAAGAATATAGAAGACTTCAACACTGTAACCCAACTAGGCCTACTACATATTTACAAAATATCCTACTACCAACGTTAGAATATACATACTTCTCAGGAACATGTGGAACATTCTCTAGCATAGACCATACTCTGAATCATTAAGCCAGCTTCAATAAATTTGAAAGGACTGAAAATTTTCAAAGTCATTGACAGAAAGAAATTTGGGAAGTTCACAGTTATGTGGCAATTAAGCAACATATGTGTAAATAATCAATGAATCAAAGAAGAAATTATAAAGGAAATTACAGGATACTTTGAGGTGAATGAAAGCAAAAACACAACATACCAAAACTTTTGTAATACAGGTAAGGCAGTGAGTGCCTAGAAGGAAATTTATAGCTGTAACCCATTCCAGTACTCTTGCCTGGAGAATTCCATGGACAGAGGAACTGGGCAGGCTACAGTTCATGGGATCGCAAAGAGTCAGACACAACTGAGCGACTTTCACTTTCAAATACCTATATACAAAAAAATAAAAAAAAAGACTTCAAATAAATGTCTTAACTTTTCAGGTTAAGACATTGGAAACAAAGAGCAAACTAAATTTAATGTAAGCAAAGTGAAGGAAACAATAAATAGTGGAGTAGAAATCAGTGAAATAGAGAATAGAAAAGCCGTAAAGAAAATCAATGAAAAATGCTTGCTCTTTGAAACAATCAAGAAAACTGACAAAACCTTTACCAAGAATCACCAAGAAGAAAGAGAACACTTAGACAACTTGAATCAGAAATGACATTAGCAGCATCACTACTGACCTTACAAAAATAAAAAGATTTGTGAAAGGAGACCATGAACACTTGTATCAATAAATTAGGTAATTCTGGTGAATGGATCAACTCCTGGAAATATACAAACCACCTAACTGCAGTTTAAAGAAGAAAGATACAATATAAGTAGCCCTCTAACAAGTAAATAGAGGTTTATTTACAAAACAAAATCCTCCCAGAAAAGCCCAGGCACAGATATCATCAAATTCTATCAAATACTTAAAGAATTAATATCACTACTTCACAGACTATTCCAAAATAATAGAAAAAATATAAAATAATGTTTTAAGGAAAACACGCCTTCTATAATAGCATCACAAAGGGGAATACTTAGCAATAGAATTAATGAAACAAGTGCAAAGTTTGTAAATACTGTAAGACTTGTTGAGAGACATTCTAAAAATTGAAAGAGCCCATGTTCAGTCAATTCCAGAAAAATAAATGACCCAGTCAAAAAATGGGCTGAAGAACTAAATAGACATTTCTCCAAAGAAGACATACGGATGGCTAACAAACACATTGAAAGATGCTCAACGTCACTCATTATCAGAGAAATGCAAATCAAAACCACAATGAGGTACCATTTCACACCAGTCAGAATGGCTGCCATCCAAAAGTCTACAAGCAATAAATGCTGGAGAGGGTGTGGAGAAAAGGGAACCCTCTTACACTGTTGGTGGGAATGCAAACTAGTACAGCCACTATGGAGAACAGTGTGGAGATTCCTTAAAAAACTGGAAATAGAACTGCCATATGACCCAGCAATCCCACTGCTGGGCATACACACCAAGGAAACCAGAATTGAAAAGAGACACGTGTACCCCAATGTTCATCGCAGCACTGTTTATAATACCCAGGACATGGAAGCAACCTAGATGTCCATCAGCAGATGAATGGACAAGAAAGCTGTGGTACATATACACAATGGAGTATTACTCAGCCATTACAAAGAATACATTTGAATCAGTTCTAATGAGGTGGATGAAACTGGAGCCGATTATATAGAGTGAAGTAAGCCAGAAAGAAAAACATCAATACAGTATACTAACACATATATATGGAATTTAGAAAGATGGTAATGATAACCCTATATGCAAGACAGCAAAAGAGACACAGATGTATAGAACACACTTTTGGATTCCGTGGAAGAGGGAGAGGGTGGGATGATTTGGGAGAGTGGCATTATACTATCATGTAAGAAACGAATTGCCATTATAGGTTTGATACAGGATACAGGATTCTTGGGGCTGGTGCACTGGGATGACCCAGAGAGATGATATGGGGAGGGTGGTGGGAGAGGGGTTCAGGATTGGGAACTCATATACACCCGTGGCGGATTCATGTCAATATATGGCAAAACCAATACAGTATTGTAAAGTAAAAATAAAATAAAATAAAATATAAAAAAAAATAAAATGTTAAACATGGACCACATGTATGTACCAGCAATTCCACTCTCAGGTATTCCCCCAAATAACTGATAACATATATATACAACATTTTATGTAAATGTGTATAACAGCATTATTCATAGTAACCCTAAAGTGGAAAACACCAAGTGCCCATCAACTGAACTAAACAATTGATATATTGCTACACAAAATATGACATATCCACAGAATGGAACATCATTTGGCAGTAAAAAATGAAGCATTGATACATGCTCTAACATAGATGTACCTTGAAAACAGATTCTAAGTGAAAGAAGCCAGACACAGAAGACAACATATTGTATGACTGATTCATTCATTTGTATGAAATTTCCAGGCTGGGAGAGTTTCCAGAGAAAGGAGATTAGTATTTACCAGGGGCTGTCACTTCCTTCCTTTCTTGCTTCCATTATATTCCATTACAGATTGCCAGCTCAGCTTTTCTTTCTGGCTTACTTCACTCTTACTTCACAGAGCATGTGGCCTCTGATGTCAGAATGCTTGTCAAATTCTGGCCCCTTCCCTTCCCTTATTAAGGAGGGATTTGGGGCAAGTCACTCATCTTCTCTCAACCTCACAAAATAGGTTTCAATCACATTAGAAAAAAAGGAAGTGGTACCTACGCATGATTTTTTCAAGTGGGGGCAAGTTCAGTTTTGTAAAAAGTTTCCCCCAAATTGCAGAATATATCTCATAGGATTGTATAAGGATTAATCAGAGACTACATGGAAACACCATAATGATTCAGAAGTGGTAGTTAGTGTTATTAATTTATGTTCAATAAATTAATCTCATAAATGAACAATCTTTTTAAATCTAGAAGACAAAAAAATCATGTCATTCTTATCTTTAGTGACTCTTCTCCCTTCCACCAATTTTTTGATTTGGTGGTTAAGTTCTGAGCTACCTATCAATTTTTACTTGCTATGTAAAATATTTAAAAAGAAGTGTTACTGTTTCTAGCTTTATAGCCTAAAAGAAGGCTTACCTTTTGTGTACGTTTTCCATTTCTGGTATTAGACTTCCCCTTTCCTGCTGATTTGTTGTTCAAATAAAAATAAACATTGAAAACAGCTAAGATGACTCACTAGTTGGATTTTGAAAAGATGAATATACACTTGAAACTCCTCCCCCCCTCAAATAAGCTGCTTTTTTTTCTCTTCCTCTTCAGGTACCACTCTTTTGAGCTGGTGGTCAGTTGATACGGACTAATGTTCAGTGACTCTGTCCTTAGAGGACTTTTAATTCTAAGGCAGACAAAAGAGCCCCAGCCTTCCAGCAGAATCATTCCAGGAGACACTGGGAGCATATTTCTAGTATTGTAAAAATAGGTAATTTTCTAGAGTATATACCCATTTGATAGTATTATAATAATACAATTACCTCCCCAATATATTAAAAACTCACCAAGCCTAAGTTCAAATTTCAAACTGGTGTTTGTTTCCACACATTTTCAGCAGAAAAGATAGGAAGTATGTTTTTCTTTTAAAACCAAACTACACTGAGCTCTCAGTTATAATACTACCAAATTCAACTACAAAATTATGGAGTTTTTGCTTCAATTTATTGATTTCACATCTGTATCTACTTTGCCCGCTGCTGAAAATTCCATCTTTCACTGATACCAACATAATTACAAATTCGTTCTTAACTATAATACACAGACAACAGTTCCAACATAATTATATGATTACTGAAAATAGTTTAAGGTTTTATCATAAGCTTTCACACTGTGGCATCAAATTATGACTGTTGAGATCACTTGGAAAAGTTCCTCTCTATGGGGTTATGTCAACCACTTATTAAACAGATAAAGTTCATTTGCATAATTTTTCTTTCAATACTAGGGATTCTTCAGATCAGATTATTCCATAATTATGTAAATTGTTTCAGTTAAATTTAAAAAACAAAGTATAAAAACCAAGTGTACTCATTCATACAAATACATGTATCCATTCTCTTCCATGTATATGTATGGCTGAGTCCCCTCATTATTCACCTGAAACTACCACAACATTGTTAATTGGCTATACCCCAATACAAAATAAAATCTTCAAAGTTACCAAAAAAAAGTAAAAGGAAAACCCACAACCAACTGTAATCAGAGAATAATTCTGGCTTATAGTCCTTTCTTTATTCTGTTTGTTTTCCATTCCAGTCTCTCTCTATATATTCTTTAATGAATGTTAGCATACTATACGGAGAAGGCAATGGCACCCCACTCCAGTACTCTTGCCTGGAAACTCCCATGGACAGAGGAGCTTGGTAGGCTGCAGTCCATGGGGTCACTAAAAGTCAGACACGACTGAGCAACTTCACTTTCACTTTTCACTTTCATGCACTGGAGAAGGAAATGGCAAGCCACTCCAGTGTTCTTGCCTGGAGAATCCCAGGGACGGGGGAGCCTGGTAGCCTGCCTTCTATGGGGTCGCACAGAGTCGGACAGGACTGAAGCGACTTAGCAGCAGCAGCATACTATAAATATTTTTCACTATTGAGAGTATATAAAGCTATTTTTCTTTACTTTTTATAACTTCAGGTTACTTTCTTATGTGGATGCAGTATAATTGAATTGACTAGCCATCTCCTGATGGACATTTTTATTGGTAAGCTTTTTTTGTGCATTTATAAATAACACTGCAACAAACAAATAGCCAAGTGGATATGTCTTATGCTTTTGCCGGTGTGTCTTTGAGTAAACTGCTAACAAGAGATTCCTAAAGAAACTGCTGGGTCAAATGGCAAATGAGTATTCAATTTTGTTAGATATTGTCAAGTTTACTCCAAGTTTCTTGCATTTCTACAGGCAAATATACTCATTTCCCACAGCCTAGTCAAAGAAATATTTGGTAAGTATTTGGACTTTTGTTAATCTGACAGATAGAAGCTGCATTTCTCTTACTAGAAGTGAGTTTGAGTAGCTATACCTGGATTGAAGGTCATTTGCATTGCTTTCTATGAGAATTACATGTTCATATTTATAGCCTTATTTATTAAATATGTAGTTTTGAGTATTCCTTTCTTTTTAGAAGACCTTCATGTATTGGCCTATTAACTCTTTGTAGTCTTGGTAGCTAGTAATTTTACAGTTTATCATTTAATTTTTACTTTACGTATTTTGTTGTGTGTGTATATATGATAGAAGATATTTTCCCCTGGATTTTAAGTATAGTTTAGGAAAACTTTTCCTACAACCCAGTAATAGGAAATTCACCCATGTATATTATTCCTAATAGATGTATGACTTTATATTACACATATGGAATTTATTCTAGTATATAAGCTCAAGAAATTCCTAAAATTTCACCACTGCTGGTGGAACCCACCATTGTCATTGAGAAGCTCGTGACTAGAGATCCATGGTTTGTTTCTGTGTGTTGTTTCAGTTTGTATCTTCTTACTTAAAACAACTGTGAATGTTTCAATAAATCAATAAAGTTCCCCATACCTCAAATTTTCCAAATTAAAAACCTCTTTGAACATTGAGAAAATGCGTCATTATTTTTGACAAATAGTACATTACAGCTTCACAGAAAGAATGTGTGACTATTTGGTTAAAAAAAATTGCTATTTCTCTAGTTGAGATTTTTGAGTTTAAAACAGCAATTGTTCAGTTGCTTAATAGTGCTGCTACATATATATATAGAAAAACAGCAACGGAATAGGGAGATGTCCTTGTAGGCAGGTAGACATTATGTGTTAAATGGTCTTGTTTTCAGCAGACTGGCACTGACTATTGCTTATAACATTTCATTCCATTTTTCCCTCTCAAGTTTAGGGAATTTAATACCCACAAATTGACAGAAAAACATAATATGTGATAAAGACTCACCACTACTAGATGCATCATTCAGATTTAGCAGGCCCCCTCCGAGCCCTCGGTAACTATGGTAACTGTAGGTCCCATTTCCGTTGATGTACAACACCTCCTGGGAGCCTGAAACAGCTGAGGTTGAGTAAGTGCCCTGGGCTGCCTCCGGTTTACACTGTTTGTCTGTTGGAGCAGACTCATCCTGCAATGACAATAGCATTTCATTATGTATCAAATCACCACACTATTTCATCTTGAACAGGACTATCTTATTGTTATCTACGTGTCTGCACTGAACAAGAAAAATACAGTCAACATTAAATCAGTACATATGTACATTTTCAACAACTTTGCTGAAAACTAAAAAAAGGAAAGCAAAGTAACAATGTGAGACAGATTGGAGATGGAGCAATTTACAATTTCCAACTGAATTTAAAATTACATGAAGAGAGTTGTTCACAATAGCAAAGAAAAGGAAGTAGCCTAAATGTCCACTGACAGATGAATAGCTAAAAATTATGGTATATAAATACAATGCAATATATTCAGTCTCAAGAAAAGAAGAAAACCCTGTCATAGCCTACCACATGAATGAATCTTGAGGATATAATGCTAAGTGAAATAAGCCTATCACCAAAAGATAAACATTCCATAATTCCCCTTATTTTAGATAAATTAGCCAAGCACACAGAAACAAAGTAGAATGGTGGTTGCAAGGGCCTGGGAGAAGGAGAGGTCGGGAGTTGTTCATTAGGTGATTGAGTCATGCAGAATTCGGGGAATGGTTCTGGGGAATCCCTTGCATAAAAATGCGCATATGGCTGACAATACTGGAAATTGTTGGGAGAGTGAAAACCACTGGGCTGTGCAGTATTTTTTTCTGTAGAGATATGTAGCCATTGCAACTTTGAAAGAAGGCAAAATATTCTATACTTCAAAGCAACTTTGAGGTTCTAGAGAAGAGGCTGGGCTTCCCTGGTGGCTCAGCTGGCAAAGAATAGGTCTGCAATGTAAGAGACCTGGGTTTGATCCTTGGGTTGGGAAAATTCCCCTGGAGAAGGGAACGGCTACCCACTCCAGTATTCTTGCCTGGAGAATTCCACGGACCGTACAGTCCATGGGGTCGCAAAGAGTCAGACATGACTGAGCGACTTTCACTTTAACTGAGAAGAGGCTAGCCTCAAACAATTCCACCATTAGGGTAACTTCCTAGTTTTCTGGTTGAAAACAGGTTGGGCAACATGATAAAACTGGAGTTTCTAGTTTAAAAAAATCAGTGGCTCCTATGATACATTCCCAATTTATTTTTCTGGGTTTGGAAAATGACAATAAAATACACCTATTGGAGAAGAGTTTCTTGATGACTAGAAAGGGAGAAGGAAGAAGGCATTGTCTCCCACAATATTTTCTCTCTGATTCTTTGTGTGATGAAATTAGTTTGAATTATTAAACATGCTACTTTTTAAATGTGCCTCAGTCTTTTCAATATTAACTGTTATTCCAAACCACAGAAACTGCACTGAGCAGGCAGATAATTAATTCCATGAATAATCAAAATAAGCCTTGTAGGGAATCATTTGTATTCAAACATAGATTTTCACTATTAATGTTTTGGTAGTCCACTATATGTTGAGAAATATAAAGTATCAAAATCCCAATAGAATCTGTTCAGCAGTATATTTTGGGCAAAAGTGTAATATAAAGTTAATTCATGTTTTTCACTTGAGTGATTACTATTATTGGTTTCAAAGAAGCCTAGATTCTAATGACATAAAAAATAAATATTCCCTGGAGTCACATTTTATCTTTATAAGCAACTTTTAATAATCATTAGCTCCTAAAGTTTTTAAAGTTGACAGCTTGCCCCTAGGTTGCTATGAAGATTATTTTCAAAAGAGGAATAAATTAATATCCTACAAGACTAAATATCTAGGCAATAAAACACATTTTATTCATCAGAAACCTGAAAAATCCTGTCCCAGATTTTATAGGACATAGTTCAAATTTTCTTAAAAATTCCATAATAGTGATGCATCAACATGATGAAATGACCACCAGCATTGCCAGCATTGTACGAGACAATGCAGAATTGTTTTGATTCAGATTTCTTTTGATTAAAAATATACAACAGATGAAACAGTTATGGTGACTTCTATAATTAGGGTCTGGTCTTATCAATAGATATCTGCTTTATGTATATAAGTATGCAATTCAAATTTGAAAAATTGGGCTTAGACTAGGACAGATAATTATTTATAGATGGAGGGCAAGACTGGAAATTATTTAGAAGAGTAGGCATTGCTTGCTTGTGACCCTCTCATTCACACACTGTTTGGGAAGATTGGCCCGTATCCTTTGTACTCTACCTATAGAAACTGGACAGGACAAACTTGAGTTTGCTGAACCTGATCTGGTATGTGGACAATATAAATTGAATTCCTAAGTCACTTCAAATGACAAAGGAATCCTTTACACATGTATCTTATATAGACATTTTTTAAAATTAAATTTGCCTGATTCTACTCAACTTTTGACAATAGGTTTCAAAAACATTGCATTTATATCTCCCAAGAACTTAAATTTTTCTTAGATTTTATACTCTCTACTATCTGTTAAATATGCTGCATATTTTCATTAACTTTTCTCTGCCTATAAATATTATCAGCAAATGGCAGAAAGTTTTCTGCTTGATTCAGCAATATTTTTCTTCTGTTTTCCTTTACCTTACATTGTTATAGCAATTGGAGATGAAAGGCATTTTGCGTCAATGTGAAATTATACTTTTAGTTCATCATTGAGATGATCTAGGTACAAGTGATGAGCTTTTTTAAGGTTAAAAAAAAATTGCATAGACCTCAAACAAGTTTATCTCTGCAAAATATGTATATCATTTAGGCATCAATTTACTTGAACTTCCTTTAAGATTGTTGCTTGATTTCTCCTGTCTTTACAAGGTCTTTGTAGTCAGTATGATAGTAGCATTTTTACTTAAGTTACTGCTCTAAATTTTCTTTGCTCTTCAATTATGGATGATGCGAGGGACTGCAATTTATTTCATGTATAAAGTGCTGGAAAACCTCTCTACCTTCTAAAAGTGTCTCTTCTTCCACTTCATAGCAAGTGTTTCAGAACTAAGCACATGTGGATAAGAATTTGCAGTGAAATTCATAAAAAGATCCGAGAGAACCAGAGCTCTAATTTAAACTGCTTTCTTGCTAAGGAAAAACATTCTGCACGTAATGTAAATGTGCTTACTACTTACGATGATAAGAAGTGATTTATGATGCCATCAAAACACACACACACACACACACACACACACTCACTCATGTATATAATAACACTCAGGCAGTAACTTCTTTCATATAGTTAAGAGCATCCACGCAGTTTCCACTTGGCCACACAAACGATCAAGAGGCCAACACAGAAGACTGAGAAGATGGCTCTTTGCAAAGATGCTGCCAAACCCACTAGGAAAGGTAACAATGGAAGACATATTTTGACAAAATCTAAATATTATAATGATAAGATCTGAAATAACAGAGAAGATAGATTTTGTTTCCAACCTGAGAAACCAAAGTCATAGCAGGAGAGCTTTCACCAAGAGTTTGAACAAAGTGTTCCCAGACAAGTTATGTTAACAAACTGGTAATATTTACACACACACACACACACACACACACACACACACACAGACATAATTTTATGAACAATAAATGCTTGAGAACTATTGACTTAAAGAAAAATACAGAAAAAATACAGTCCTTCACCTGATATACAAAGATACGTGGCTGGCAAGAAGTAACCTACTACACTGCTAACCTATTTACTCTCAAATTCTTCCTGATGGTCATAACATTTTATAATTACAAACAAGGGTTGAGAATTAACACTTTTAAATTGCAATCTTAAATGTAACACTATGCTATTTAGTTACAGACCAAAAATATCAAATTAAAAAAAGATGACTTTTTTCTATAGGTTTCTAATACTTAATTTTGAGTTCTGTTGTTAATATGATCGAAATGAAAATTTAAAAGTAATATTCCTTCGAGGTCATAAAATCTGATTGCAGATATAACTGTTTTGGTCACTAGTTTTCATACGTATAGCATAATATTTTTCACCTCAGAAAATTCTTTCAGTTTTAACCAAGCAGTACCAAACTGGTATTACATTAAATTGTAATCAAGTTTATGAATAAGAAAGATTTTATTTCAGTCATGGTATCTTGGTTTTGCTTCAGTATTCATCTTTAGTTATTTTTAACAATCTACACTTAGAACAATTCAAAACATTTTTTTACAAAATCCTTTTATTTGCAATTGGGCTTTTTCAATTTAAATAACAACTTCCTTAAATCATTTTTTTTCTATATCTTCTTTAATACAATATTCCCTTTTGGTAAGAGAGTTACAATACTCTAGCTTGTGATTCTATAGCAGATGTGGTTTCTGATATTACCTATGTAATGTAAATGTTACTCTTAAATTCTCACTTCCAGTTCCTGCCTTCCCTCTTAGGTTCGTGCCTGAATTTCTTAGTATTCAGTTACATCCATTTAATACTCTGAAATTAATTTATTTTCTCCTTCCTCCAGAGACCCCTTGCAAAAGTTTTTAATTAAAAAACAAAATAACACCTATTCTATTACCAATGTTTCTTGTTCTATTTACTACACCATGCCAAGATTTTTTTCTTCTCTTACACAGGTTTCTCTCAGTCAAATAATACCCAAGCCCTCTCAACTCCATCTTGGAAATGACCCTCATTGGCACACATCTGAGAAGCACTCATTGCTAATACATAATACAGAGCCCCATAATCCCTCCTCTGGGCTGCTGTGATAACCTTCTGACCAGTGTTTGCCCCTTCACTTCTTGTCCACATCTCCTCAAATGTATCTTTTAAAAATCACTTATCATGTTGATTTCTCTTTAAAATCTCCTGAGATTTCTTATTTCCTATAGAACAAAACGCAAAGCTCCTGGCATCTAAAGCCCTTCAGAGTTTGAGAACAATCTTTCCAGCCACATCTTCTGTCACTTCTCCTCATGCATTCTATACTCTGGTCATAGTTTAAGCTGAAAAAATAAATCTTACCAGTGTAATAGTCTGAGTTACCTAAATTGCCCCATATGTGCACCAATATATAGAAAGTTTCTTACCTGTAACTATTGTCTGTGTTATAGTCTCTGATGATGGTCTGTCATCAAATTTTTAATCTTTTTTCCAAAATTTTTACATATATATCTAATGATGAATGACAAAATAAAATTTGCTTTTTAGTACTTTATAAAAAACTTTGTGTGAAATCAAAAAGTTTTATGTAGGTATTTTCCTTACTCATCTAAATTCCAGATTGACAAAGTATTTTCTCTCTGAATTTCTAGTCTATCCCCTAGACAGGGCTTCCCAGGTGGTGCTAGTGCGAAAGAAAATAATCTACCTACCAATGAGGGAAACATAAAAGATGAGGGTTTGATCCTTAGGTCGGGTAGATACCCTGGACAAGGCCATGGTGACCCACTCCAGTATTCTTGCCTGGAGAATCCCATAGACAGAGGAGCCTGGTGGGCTACAGCCCATAGGGTCACAAAGAGTCAGACAGGACTGAAGCAACTTAGCACACAAGCATATCCCCTAGACACCTTCAAACAAAAGAAGTTGGGCTTATTTATCTGAAATTCTTGTATCTCTGCTACTGTATACAATTATCTTTATGAAAAATGCATGGAAAGCAAATAGAAAGTAAAAGATATCCTAGAAGAGAATAAAGACTTTAACTGAGTATATAAATTAGTTCTTTAGTTCTCAGACTGCTCGAGATCAAAGACCTTGAACCAAACATCCCACTGAAGATGAGGTCTAAAAAAATATCAAAACAATTCAGAAAATTAGAAATTTCTCCAAAACAAGATTCTAAACCCTATAGTTATGCTAGAATCCTTAGCTATAAAAATATTTCAAATGAAGTAAACATTTATAAAAAAAAAAACACTACAAGTTTGATAAAAATTCAGAACAAATGTGTGCGTGTGTGCGAGCATGCATGCTCAGTCGTGTGTCTGACTCTTTGCAACCCTATGGACTACAGCATGCCAGGCTTATCTGTCCATGGAATCCTCTAGGCAAGAATACTGGAATGGGCTGCCATTTCCTATTCCATTCAGAATAAATATTTTTAGCAATTAGACTTTGAGAAGCACAATGGAGGTCAATAAGATTTTTTTAGAGCAGTTAACCATTAGCTGTTACATAAGAATCATATTGGCATGGTGATATCAGAAGATTAAGGCTAATATCTGCATAATGGCTAACTGGAGTATGTTGTCAGGCAGCTTGGAGAAGTGCATTATTTTATCGACAATGTGATCAAATTTGATACATAAAAGCATGTTTTTAAAAGGATTTAACTAGATTCTGGTATTTAATTTTAGTCTGATAAAATGACAATGTTTTTATTTTATTTTGTCTACATCTAATAGTAGATTCTTGCCTGGGAAATCCCATGGACAGAGGAGCCTGGAAATATATATTACTGCTTAATGCTAAAATAAACTCATGAGTTTTAATGCTGTTTTTGATTGTAACATTTTAGATCAAATAAAAAAATAGCACATGTCATTTTAAAAGATAAATTAAGAGAAACAAACCAACTTTCTTTTCATTTCTGTGAATATAGCTTTTCCCAAAGTACAAGGTTAGGCTTCAATTTTTGTTAAAACTACGGTTGAATACACTTTCACAAACAGCTATAAAAACATAAACCAACAATCTCAAACCAAAGTACTTGAAAAATGATCTCTCAGATACAATATATTTATCCCAGATGTCAGTTACCCTAAATCTTCTAAGTATAGTTGTGGGAGGTATTACTACTGGATTAAGAAAATTAGACTCAATGGGAAAAAGAGATTTGAAAAATACAATGAAAGCTTTTTTTAAGAAAAACTTGGTCATGGCAGAAATTTTTCAATGTTTCATATTTCTTTTTGGGTAGGTAGAAAAAACTTGACTAATGATGTTATTTCAACACTGATGTTGGGAGGTAATCATAAGTGGTTTCAAAATTAAAGTAAAATAAAAAATAAATAAATAAACAAATAAAATAAAATAAATATATTAAAAAAGCAAAAAAACACTGATGTTGGGAGGTAATCATAAGTGGTTTCAAAATTAGAAACAGGTGTGCTAGCATGGCCAAATGAGCAGAACAAAGAAAAATCCCTTCTGAATATCATCTACATAATAGATTCCTTTACAGCTACTACCGAAGAACCTTCTGTTCAATCAGATAGTAAACATAATTCCATCTGAATTGTATATCTTGAATGAGCCATATAATTGAGATCTTAATTTCCAAACATACTGGAATAAAAGCTTACAGGTTATTATAATTTAATTTAAACTGGGTGTAAGAATTACCTATCCATTTCGATATTTCAAGTATATTCATCATGAAATAGTCAAAGTAGTTCAGTTCAGTTCAGTAGAGTCACTCTGTTGTGTCCAACACTTTGTGATCCATGAAATGCAGCATGCCAGGCCGCCCTGTCCATCACCAACTCCCGGAGTTCACTCAAACTCATGTCCATCAAGTTGGTGATGCCATCCAACCATCTCATCCTCTAGTCCCCTTCTCCTCCTGCCCCCAATCCCTCCCAGCATCAGAGTCTTTTCCAATGAGTCAACTCTTCACATGAGGTGGCCCAAGTACTGGAGTTTCAGTTTTAGCATCATTCCTTCCAAAGAACACCCAGGACTGATCTCCTTCAGAATGGACTGGTTGGATCTCCTTGCAGTCCAAGGGACTCTCAAGAATGTGATAGAAGCAAGGTCCGATGCTATAAAGAGCAATATTGCATAGGAACCTGGAATGTCAGGTCCATGAATCAAGGCAAATTGGAAATGGTCAAACAAGAGATGGCAAGAGTGAACACCGACATTCTAGGAATCAGCGATTAAAATGGTCTGGAATGGGTGAATTTAACTCAGATGACCATTATATCTACTACTGTGGGCAGGAATCCCTTAGAAGAAATGGAGTAGCCATCATGGTCAACAAAAGAGTCCAAAATGCAATACTTGGACGCAATCTCAAAAATGACAGAATGATCTCTGTTCATTTCCAAGGCAAACCATTCAATATCACGGTAATCCAAGTCTACGCCCCAACCAGTAACACTGAAGAAGCTGAAGTTGAACGGTTCTATGAAGACCTACAAGACCTTTTAGAACTAACACCCAAAAAAGATGTCCTTTTCATTATAGGGGACTGGAATGCAAAAGTAGGAAGTCAAGAAACACCTGGGTAACAGGCAAATTTGGCCTTGGAATACAGAATGAAGCAGGGCAAAGGCTAATAGAGTTTTGCCAAGAGAACACATGGGTCATAGCAAACACCCTCTTCCAACAACACAAGAGAAGACTCTACACATGGACATCGCCAGATGGCTGACACCGAAATCAGATTGATTATATTCTCTGCAGCCAAAGATGGAGAAGCTCTATACAGTCAGCAAAAACAAGACCAGGAGCTGACTGTGGCTCAGATCATGAACTCCTAATTGCCAAATTCAGACTTCAATTGAATAAAATGGGGAAAACCATTAGACCATTCAGGTATGACCTAAATCAAATTCCTTATGATTATACAGTGGAAGTGAGAAATAGGTTTAAGGGACTAGATCTGATAGATAGAGTGCCTGATGAACTATGGATGGAGGTTTGTGACACTGTACAGGAGACAGGGATCAAGACCATTCCCATGGAAAAGAAATGCAAAAAAGCAAAATGGCTGTCTGGGGAGGCCTTATAAATAGCTGTGCAAAGAAGAGAAGTGAAAAGCAAAGGAGAAAAGGACAGATATAAGCATCTGAATGCAGAGTTCCAAAGAATAGCAAGGAGAGATAAGAAAACCTTCCTCAGCGATCAATGCAAAGAAATAGAGGAAAACAACAGAATGGGAATGACTAGAGATCTCTTCAAGAAAATTAGAGATACCAAGGGAAAATTTCATGCAAAGATGGGCTCGATAAAAGATAATCATGATGGTGTGATCACTCACCTAGACCCAGACATCCTGGAATGTGAAGTCAAATACAGAGATCTGATGTACTATGTTGACTGTGGGTGGAGGGTATACAGGCAGAAGAGAAATATAATTGTTGACATATTTCTTCAAATATAGATTTTCTAATTTTATTTCCATCTAGTATGAAAAATCAATTATTCAAGGAGTCAGTAATTTTTAAGAATTCTCTAATGGCAAGAGTGAACACCAACATTCTAGGAATCAGAGGACTAAAATGGACTGGAATGGGTGAATTTAACTCAGATGACCATTATATCTACTACTCTGGGCAGGAATCCCTTAGAAGAAATGGAGTAGCCATCATGGTTAATGAAAGAGTCCAAAATGCAGTACTTGGATGTAATCTCAAAAATGACAGAATGATCTCTGTTCATTTCCAAGGCAAACCATTCAATATTACAGTAATACAAATCTATGCCCCAATCAGTCACGCTGAAGAAGCTGAAGTTGAACGGTTCTATGAAGACCTACAAGACCTTTTAGAACTAACACCCAAAAAAGATGTCCTTTTCATTATAGGGGACTGGAATGCAAAAGTAGGAAGTCAAGAAACACCTGGGTAACAGGCAAATTTGGCCTTGGAATACGGAATGAAGCAGGGCAAAGGCTAATAGAGTTTTGCCAAGAGAACACACTGGTCATAGCAAACATCCTCTTCCAACAACACAAGAGACATGGACATCGCCAGATGGTCAACACCGAAATCAGATTGATTATATTCTTTGCAGCCAAAGATGGAGAAGCTCTATACAGTCAGCAAAAACAAGACCGGGAGCTGACTGTGGCTCAGATCATGAACTCCTTATTGCCAAATTCAGACTGAAATTGAAGAAAGTGGGGAAAACCACTAGACCATTCGGGTATGAACTAAATCAAATCCCTTATGATTATACAGTGGATTTAAGGGACTAGATCTGATAGATAGAGTGCCTGATGAACTATGGACAGAGGTTCGTGACATTGTACAGGAGACAGGGATCAAGACCATCCCCATGGAAAAGTAGTCAACCTAAGGTAATGAGAAAGCCATCAAAGTGGTGATGCCTGCATCACTGAGTGATAATGCTGTTAATGTGAAATTGTATTTTAAAGGAAACATGTATGAGACAATATGAAATGATCTAAAAATAATCTAGGGATGAATTCAAACACATCACTGATGTCTGACTACATGCTGGTGTTATTTGTACAAGTAAGTAAAATATTTTTTTGTTAACTTTCCTTTCCTTGATAATACTGCTTTTGATTTACCATGTATAGTGTTATACAAATACAGAGATCTGATGTTCTATGTTGACTGTGGGTGGAGGGTATACAGGAAGAAGAGAAATATAATTGTTGACATATTTCTTCAAATATAAAGTTTCTAATTTTATTTCCATCTTGTATGAAAAACTAATTACTCAAGGAGTCAGTAATTTTTAGGAATTCTCTAACTTCTCAAGAATACAATTAAGCCCATCAGTGTTCCTGAACATACTTGAATCTGAAAAGTAGTGGTAACATTTTCCTTACAATATTGGATTACTTTACCCTACTCCCCAATAAATTTTGGTAGCAAAAGAAAATGGCAACCCACTCCAGTGTTCTTGCCTGGAGAATCCCAGGGACGGTGGAGCCTGGTGGGCTGCCATCTATTTGGTCGCACAGAGTCGGATACGACTGAAACGACTTAGCAGCAGCAGCAGCAGTAGCAACAGTATAGCTCAGCTTCTTTTTCCCTTCCATTTTTATTCTCCTGCTCATTTCTCTGCGTAATTTCCTTGCAAGATTTCATTCCATTTATGAGTTCATCCACCCCTTTACACCAAAGGCCTCTAAATCTAAATTTATAATTAAGATCTTTTCCCTGGTCCACATTTTCAACTACCTACTGGACATAAATAACTGCATGCCCCATAAGTACATCCCGCTGAGTATGTATATTATGTTATCTTCCTCCTACTCTTAATTCTCCAGCCATAATATGCTCCACCCCCTCAGTTCTTGATTTTGATAAATGACACCTTCATCTGTCTCTGCAGTCTTCCTGAGCGAGAAACTTGTGTCATATTCAACAGGCCCCTTTTTATTATCTCATAGGTACAATCCAGGACAAAATCTTATACAGCCATTTTATTTCCTAGTGAATTATTTAAACAGTGTTCTATTGAATCCCTTCTATTCCCTGGGTTACACATTCAGAAAGCAGGTGAAGATAGATCATCCAATTCCTGCCCTCCAGAGACATATAGAGGTGTGAGGTGGGAGAGAGACTAGATAAGAGGAAGAAATAAAAAATATATATAATACTAAGTTCAGAGAGCGGTATCCATTAAAAATAAAATTAAATAGAGTTACATAAAAGAATGATTGGAGACAGGTATTCAGGAGGGTAAATCTTTCTGAGAAAAATACATAAGCCCATTAGCCAAGAAACAGAATGATAAAGAAGAGGTAGTCATGCAAAGATACAGGGGAAGTGTGCCTGTATATGTGAATGTCTCACTGAATCCATTCTACACTTGATATTAAACAGTCCTCATATCCAAAGACATCTGACTAGGATTACCAGGGTTTGGTTAAATAAGGTCAGGTAAGCATCATATAGCTTAGACTAGAATTTGCCTTACAATAAGAAATCGTTACAACACATGTTTTTGCTGGTATACTGAATATTCTCAATTTCCCTCTCTAGATGCACTCTTAAACATTGCTTCCTGGCTATATAACCACCATGAACTTAACAGTTGGGTTCACCTGCGCTCTAGCTGCGAGGGATTCATCAACAGGAAGCCCTGACAGGAGTTTAGAAGAGAGTTTGAGTTCCAAGACAATGTTTCTACTTTTTCCCAAAGTCTCTAACACAAATATAAAACTTCTTGGACTATTTTCCATATTATCCATCAAGGGTTTAATCAGTCCCATATTCCTCCCTGTACTCTCTCTTTATTCCAATCTGGAAAGAGGATTCCCTAGGCCTGTGAGATGCTAGAGGATATAGCGTCATCCATTATATTCTTCTTCTCTCCCATTTTGTATTTTCTCTTCTTGGAGTAACTTCTTCCTTGGGTTATGTTCTTGTTCCACTGGAGAATATTCTCTAGTAACCTTCTGAGAAAGGCTACACTTTATAAAATAGACTGTAAGTATTTTAAACTACTTTTACCCTCACGCTTCATTGATAATTTGGCTAGATATAAAATTTTCTACAGAAGTTTGCAAGTTTGGCTCCCATATATTTTAGTATTGAGAATGGTTTTTCTGGTTAACATCTGTTGGCTTTCTGATTATGTGTGATTTATTTTTCCTCCCTCTCTGGACTGTTCAAATTTGTCTCTTTATCTCATGTGTTCTTAAACTTTCATGATGATGTAATTGACATAAGTGCATTTACTGTCCTGGTAACTTTATGGGCTTTTTCATCATAGTAATGCAGGTTCTTCACTTTTCTGGAAAAATTATTTTTGGTAATTTCTTCCTTTCTACTTTCTAACTGATGGTGGCTCTCCTAAATTGATCTTTCAAAAAAAATTTTAATTTTCCATTATTTGCTTAAATTTTATGTTTCTGAGCGATTTCCTAAAAGGCTTTCCAATTCTTAAAATATTCTTTGACAATCGTGTATATTTTTTTTTATATTCCAAGAATTGCCTTTTGTTTATTGTTCTTTTTTATGCATTCACTTCTAATTTCAAGGAAATACCTTTTATTTTTTTTAATCTCTCTGAGATTATGAACTGTTTTGCTTTAACATTTTCTTCTATTCTTTGCTTCTGGTATATCGGTGCCAGAATCTATAATTCTTTTTCCCTCTCTGACTCCTCCATTTTTGGGAGAATTCTAGATTCCTTAGTGGAGTGAATAACTAGGCTATTTGTTTTTGAAACTATACTCCAATACAAAGGAAAAAAAATTGATGAATTTCTCATCCCTTTTCTGAGTCTGTGCAGATTTAAATTTTTAATATTCACTTGCAATTGTTTTAGTGGGGTTTTGGAAGAAAGTAGAGATAAAGGAAAGGATTCAATTTTCTATGTCAGAAGACATATACTTTTTAACACTTTAATATATATATTATATTACTGGCAGGAAAACTTATGGAAGTAATGAAACATGCTTAGGATTTAGAGAGCTATATTAAGTGTATCTTTGTATTTAAAATTCTTGTCTTGTAACTCAGTTTTCATATGTGAGATGGCAAACTCTATCTGAAGTTCTCTTTGATAGAAAAAGGAAATTTAAATATATCAGCAGACAAAACAGTTTATATTATCTCAGTGTCATTAAACTTTATAAATTAAACATCTTTTAGTTATAAGTTCATTTAAAAACTTTGTTAATAGTGGTAAGAGACAACTCATGCTAAACTTATCTCACTTACTTTATGAAAGAACTACTAACCAAAAGGTAGACTGTGGTGATTTTCTAAACACAGAACAGAGCAGGTGACAAAAGAAAGTGGAGTTGCTAAAAGACAGCACCATGCGGATGGCTCACATCTAACAGAATGACCACATCCCAGACTGATGAATGGACTGGTGCAACAAGACAAAAGGTCTTTAGAAGACATTGTCACATGTTTTGCCCTAAGCTTTATGCTATTCATTGTTTGAACTGAGACACACATGTATGCTGATAAAACACTGAACACTTTGGGTGATAACAAGGAATAGAATGTGAGGGTGGAAGGAAAATCCTGAACAAGGGGTAAAGTCAATAGCAGGAAGACATGAACAACTTCACTGCAGGCTAATTTAACAGGGCTAAACGTATTTAGTTCAGTTTAGTCGCTCAGTCGTGTCCGACTCTTTGAGACCCCATGAATCGCAGCACGCCAGGCCTCCCTGTCCATCACCATCTCCCGGAGTGCACTCAGACTCACGTCCATCAAGTCCGTGATGCCATCCAGCCATCTCATCCTCTGTCATCCCCTTCTCCTCCTGCCCTCAATCCCTCTCAGCATCAGAGTCTTTTCCAATGAGTCAACTCTTCTCATGAGGTGGCCAAAGTACTGGAGCTTCAGCTTTAGCATCATTCCTTCCAAAGAAATCCCAGGGTTGATCTCCTTCAGAATGGACTGGTTGGATCTCCTTGCAGTCCAAGGGACTCTCAAGAGTCTTCTCCAACACCTCAGTTTGAAAAGCATCAATTCTTCGGCGCTCAGCCTTCTTCACAGTCCAGCTCTCACATCCATACATGACACAGGAAAAACCATAGCCTTGACTAGACAGACCTTAGTTGGCAAAGTAATGTCTCTGCTTTTGGATATACTATCTAGGTTGGTCATAACTTTTCTTCCAAGGAGTAAGCGTCTTTTAATTTCATGGCTCCAGTCACCATCTGCAGTGATTCTGGAGCCCCCAAAAATAAAGTCTGACACTGTTTCCACTGTTTCCCCATCTATTTGCCATGAAGTGATGGGACCGGATGCCATGATCTTCGTTTTCTGAATGTTGAGCTTTAAGCCAACTTTTTCACTCTCCTCTTTCACTTTCACCAAGAGGCTTTTTAGTTCCTCTTCACTTTCTGCCATAAGGGTGGTGTCATCTGCATATCTGAGGTTATTGATCTTTCTCCCAGCAATCTTGATTCCAGCTTGTGCCTCTTCCAGTCCAGGGTTTCTCATGATGTACTCTGCATAGAACTTAAATAAGCAGGGTGACAATATACAGCCTTGACGTACTCCTTTTCCTATTTGGAAACAGTCTGTTGTTCCATGTCCAGTTCTAACTGTTGCTTTCTGACCTGCATACAGATTTCTCAAGAGTCAGGTCAGGTGGTCTGGTATTCCCATCTCTTTCAGAATTTTCCACAGTTTATTGTGATCCACACAGTCAAAGGCTTTGGCATAGTCAAGAAAGCAGAAATAGATGTTTTTCTGGAACTCTCTTGCTTTTTCCATGATCCAGCGGATGTTGGCAATTTGATCTCTGGTTCCTCTGCCTTTTCTAAAACCAGCTTGAACGTCAGGGAGTTCACGGTTCACGTATTGCTGAAGCGTGGCTTGGAGAATTTTGAGCATTACTTCACTAGCATGTGAGATGAGTGCAATTGTGTGGTAGTTTGAGCATTCTTTTGCATTGCCTTTGTTTGGGATTGGAATGAAAACTGACCTTTTCAAGTCCTGTGGCCACTGCTGAGTTTTCCAAATGTGCTGGCATATTGAGTGCAGCCCTTTCACAGCATCATCTTTCAGGATTTGAAACAGCTCCACTGGAATTCCGTCACCTCCACTAGCTTTGTTCGTAGTGATGCTTTCTAAGGCCCACTTGACTTCACATTCCAAGATGTCTGGTTCTAGATTAGTGATCACATCATCATGACTATCTGGGTCGTGAAGATCTTTTTTTGTACAGTTCTTCTGTGTATTCTTGCCACCTCTTCTTAATATCTTCTGCTTCTGTTAGGTCCATACCAGTTCTGTCCTTTATCAAGCCCATCTTTGCATGAAATGTTCCTTTGGTATCTCTCATTTTCTTGAAGAGATCTCTAGTCTTTCCCATTCTGCTGTTTTCCTCTATTTCTTTGCATTGATCGCTGAAGAAGGCTTTCTTATCTCTTCTTGGTATTCTTTGGAACTCTGCATTTAGATGCCTATATCTTTCCTTTTCTCCTTTGCTTTTCGCCTCTCTTCTCTTCCTAGCAACGTATAGCCTTACAGTTAAATCTAAAAACATGATCTATACAAACAAAGTGAGGAAGTAATGTAACATTAGCACCTCTGCAAGAACTGTACAGTTATCATTAGCTAAAACATTTATTAAAATATTTATGGACTGCATACAATGTGCAGGACACTGCAGCTGATACAGACTGGGTATCTGCTTTTATTGAACTTACAGGTTAGTATGGGAAACAGGTAACACTTCAAAATCAATTACAATTGATTTAAGTCTAAAAATAGAGAATGTTTACTATCAGGAATACATAATAGGAGACCTAATATTCCGATGCTGTAGACAGGGATACTTAGTGCCATCACAGGCCGCAGTGATAAAGGTATATAATGCCTAGAATGCTGAGCTGCTGGTATTTAATTATTCCTTCAACAAGGAATGATGCTAATTTTAAAAAATGAAAGAAATATTATATTATCGGGTAATATTGATTGGGCATTTACTATATGCCAGGAACTGTGCACATGGACTGTGATATCTTAATTCACTCGTCGCAGTGAATTTGATAAGATTAAACCTCATTTTATAGATTGAAAAGACAGAGGCACAGAGGGTGCCTAGGGATTTGTCCAAGTTCACACAGTGGTAAGTACAGAACTGAGATATAAACATGGGAACGTAGGAATACTGTAGTTTAGAGGCTAAACTAGCATTCAGGCCTGAACCAGTCAAGGCTTGCTAGGAGATCAGCTATGAACCTTCATAAGAGGAACAACATCCAGGTAGGAAAAAACAGGTTGACGGAAGATCTCAACACTTTAGTTAGAGGAACTGAAGGTATTTAACTAGAGAAGACAAAAAGTAATATATGATTTCAATAACACAAACACACATGTGTTTGCTCGTAAGAATTATCATTTTCAGACCTAACTCTGTCAGACACTGCTAGGAACTTTTTATGGGTGTCTAGAAAAGGTAGAGGGAAACTGGTAGCCCAAATAGCTCTTACTCACTCAGTGTTCCACAATATGTTAATTTTGTTAGGCATTTAAGGCACAAAAGGTAGACGAGAAAGATGGCTATATCATTTTAATAATGTATGTCAGTCACTCAGTCGTGTCAGACTCTTTGAGACTCCATGGACTGCAGCCCACCATGTTCCTCTGTCCCTGGGATGCTCCAGGCAAGAATATTGGAGTGGGTGGCCATTCCCATCTCCAGGGGATCTTCCTTACCCAATGATCAAATCCTGGCAAATTCTTTATACTATCTGAGCCAATAGGGAAGCCCTGATGCTTATTTATCTTAATGGGAAAGACTGTGACAATAGAATTGAGAAATTTTCAAATAAAAATATTCCATTTTTAATCTGTTTACCTGATGAATACTTACTTACTATAATGGCTGTTAAATATTAACTTTTTTTGGCATGCCTAGTACTAAATGTATCTATTTTGGGGTATATTTTCCAATGTTTAATAGGCAAAAATTCAAACTTAATTTTCATCTTTTAAATTTTGCCAACTGCCCTAAACTATAGCTTCAGGTACAAACATCATTCAATTATTAAGGAAGAGGTGTTTATGCAAGTTGAAAAATAATAGAACTGCATAGAATATTTCTCCATGAATTCAGCCTTATCTTCACTTCAGAACTTCTCTTTGATGGGATTTGCTCAGTTTGTTTTAACCAAGTACTATGCAGGAGGCTGGATAAGCAGTTTTATTTAATTTCAGTACAAAATCAGCAAGGTGATGAAGGGCATTTAATTTCCAGGACCCTAAACTATACAAATGAACTATGATTTTCTTTACTCTTCCCTTGCTTTTCCTGGGCTTTTGCAAAGGGAACGATGGGACACAGTCCTGTGTGTAAACCAGTTAACAGCATATAAGAACATTCTAGCACCTGTCCAGCAGCTGCATCCAGAGCTGCAGTAAAATGCTGGGTCCTGCCCTCCCATCCTTTTAGTCCTGGTGGTTTGGGTGGACAAAGAGATACAGTTCTGTCTGCCTGCTGAGTCCATCTAAGTAAGGCTGCATTAATCTTTCCAAGGGGCTTCCCTGGTGGCTCAGGCGGTAAAGCATCTGCCTGCAATGCAGGAGACTTCTCAGCACTGTCCAGTAAAATGCTCTGTAGTTAGGGTGTTTAGTAACACCACCACTAAAGAAAAAAAAAGCAAAAAACAATGTGATCATCTTCAATTCTATAGAAAGCTAATTTAAAAATGAGGACTTCGTTCTAAGATGTGTGCCTATTTGGGGTTGCTTATTGAAGAATGCCTTTTCCTTAATGGGCTCACTTACTCTTTTTACTACTTCAAAGTGTTTTATGACCTGTGGGCTTTCAGGATCCGTAATTCAGGCATCCTTCATTTTAAGTGACTTTTACAAATTTATTTATTTTTGTTTGCTTTATAAATGTCTTGTAATTCTAGTATAGAGACTCTGGTCCTGGCCCCATTTTTAAACTAAGCATATCTTTGCTCTAACTAAACATAAATAATGTGTTTACCTACTTGGAGACCCAGAGGCTTATCTTCCCTGTGAACTTGGCAGGAGTTTAAAGCCAAAACTGAGAGACTCATGACCGGGGGTAAAAAACAAAAAAAAAAAAGGTCCAATTATTTCCCATTCACCTGATGTGAAGAGCCAACTCATTGGAAAAGACCCTGATGCTAGGAAAGATTGAGGGCAGGAGGAGAAGGGGATGACAGAGGATGAGATGGTTGGATGACATCACTGACTCAATGAACATGAGTGTGAGCAAACTCTGGGAGATAGTGAAGGACAGGGAGGCCTGGCATGCTGCAGTCCATGGGGTTGCAAAGAGTCAGACACGAGGGAGCAATTGAACAACATGTTTTGTGCCAAGCTAGGCCGCTGATTTCAAGTAATTCATGGAAGTCACACAGAAAGTTAGGTTTTTGAGAAGGAAATAAACCTTAATTCAGTAGCTGGTTAAGGGCAAAATTTTTAATTCAGCTTGTTGTTTTCAGCTTGAGTTTGATTTATATTTGTATATTCTGACTGATGTATATTCATATACTCAAATTCTGACTGATAACACATATTGCTTCAAAAATAGCAAGTGTCCTCTCAAGGGTGAAACCACATATTAGTTCAAGCTAAAATATAAAGAGTAAAATTTAAATACCTTTCTTATTCCTGTTTCCTGTGCTTTAAATGTAAGTTTCTATACTGCCACAGAAAAATGTGGAGGAGGTAGTATGTTTGCATTCAGGTAAGTTGGAATAGATAAAACATACAACGACTACAGTATGTCACCTACATACAAACCTTATATTGCAAACTTTCAAAGATGCGAACGCGTTCCTCTATGCCAGGTGTTGGACTGTACTGCACTTTTTAAGGTACTGTACTGTAAGATTAAAAATGTTTCCTTTATTTTTTATGTTTGTTTTTATGTATTATTTGTGTGAAAAGTATTATAAACCTATTATAGTACAGTACTATATAGATGGCCAACTGTGTCATTTGAGTACCTAGGCTAAATTTGTTGGACTAATGAATAAATTAGGCTAGTGAATGCATTCTCTGCATGGAAATTGTTCGTATGTAGGTGGCTTACTTTATCTTATTCCTCATCCTAAATTGGCACCCCACTCCAGTACTCTTGCCTGGAAAATTCCATGGACAGCGGAGCCTGCTAGGCTGCAGTCCATGGGGTCGCTAAGAGTCAGACAGGGCTGAGCGACTTCACTCTCACTTTTCACTTTCATGCATTAGAGAAGGAAATAGAAACCCACTCCAGTGTTCTTGCCTGGAGAATCCCAGGGATGGGGGAGCCTGGTGGGCTGCTGTCTATGGGGTCACACAGAGTCAGACACGACTGAAGCGACTTAGCAGCAGCATCTTAAATATTTTTCTCAAAGGATTAGTAAAGCTTTAATTTTTAAGGCAAAAATATTGGCACATATGTTTTGATAATAAAAGACTTGGCTTATACTAGGTAAATCAAAAGTTTTGATATACTACAAGGCATCAAACTCAACTGCCTCTAGAGACCAGGCAAAGTACACATGTGAGTGAAGAGGTTTGTCTATGGGGCAATTGGAAGATATGTAGGCAGGGGAAAATTCCAGAGTACACGTTCCCTTGAAAAGCATTCAGATGCAAACATTTTACAACAATGTTCAGGCCAAATAACACACATTTGCATTCTCCCAGCTTTCCAATGTACTTTTGAAATATACTGGTTTATGTACTGAGAAAGAATGATTCATTTTTATTTATCTTCAAAATACAAGGGCAGTGCTTTTCAGACTTGTTGAAGCAAGTCACATGTCACAATACAGGGGAATCGAATTATTCCTGGAAATACTCATAAGACCTACTGCGTGTGATTCATCTTTGCCTTGGACCCTGGCTACAGCTATAGCCCAGCTCCGGGTTCCTAATCTGTGTCTCGTGAAAGAGGCTCCTGAGTTACTCGATACAAAAGCATCTACTATATTGACTTCATATCTAAGATTAAAGAATGTGGGGTCCTGTTAGGTTACAAAGACCAAGACACAGGCCCTTTCTTCCTCCTGACTGGGTTGCTCAGGAAGGGATTAGGGGAAGGAATTTGCAGGCAAGCATCCCTGATGTTAGGGCTTCCCTGATGGCCCAGCGGTAAAGAATACATCTGCCAATGCAGGAGATGCGGGTTTGATGCCTGAGTTGGGAAGATTCCCTGGGGAAGAAAATGGTCAACCCGCTCCATTATTCTTGCCTGAGAAATCCCATGAAGAGAGGAGCATCATGGGTTACCAAAAAAAAAAAAAAAGAGTCGCAAAAACAGTTGCAAAAGAGTTGGACATGACTTAGTGACTAAACAACAACAAACGCTGATGTTTATCCCCTCAGCCTTGCTCAGGGTGCATCTGGGCTGGGCTGTTTAATGTGCTTGCCTTCAGTGTAAAGACATTTTTCAGAATCTGCCTTCAGTGGGTACCTCCATAATTAATGTCTCTGTCTGATTTTATACAGTGATTTCATATTCAAAGAAAAGCAATACATTAAATCAAGTCTTTCCTGGTGGCCCAGAGGGTAAAGAATCTGCCTGCAATGCAGGAGACCAGGGTTTGATCCCTGGGTCAGGAAGATCCCCTGGAGAAGGGAATAGCAACCCACTCCAGTATTCTTTCCTGGAGAATCCAATGGACAGAGGATCCTGGCGAGCTGTAGTCCATAGGGTCACAAAGAGTCAGACACAACTGAGTGACTTTCACTTTCAAACAAGGAAACAAAAGAGGGCAATTTTAGTTTGATTTTAGAGAGGTCAATTTTAATTTTATTTTAGAAAGGAATACACACATTTAAAGCTTGGTCAGCACTGCAGAGCTAATGAATGACCAGTACTTTACAAGAAGCAGCTCATTAATAAATGGTTTCCTCATCATTAAGAAGTACTTCTTGGTGTCTAATTTCAGATGGCCTCAATCAGGGCATATATACATAGAGTTCATATGCATGAATCACTGAGTTCCATAAGAATTTTTTCTCTAAAGCAGAAAAAATATTTAAAATCTATATAATATTCCTATTTTATATGTAATATTTTTAGCAAAAATAAAATGTTAAGATGTTTTAATAAAGAACAGATTTTGTGACTATGCGGGTGTGGAGATGTGTAAAGCACTTACTTGACAGTAACAATATAATGGAGTATATATATTTGGCACATCCATGAAAGCAAAGTATATATCAATAGTCAATAGGGCTAATATATACCTTCTTTTTTAAAAATTATATTTCCATTATTTGTATTCTCTGTACCTATCACTGTTTTCAGATGATAACATTTCTTCACATTTTGCTATGAAATTTCATTTTGTATATGAGGTTTTCTATACTATGTACAAGAGAGAAAGAGAAAGATTATACATAACTGTCTCCTGATGATAAAACTCATGTAATTTTTCTAAAGCAAATAAATGAATACAGATATTTTCTCTACCTCAAATCTTTAAAAATAAAACTCAGATAGTTTCTAAAAGTTTTCTATTTGATAGCATTTGAAATAGTTATATATTTTGCATTTATAGATACACATTATATTCTATGTCTTCATTGAGTCTGTTCTCACGCCTTGAAATCTAATAGACTTTACTCTGCTGAGTTTCAGATTTGCTTGGGACCTATGACCCATTTTCTCCTTCCCACTTCTCCCTTTTGGAATGGGAATATCTATCCTGTGCCTCTCTCGTCACTGTATTTTGGGAGCATATGACCTGTTTTCTAGGTTTCACAGGTCCACACATGGATAGAAATTTTGCTCCAGAATGATCCATACTTGATTTAGATGATTTATAAGATTTGAGATTTTAAGTTAATTATATTTAGATGAGATTTTAGAGTTGATGCTGGAATGAATTAAGACTTCTGATGAAGTGGAGAATGTGAATATATTTTGCAAGTGAGAAAGACATGAATTTGGCAAGGAAGGCAGAGGGCAGACTTTACAAGTTGAGTTGTGGCATCAAAAAACACACTGAAGTTCTAACCCCTAATACCCACAAATGTGACCTTACTTAGAAATAGGGTCTTTGGAGATGTAATCTAGTTAAAGATGAGACCATAGGGAATTAGGGTGGGCCCTATTCCAAAACAATTGATACCCTTATAAGAATGGAAGTGATGTAGATATAGACGGAATATGGCCATGTGACAGTGGAGGCGGTGATGGCTGCTAGAAGGAAAGGATGCCTCAGGCTACCAGAAGCTGGAAGAGGCGAGGCAGGATCCTCCCCAAGAGGCTTAGGACAGAGCACGGCCCTTCCAATGCCTTAATTTGGCCTTCTAGCCTCTAGAGTTGTGAGATAAAACACTTCTGTTGTTTTAAGCCACTGAGCTCTCTGTGAGTCCTTTGGATGGCAAAGAGATCAAACTAGTCAATCCTAAAGGAAATCAACCCTGAATATTCATTGGAAGGACTGATACTAAAGCTGAAGCTTCAATACTTTGGCTACCTGATGTGAACAGACAACTCATTGGAAAAGACCCTGATGCTGAGGAAGATTGAGGGGAGGAGGAGAAGTGGGCAGCGAAGGATGAGATGGTTGGATGGCATCATTGACTCCAGGAGATAGTGAAGGGCAGGGAAGCCTGGCATGCTGCAGTCCATGGGGTCACAAAGAGTCAGACACAACTGAGCGACTAAACAACAACAAGAACAAGTCACTAAGTTTGTGGTACTTTGTCATGGAATCCCTAGGAAACTAATACAACCCACTAGAGCAAACATTGTTTTCCTTTGACCTTTCAGCATTCACCTTCTCCCTTCCTTCTTTTAGTAAAGTATATCTGATTTTCCTCTTCCACTCTTATGCCATGTACTATATATAGATGACCATATCCATGAATCCTAAATTGAGCTTGCAACCTAGTATGTTCTCTTGACCTCAGCAGTTGCTTCCAGGTTGAATGTGTAGCTCAATCATAGTCGGTGAAGACAATGGAAAGCTGGAGCTGCTGCAGCCACATTGCTACTGTGTGGGAGAAACTGTCTGAGAACAGAAGCAATAAAGGTGAAGTAGAGTTGAGATCTCTGAGAGAGATCCTGTTTATCTATAAGACAATCAACCTCATATAGAACTGGCCTAATGCTAGAATTTTTAGTTACCTAACCAAGCTTATAAATCCCCTTTTGTTTGAATCATTTTTGACTAACTTCGGTAACACTTCCCAGTGAGAGAGTTCTATGTGTTCCAAAGCTTGGCACTGCTTTCCTTCAATTACTTTCAGGGGTCATCAAACGCCAGATCACACTCTCCTGGATCACTTCTAAACTTAAAAAAGATTTTGGCCTGGTGTTTCACTGCTTAAGGTCTTCTCTGTAACTCAAATGATAAAGAATCTGCCTGCAATACAGGAGACTCAGGTTCCATCTCTGGGTGGGGAAGATCCTCTGGAGAAGGGAATGGTAATCCACTCCAGTATTTTTGCCTGGAGAATCCCATGGACAGAGGAGCCTGGCGGGCTACAGTCTGTGGGACTGCAAGAGTTAGACACGACTGAGCAACTAACACTAACTTCACTGCTTAGTTAATGAATGAAATGATTTGGAAATTCCTAATTCAAGTTATTTCTGAGAAGAAAAGCCAGTCAGGTTTCCTTATTTCTAAACATGTACTCATTGGACACTTTCCTGTTTAACCCTAATTCTGGTGGATGCAGATCACAATACAGAGATAGTCAGACAACTCTATCTCAATGGCTTGAGACAGCAGACAAATGCTCCTTTATGTATTCTTAGGGAATAATACAGAAGAGCATCTCCCTTAACATATAATATATGGATTTAGATTAGATTGGACGTACCCTCAATTTTTGTGTCATTTATGTGAACAGCCTTTATGTTTTTAAACACATTCTTAAAAATAAGTTCATTATAATACACTAAACTTTGATATTTACATATTCTCATGTTCAAACAAATTGTGTTTCCAGTCTTTCTGGGAAACTCCCCTAATTTCCAACCTGAGTCATAACAAAGACAAAATTCAATTTAACTTGATATCTTATATTTAGGCTATCATGTATTCAGATTACTGTATATGCATACTTTTACAATTTCTGAAATGCTGGTTTGAAATTGCTATAACTCAATATATCACATTAATTTTCCATAAACTTTCATCAAAAATATATTATTAGTCAGATTATATTTCTACTTTTCTTTTGTCAGTAGCATTCTATTTTCATCAGTTCAAAAGAAATGAATTAAAAATTCAGTTTTAAACTTCTCCTAAAGTTGGAAATACATATTGATTGAGGGCAAGAACTAACACACCCTACTGCACGTGGGTATACTAATTTTTATGAGCCTTTCCTGATGCTTATTCCATAATTCCATAAGGTCGTGATTTAGAATGTACAGGATCTCTGCTGATCATACAGAACATTAAGATTTTTATTCTTTTTTTTAAGGCAGAAGATCATATATTTTTTTGAACATTGGAACAGAAGTCATATTTTTTGTTAAAAAATTATGCAGTTAGTTTGTGTTTAGCAACTATGCATTAATAATTATAACTGCTTATAAAATATGACTATATAATGATATGTAATTTAATGTTGCTATTAAGATGGCAGTTTTGGGACAACTTGTCCACATTAAAACCAAATTTAGCCTATGAAACTAAAAGCAATATTTTAAAAACTCAAATGAGTACTCCAGTACTGTCCTCAAAGTCTTTCTTAACATATTAACAAATACCTTTTCCTTCATGTGGACATAATGTATTTACCTATACACACATCTTTTTATAGATAACTTTAAATAGCTATCTTTTGCATATCAGACACAGATCTAGAGGTGACTGCATACATTCGGGAATAAGCAAAGAGTAAATAAGGACAAAACTTATTTGATGAGAATAGACGCAGCATACATAGCCTAAAAAAAAAAAAATCCAGTTTACAGCATCTAAACCTTTCTTTTGTTCACAACACTGTTTAAAATAACTTCTCCCTGAGGAACAATACCCTGGATACATCACTGCAGATCCTGCAAAGGCATGTAGTTTACCTTTAAACATGGACTTCTGAAATGAGTACTTAAAATCAGGTAAGTGCTGAGCAAAGGATGGTGATGGCCACCATTAGGGAACAATTAATATACATGCATGCATATTAATGCTCAAATGTGCTGCATTTAGGGCGGAACTTCCTCCAAGCCTGCAGCAGCAACTGTATCATGCTGCTCTATTCAGCCTGCTGCTATGACAACTACCCAAGGGCAAATGTCAGGTCAACTCCCAGTGTCTCTGTGTGTATAACTGCTTTGTCAGGAACCTAATAGCTGCCTTCTTTTCCTCACTGAACAGTGGAAAGCAACAGTGCTCAAAGAACTGAGACGTCCTCTCCCCAGCCTCCCCATTTGGTCTTAAAACTGTATTTATCAAGCTGTCAGGCAACATTTTAAATTACAGTATTAATTCCAATGATGCCTGCTCTGTTTGGCCACATATTACCATTCTCAGGCTTGAACATTTCCTGTTGTGTTGGCAGGCATCTCATTAAAAGGCTTTTTCCTTCCCTAAAACTGAACGTTCTGCTATGCTACATCAAGCCACGAGCGGATGTTTTATTTACTGCTTATCCTTTTCCCAGGATATGACTAGGTATCTTTGGGGCTCAGAATGATGAAAGCCAAAACTACTTTAATCCCACAGAGTGATGAAATATTATAAAGCTGATATTCCAAAAGACACCTGCAGGCCATTACAATGTTACCTGGGAATATAATCAAGTCCTAAAATATGCTGTGCTGATAGTCCTTGCTACCCAGAGAACCAGGAAGGGGATTTAGCTTTGTGGGCTGAGAGCTGATCCAGGAGCTGCTTCTAAAGCAGATGCACCTTGAGACTGCTGCTGCTGCTGCTAAGTCGCTTCAGTCGTGTCCGACTCTGTGCGATCCCATAGACGGCAGCCCTCCAGGCTCCCCCGTCCCTGGGATTCTCCAGGCAAGAACACTGGAGTGGGTTGCCAGTTCCTTCTCCAATGCATGAAAGTAAAAAGTGAAAGTGAAGTTGCTCAGTAAACACAGGAGTGGAACTGGAGTTAGACTGCCTGGGCAAAGACGGAGTGGTGGAAAGAGGGTGTGCTTGGAGCGCTAAAGGTGCTGCTCCACATTCACACATTTCTAAAGCCCCTAAATGTCCTTTCTGTAGAAACAAAACAGGAGCAACAAGGAGGCACTGCATTTCCTCTTCCTGTGATTTTTAGTCATGAATAAGAACAGTAAGGATGTAGACTTTACATAGTAAGTAAATAGTAAGGATGGCCTTAAGATTTGGAATTTATGAAGCATCCTGATTTTTCATTGCTCAGAACATTACTCTGAAATCAAAAGAAAGCTAAATTCTTCATACTGTACTAGTCTTTTCCTTCTTTTTAAAGAAAACTCTGTTTCTAGTGAAATATGAAAAAAAAAAATCACTGAAGAAAGGGAGGTGGGAGGGCATAAGGAAGGAAGGAAAATCTAAACTAAAAATGAATGTTTCCAGGCCCTTTTCTTTTATAGTAAGTAACTGAACTAAGTGGCCTGTGAGTTTCTCAGAAGCTCTAATGATTTTTGAGTCCCATATTTCCTATAGTAAAAATGATAATTTACAAATTTGAAAAAGAAGCTATTTTTTTGAAACATTATGTATATATTAGTAATCCCCAAGTATAGCAACTTTGTGTGTCCGTCCACATACATGGTTAAAACAGGCCACTGCATCAGTGTCTACAGAATGTATTTTCCAAAGGCCCGAATCAAGGTTACATGCTTCCTCTAAGTTTCTCAGGTCCCCTACCTGAAAGCAAGCATGTAGCAAAAATAACCAAGAAGGTTATTGGCACATAGTAGAAAGCTTTACTTTAACTGCTGCTTATTGATGGGGTTCATGATGCCTTTGGGATTCAGATAGACTTATACATCTACGTACTTTGTAACTTAAGTTCATAATTACACATTTGACCTCTTTTTGTATTGATACTTTTGCTGTCTGATCTCTTTTTTAGAACTCAGAACCTTGACTTCCATTAAACCTCACATTTACATAGTGGATTTGGAATAGGAGGCTAGTCTCAAACCTCAAGGATGAAAACAGCAAAGGTTTCTGCCAGATGCCGGAGGACCCTGAGGGCCCTTATATATCAAGTCCAGAATGCACTATTATGTTTTCTTAAATAACAGAACTAGCACCAAAACCAAGAAGAAATAACATGGAATATTACCAGAGAAGTGATTTAGTGAGAAGTTTGATCTTGATGCAGGAATCTCACTGGACTTTCAACTTAATTCTTTCATTAGAAATGCTACTTTGATCTTGCTTGTGTTCAAGGCAAAATGTTAAAGGAAGCTTAAAAACAAATGTGACCGGATTTTTGATCTACATAAGTATCATTTTCTTCTTGATTAATAAGTGCAGGTAAGAACTCATAGAAAATAGCTTTGCATAAACCCCTAAAAGAGTCACAGGTAGTTTTCCTTATATTCTTTTGTTGTTGTTCAGTAGCTAAGTCATGTCCAATTCTTTGTGACTGTAGCATGCCAGGCTCCTCTGTCCTTCACTATCTCCTGGAGTTTGCTCAAATTCATATCCATTGAGTCAGGGATGCTATCTAATCATCTCCTCCTCTGCTGCCCCCTTCTCCTTTTGCCTTCAATCTTTCCCAGCATCAGGATCTTTAACAGGGTATAAATTATACATATTCTTTTAACCAGGTATAAATAAGGGCAAATACAGACTGCTCTGTAGACACTGAGAAGCCATTGGATTGTTAAAGAAAAAAAAATTGTATTTCTGGACAAGGCAAAGAACACTGACAGCACAGGAAAGATGGGGCGTTCTTCCTGAGGATGAGAGATTTTTATAAGATCCATTTTTATATGAGAGATTTTTATAAGATCCATTTCAGCAAAGTTAATAGGTAAAGATCAATTTTGCTACCAAGGTTCTCAGGCAGTCAGGACTGCCTTCACTATTATAAGAAAGAGGCAAATTACCAAAAAAGCGAGTTGACCTGCCGCAGGGAGTTTTCTCTAGGGCAGACTGCACGAGATCACCTATTTCATCACCTGCTCCACGGTACCCATGTCAGTAGCTGAAGCTCTGATGTCAGCACTACCCAATCCTTAGTAAATATTCATAACTAAGTCTGCCTTTAAAAGTTTTGATCCAAAGATTTTAAGGCATGAAATAAAGATGCACTGAGAGTCTAGGAATATTTCCACTACAAATGAAAGTAAAGTCATATGTAATAAAGGCTAATCCACAGCTATCTAGAATTCCCAGCTCTGCAGAAGCCCTGCAGAGTGCTAGTGACTAAAGTGCTAGTAACTGAGGGGACAATATATATTTCTTGAGGCCACTGGGCTCATGGTATTTACCAACTGAGTCATGCCAGACATCATACTTCTCTTTAGGAAGCACAGCCCAATGTGTCAAGCTATTACATTGTCTAATTTCATAATAAATTTGTGACTATGGCTAAATCTCCCTAATACACATAACATTATTGTTTCAGAGTAACTAATGGGTTTTAAAGTGGTTAAAGAGAAAAGACAAGACAAGGAATGAACAAATTATGAGAAATAAATTACAAAAATGAATATATTTGGCATAAACTAAGTATGTCAGACTCTTCATTTATCTGCTAAGCCTAAAATAACCGGTTTTAAAAGAAATGATATTAACAAAAATGCAGTCTTTGCAGAGAACCCAGTAAACCATATGTTCCCCTGACTTTGGCACTGAAAAGTGTATCAACATATTATGATGAATTTCTCTCTCTGAATTCAAACCACCTACTCATATCCTGATATTTATCTACTTGAAATTAATAACATCCTAAGCCAAAGATGTACCTAAAAAAAAATCATTTCTATACAAATGTGGGAGAATACTCAACGAAGCCAGAAAACCAAACAGTAAAACAGACTGAGTAATAGGAAGACAGGAAAACAAAATCAGAAATCCAGCATCCACCAACCCCCACCCCCCTCCACAAACTCCACTGATATCACCCAAAAGCTTCCCAGATTCAGATTCCCCATCTGTATAAAAGGGAAACCGTTTGATCAGTAGTCTTCTTAGTTCTTCTGAGAGACCCAAAGCATCATGCACTGTGTATCATAACTCAGATATACACTGATATATGATTATACAAGGAAAATACATACACTAAGAAAAAATTTTTTACAGAAGTAACCTTACTCTCAATTTAAGAAAAAAATAGATGAAAAGGCATTGAGGAAAATCATAATGTTAGTTTTTTGAGACATCATAAAAAAGATGAAAATTTTTACAATAGAAAGAATAATAATCTATGTGTATAGTTACACATGTTGAAGCTATAGGAAAACATTTACCTCTGATTTCTCATTAGCTGAGCTAACATTGCAGCCTGGAAGAGTAGGTATTCCCAAATCACTCATTTGTAACTTTGAAACACCCTAGAGCAGATTAGTCTTCATAATTACTTTCTGGTATTAGTTCAAATTTAAATATTTTCACATTTAAATAGTTAATCTGAAATGTAGGTGGTAGAGAAAGGAATTATTGCTGAATTGGGGCCTCATCTTTGCCCCGGTACAGATACATTTCATTGTCCCTAGGGTTCCAAAGCTTCCCCCAAATCGGACATTCCACTCTCCTTCCACTCATCTTGGCATGTATTTAAAATCCAAATAACTTAATAGAGGGCTTCCCAGGAGCTCAGCAGTAGAGAATCCACCTGCCAGTGCAGGAGATGCAGGTTTGATCCCTGTATCAAGAAGATCCCCCTGGACAAAAAAACAGGCAACTCACTCTAGTGCAGCCTGGGAAATGCTATGGACCGAGGAGCCAGGAGGGTTGCAGTGCACTGGGTCACAAAGAGACGCACGTGAGTCAGCAACTAAACAACAACTTAAGAGAGCATTTAAAATGTCCACAATCTAACCTTCAATCTAACACTTTCTCCTTTTATGTCTTCCCAAGAATCTCAAGTTTCCCTCACAGGAGATCACTGTTTTTAATACTCAGGAAATGTTCATATTCCATGTTTCTGGAGCATCATTGCTTAGCTTTCTTTGTCTCTCAATATCTCTTTCATTTCTCAAGCGCTGGCTCAAATATTGCCTCCTCTAGGAAGCCCTCCTGGCAGAATTAGGAGCACTCTCCTCTTGCTTTTACAACAATCTAATCACACCCTTATAATTTCATTTACCATACTGATTTCACTTGTCTTTAATAGAATGTGAGTTTTTAGAGGAAAAATGTTATACTTCATCAAGCTGCGAAGAGAGAATAAAAATACCAGTTCAGTAGCAAATGATATAAGTAAACCTATTACCTGGTAAAACCTCAATAAAGGTTCCCCATCCTTGTTGTGTAACCTCTGTACCAAGCAAAACGTCTTCTATATAAGGAATAGTTGTGAAATAAACTACTTCAGGGCTACATAGCACTAATTTTCTCCTATTAATCACATTCTTTGCAGATAAAAGTACATGAAATATTTAAGGAATGACCTAGAGCAATTAAAAAACCTTGGGAAAAGAAGAATTTAAAACTTCTACCATTTAGTTATCCTATAAAACTCAAGTTGGAAATAAAACACATTTGAAGTCCATCTACATTATTAATCTAATGCTGGAAGAGTACGGATTTGTAAAGCAGTTATCTTGGTATTTTCTATACCAACAGAAGACAGGTCAAATACTCTTCCCTCCAGAGCAAATAAAAATTTTAGTAAAACTATTTTAACCTTGTTTCTCAAATGATGTATACAAAGAACTCAAATTTTAAATGAGAATAGTAAATATTCATTATAATTATAAGTGATATTTTATATATCTGTGCATGCTAAGCTGCTTCAGTTGTGTCTGACTCTTTGTGACTCTATGGACTGAAGCCTGCCAGGCTCCTCTGTCCATGGGATTCTTCAGGCAAGAATATTGGGGTGGGTTACCACTCCTTTCTCCAGGGGATCTTACCGACCCAGGGATCAAACTCAGATCTCCTGCACTGCAGGTGGCTTCTTTACTGTCTTGAACCAGTAGGGAAGTGAACATTGTGGTGGTTTAGTTGCTAAGTCGTGTCCAACTCTTGCGATCCCATGGACAGTAGCCTACCAGGCTCCTCTATCCACAGGACTCCCCAGGCAAGAATACTGGAGTGGGTTGCCATTTCCTTCTCCAGGGGATCTTCCTGACCCAGGGATTGAACCTGGGTCTCCTGCACTGCAGACACATTCTTTACCAACTCACCTACAAGGGAAGCCCAGTCAACATTTAAATTTGGTATATATATTTACTTTTCCTTAGTTTTTACGTTTATAAAATTTCTATGTTTACAAAAGTATAAAAATGGAAATGTATAATATTTTAATTGTTTTAAAATGTGATTATAATCATTCCCAGAGTCTGTTCTGGTATAATAGAGGTATGATGGTTGGTTTGCGGTAGTGAGAATGTCTCCAAGTCCTCTGGATGGGTTTACTAATTTGTCCACCATGACAAATTCATGTGCTCATGAATTTAAGGTTCATTGTCTATCCACTTGTGTTAGCTATTTCCCACAGAGCAAAGACCTCCTTTGCTTTGCAATGATGATTTACTAAACCCTGCCAGGCATTTTAGAGACCATGTGAGTAGAGTGAGCAGATGCTTCAGGATACACCTAGTCACACCTTGCAGTGGTGACTGTGCAAAGAGCATATTTATGCATGGTTGAAACTGATGAAAACATGCATACTTGAAGATTATTGAGCCTTGTCTTTTTGTGGCATTCTATTTGTAGCAAACTGTTGGATGTCGTGGTTTCCCTATTATAAATGTTAAACATGGTAATTTAATTGGTGGTGACTTCCAAATTAGAAAAGGATGTAACTGCAATCTCAGGAGATAGTTGAACATAGTTGAGTGATGAATACAAAATGGAATTACAGTTTAAGAATACAACTGAAATTAGAAATCATATGTGGCTTAGCTTTTTGACTAGGGGCATAATTGCTATGGCCATTGACAATTACTTCCTTCTTGCAAAGAAATAAAATTAAACTAAAGGGTCTGGTTAAGTTATTTTTATCTTAAAGCATGCAATTTTTACTTTCAGACTTGGGTGAATTTTAAAACCAAAAAGTAGACAGAAGGTAGAAAAAGATGGAGGGAGAATTTATTTGATACAATGAATGCAAATCTATGGAAAATTGTGGGGTTTGAACCTCAAGGCCAGTCTCTTCAAAATGGGAGTAACTGAGTTACGAGTTTGTTATCAAAGAATAGATCTGAGAATTTATTATTCTCATTCCTGTATTCAAATCCTAGACTAGTCTATGCATAGCAGTACTTCTCAAAGAGTATTACCACCACTAGGGGACATATGGAAAACACATAGGTGATACAGGAAGTGGGCGGACAAGCTTACGGCAAGTTCTGACAAGCTCTCAGCAGTCTCAAATGACTGAGAACTGTCTCTGTTCCCACACGAGTTTTAAAAAGTCCTGCTGTTTGCAGGTGAGACCTGAATAGGATTTACTGAGCCTAAAGTTTAATTTCATTTTAGGTATACAAATGTTTTGGGGCATGCTTTAAAATACACCTTGAATTGTTTCAGGAATACACTACCACGTAAATCAAAGGAGTATTGTGCTATAGTTTGTTTGGAACTTTACCAATAGTTTTAAAATGTTTGGAAAGTTCACGTCATAAAGTGCTCTGAGTATCCACAACACATGTGTATCAAAGGACAAGTGTAGCTGCTTTTTCCTCACTGATTTGAGGGACAGGTAGAAGCAGCTGATGACTTCATTGCATCTTCTTGTGTGTGACTCTTTGCAACCCCATGGATGATGGCCCTCCAGGCTCCTCTGTCCATGGGATTCTCTCGGCAAGAATACTGCCATGGGTAGCCATTCTCTTCACTAGGGTATCTTCTCTGACCCAGGGTCTCATGCATTGCTGGTAGAGTCTTTAGCGTATGAGCCAGCTGGAAACCTCATTGTATCTTCTAGTGACGTGGAATCCCACCATGTTTCCACACCAAAGTACATGTTGTTAGATTATATACATATGTGTGTGTGTGTGTTAAGTTGCTTTAGTCCTGTTTGACTCTTTGCAAGCCTATGGACTGTGGCCTGCCAGGCTCCTTAGACCACGGGATTCTCCAGGCAAGAATACTGGAATGGATTGCCATGCCCTCCTCCAAGATCTTCCTGACCCAGGGATGGAACCCACATCTCTTACGTCTCCTTCATTGTCAGGCCAGTTCTTTACCACTAGTGCTCCCTGTGAAGCCTGTTAGATTAATTACTAGTTAAATAAATAACGCATTTACACACTAAGATCAAGATGTTTTACACATATATTTAAATCGTGAGCATAGATAGTTTCAGTTCAGTTCAGTCGCTCGGTTGTGTCCAACTCTTTGTGACCCCATGGACTGCAGCACACCAGGCCTCCCTGTCCATCACCAACTCCTAGACTTTACCCAAATTCATGTCCATTGAGTCGGTGATGCCATCCACCATCTCATCCTCTTTTGTCCCCTTCTCCTCCTGCCCTCAATCTTTCCCTGCATCAGCGTTTTTTCAAAGGAGTCAGTTCTTCACATCAGGTAGTTTATATTAACTATAAGTTACATTTCAGGATCTAAAAGTGGGGCATGTCAAGGCATTAATTGTAAAAATGACATGCTATGTTTGAAAGGTTTAGGAATCATTGATTAAGAATCAAAGATTCCCAGGGACTTTCCTGGTGATCCAGTGGATAAGACCCCATGCTCTCAATGCAGGGGGCCTGGGTTCAATCCCTGATCAGCAAACTAGATTCCACATGCCACAACTAAAGATCCTGCATGTAGCAATGAAGATCAAAGGCCCCTCATGCCACAGCTAAGACCTGGCACGGCCAAGTAAGTTAAAAAAGAATCAAAGATTCCTAGATTGTTAGAAGTTAAAACAAGCTTTTAATGAGCATATGTTTATAAAACAAGCAAAAATGCTTATTTTTATAAGAATAAGGTAGAAATTAAGGGCATGGACCATATGTTTATGAAGAGTTTTAAAAACCTTGCTAGTTTTTAATCCAATTATCATAATTTATCCTGAAGAAATAATTGGCAAGACATCCTTTTCACAGGAAAATTATGGTAGAAATAATAAAGTCAATACTTAATAATTCAGGAAACACTAAATGATGGAGTATTAAGTCGCTTTTAAAAAATAATCCATAAATTTACATTTGTTGTTCACTCACTCAGTCGTGTCTGATTCTTTGCGATCCCATGGACTGCAGCACACCAGGCTTCCCTGTCCTTCACCATCTCCCAGAACTTGCTCAAACTCACATCCATTGAATCAGTGATGCCATCCAGCTATCTTGTACTCTGTTATCCCCTTTTCCTCCTGCCTTAAAACTTTCCCAGCATCAGGGTCTTTTCTAATGAGTCGGCTCTTCACATCAGATGGCCAAAGTATTGTAGCTTCAGCTTCAGCATCAGTAATTCCAATGAACATTCAGGATTGATTTCCTTTAGGATTGATTGGTTTGATCTCCTTGCAGTCCTAGGGACTCTCAAGAGTCTTCTCTAAGACCACATTTCAAAAGCATCGATTCTTCGGCACTCAGTCTTATGGTCCAACTCTCACATCCATACATGACTACTGGGAAAACCATAAGTTTGACTAGATGGACCTCTGTTGGCAAAGTAACGTCTCTGCTTTTTAATATGCTGTCTAGGTTTGTCAAAGCTTTTCTTTCGAGGAGCAAGTATCTTTTAATTTCATGGTTGCAGTCATAGCGATACAGTAAATATTCATAACATTAAGCTAAGTGGAAGGATACAGTGTGATACTATTTTGCTTTTTAAAGCAGGGAGCTTTGCATAAAAAGAGTAGTAGAAAGAATCATACTCTAAAACTGAAAAGTGGAACTACTAGTAAATTGTATTTCTTCTCTACACATTTCTCTATTACCTAAATTATCAAAAAATAAGCCTACAGGTCTGAAAAGTTTTTTTTTTAATGTTCCTACTATACACATGATTTTTTAAAAGGTTTTTGGATATGGACCATTCTAAAAGTATTTCTTGAATCTGTTACAAAACTGCTTCTGTTTTATGTTTTGTTTTTTTTAGTCTCCAGGGATGTGGGATCTTAGCTCACTGACCAGGGATCAAACCCACATCCCTTGCATTGGAAGGCGAAGTCTTAACCACTGGACCTCCAGGGAAGTCCTTTAGCGTAATTTTAGAAAGCACAAAGATTGGATTCAAGTGGGGATCTATCCTGAGCAGCTCTGACCTAAGAATACTAAGCCCCAGTGTCTCCCCTTCATGAAAAGTCATGACAGTTACATAAAATGGGCTTACAACCCTCCTTCCACAGTGCTGCACCCATACATGTTCCTGCTGTTTCTGTTCTTAATATTATTACTAGAGAGGAAAATAAGACCTACTACAGTTAGATGTCTTAGGAAGCATATTTTATCTCGGTTATTTAAAATCACATTGTGTTACAGAGGAAATATAATATATTCAAGTAACTATTATACTGTAGGTGGTACTTTGTCTTACATAGTATATATTCTCCTTTGGATGAAAGGGCCATGCTAAAACATGTTAGAACACTCAAAGATACAGTTTTCTTTCTCCAAAATGCTGTACGTGCTAAAGATAAATGCTAGAAGTTGACTAAAAGCTGAGGATGACAGAGTAGGGGTAGGAGAATGTGGGCTGGAAGCTTGAAACCACAGAAACAGGTTTCAAGCTCTATCTTAGCTACTATCACAATGCTTACATTTAAGCATAAAAGTCTATTGAACAATATGACTTTCAATTATGCATTTGTAGAATTTTGTAAATGTTATCAAAAGGACATGCAGAAGGAAATATGAAGGAGACCTGCCTGTCTCAGAAACTCTTGAATCTGTTGTTTCAGATATTCCCCAAATACATTCATAGCAAAAAGAAACATTGCCACCATGCCTATGCGGCTGAATCTTTTACCTTGAGGGCTACAGTTACCTACATTTCTTTTAATAACATGCCCACTCATTGGTACCCTAACAAAGGAAAAATCATGAAGATGTACAAGTCACATTCACCAGCACTACAGAGAACAGAGCAGCAGGAACTACAGGCTTACTAAATATTTTTAGGTCTTCAGCCAATGGTTTCCTGCTGGTTTACTAACAAGGACTTTCTTTTTTATAATACCGGACTCAGAAATACATCAGTTTTCAGTATTTTTTTCCCCTGCTCTCTCACCTTTTATGTCACAAGCAGCTAACATGTCATTTTCCCTTTTCCCCTAGAGTGTTCTTTCCAATAAAGTCAAAGGTGTCACATCACAGTCTACCATTGATTTCTTATCTGTCCCAGTCACCACAAAAACTGTCACCCAATACTCATGCTGCATTGCCCTTCATGAGGCTAGATCTTCCAAGGAGGCCCTTGACCATTGGTTTTCTGTATTCTTTCTATAAAACTACAGTTTAACTGAAAGAACAAATTGGGAGAAGAAACAAGGGGACCCTCACACAGTAACCTGAGATTTCAATAAGCCTAGGAATAACATATATGTCATCCTTCAAATGGAGAAGGCAATGGCACGCCACTCCAGTACTCTTGCCTGGAAAATCCCATGGATGGAGGAGCCTGGTGGGCTGCAGACCATGGGGATGCTAAGAGTTGGACATGACTGAGCGACTTCACTTTCACTTCTCACTTTCATGCATTGGAGAAGGAAATGGCAACCCACTCCAGTGTTCTTGCCTGGAGAATCCCCGGGACGGGGGTGCCTGGTGGGCTGCCGTCTATGGGGTCGCACAGGGTCGGACACGACTGAAGCGACTTAGCTGCAGCAGCATCCTTCAAAAAGAGTAAAATACACACAGACAGGAGATAAATGACCAACAAGTGGCTGGTTCTAATCTCTCTCACTTTATGCCTCTGTCTCTCTGGTGAGATGAAGTGTAACCGAAAATATTGAGATGGATTTGTTTTTAAGGAAATGGTAGTGAAATAACGGGCTTCCCAGGTGGCGCTAGCGGTAAAGAACCCACCTGCCAATGCAGGAGATGTAAGAGATGCAGGTTTGATCCCTGGGTCAGGAAGATCCCCTGGAGGAGGGCATGGTAACCCACTCCAGTGTTATTACCTGGACAGAGGAGCCTGGTCCATAAGGTTGCAATGAGTCAGACATGACAGAAGCGACTTAGCGCACACACACACAGTCAAATAATACATAAATAACACAGAAAAGAGACAATCTTTTAATTTGAGCTATGGCATAGAATTAAACAGGTGAAGTCTGACTCTGCCCATCTTTTTGAATTGCCGAGGTGAGGAAGGATTTCCTAGGTAACCTAGAAATTCCAGATTTTCATGTTAAAAGAAAATAAATGCTGACCATATTCTGTAATACACTGAGGACTGACCTTAGCCCTGTGCTATCTGACTGCTGACGAGGCAGCAGGCTCCTGCCCTTGCCACTGGCTTGCTTCAGGCTTGAGGCTCCCCCTGCACACACACACTAGATCCTGGGGCAAGGTGGGCATATGAAATAAGGCATTTAACACATCCATAGTACCTTTCATGTTCATAGCTCAAAGAGCTTTATAAAGGCCAATTAATTTATCAAGTTTCATAAACTCTGAAGGACACATATAATTACAACTCTATACGTGGCTAACCAGAGGCAACAGGTAGTCATGTGTGTGGATGAACAGGATTTAGATTTTAATTGTCTCTTGTTTGAACTTTCAAGCACCTACAGAAAGCCAGGGGCACAATGAAGAATTTCTGAGTCACTGGCATATTCTAAGAATTGTGAGTTGGGTTAAGAACATGCCTAAAAAAGTATGATATCATTGTCAACACCCAAAAGAACTCTGGTTGTCTCTACTTGGGCAAAGACTGCTTAGATCCAATTAGGAGACCACCCCCCCCCCACATCTCCATGCTTTGATAAAAGTACAGAATCCATTTTGTTGAAGCTTTAGTGCTGCATGCTAAGTGAAATCTACTTAATTCATAGTAAGGAGAAATAGTATTATATGTGTACCCTTTGTTTTGCAGATTAGGCCAATAGGGGTTAAGTGATTTGGCCAAATATTGGTGGATGATCAGGCTTTGGGATATTGTAAAAGGAGATCATCAGTTCAGTTCAGTTCTGTCACTCAGTCGTGTCTGACTCTTTGCGACCCCCTGAATTGCAGCACGCCAGGCCTCCCTGTCCATCGCCAGCTCCCGGAGTTCACTCAAACTCATGTGCATCGAGTCAGTGATGTCATCCAGCCATCTCATCCTCAGTCATCCCCTTCTCCTGCCATCAATCTTTCCCAGCATCAGGGTCTTTTCCAATGAGTCAACTCTTCGCATCAGGTGGCCAGAGTATTGGAGTTAAAGCCTCAGCATCAGTCCTGCCAATGAACACCCAGGACTGATCTGCTTTAGCATAGACTGGTTGGATCTCCTTGCAGTCCAAGGGACTCGCAAGAGTCTTCTCCAACACCACACTTCAAAAGCATCAATTCTTCGGTGCTCAGCTTTCTTCATAGTCCAACTCTCACATCCATCCATGACCACAGGAAAAACCATAGCCTTGACTAGACGGAACTTTGTTGGCAAAGTAATGTCTCTGCTTTTCAATATGCTGTCTATGTTGGTCATAACTTTCCTTCCAAGGAGTAAGCGTCTTTTAATTTCATGACTGCAATCACCATCTGCAGTGATTTTGGAGCCCAGAAAAATAAAGTCAGCCACTGTTTCCACTGTTTCCCACGAAGTGATGGGACCAGATGCCATGATCTTAGTTTCAAGATCATAGGCAGTACATAATGTGAATCAGTCATCTAATTTTTATAACGACTGCATATATGATTGATACTCCATATAGGATTCAGGGAGGGCTTCCCAGGTGACACAGTGGTAAAGAATCTGCCTGACAATGTAAGAGACAAGAAACATAGTCTCCATCCCTGGATCAGGACGATCCCCTGGAAGAGGAAACCCATTCCAGTATTCTGCCTGGGAAGAGTTCATGGGCATAGAAGATTGTCCCTGAGGTCAGGAAGAGTCAGACATGACCGAACATGTGCGCGCACACACACCTTTCAGGCAGAGTCTATAGAGTACAGACTGGGTGAGGCACGTGCAAACTGATAACAAGGAGAGTCCTTTCCTCTCTCAGCATCCCAACATGCTGCCACTCTGATTTCTAGAAAAATCTTTACTCAAATGGACTTAGTCTGACTTCAAAAAACTCCTATATCTGAGATAGTACTATTAATGCTTCTTTATAATTTTACTGATACCGATGCAATGACAGAAAAGCTAGAACATCAATTAAAATAACCTTTCCTAGGCTGAAATTTTTGATGCTTACCATGTGCCAGGAAATTGCTAAGTACCTAACATAAATCTAACATTAAGGGTTCTCACACACCCCTATTAAGAATAGTACTTTACTATTATTTTACATATGAGCAAACTGAAACACAGAAAATGGGAATAATTTGATGAAGATCATTCAGTGAATAAGGGTACAGTAAGAGTCAAAATCAGTTGTATTTAACTCCAGACTACAATCTTAATCACTATGCTAAACTGGATATTGTATACTGGGCTTTAATTTATTTTAAGCAAGATAAATTTTAGAGATATAATCATGACAAAATCTCTACTGAGGACATGTATATGTGAATAAATGTGTTTGGCAAAGAATGAATAGTAAATTCCAAATCAGCATTTATATATGTATTTTATCATATGAGGCTAATACCCCATTTTAAATTTAACTAAAGCCTTCATCTTTTGCATTGCTTAAAAGTACTGGTACAAGCCATATTAAGTATAAACACATAAAATTAAATAATATCATTCTAAAACATTTTAAAATATTAAGTCAGGAATGGAAAAAAATTTTTTTTTTCTATTTTCTTTGAAACTCATTGGCTCACAGGCAAAACAAATTTCTCAAACATTTTTGAGAAATATGAAGCTCCCAGATCATGTGTTGTAAAAATAATTTAAAAGTTGGAATATAGAATATTTTATACATAGCACTTAAAATTATATATTATTATTTAGTTTTTATTATTGATGATTAACAAAGAGGGCTAGGGAGAAAAAGGAAACAGAGAAAGAAAGACATTCCAGACATGAGAAGGGGAGACAGATGTAGATAAAGCAAGGGAAAAACTGAGCAAAACATCAATGAACAATGCACAAAAAATACACATCTATCCTACAGGAATATACAGCCTTAGAAAAAAGATATAGATAGATGGTACTTAATGGTTATACAGTAAATGATTTGTTAATGAGAATGTAAGCGCAGGATGTAGTTTTTCTACATTTTATACCCCATTTTATGACTTTCTAGTCTTCAAGATTATATTGTGTTTTCTGCATTCCCAGCATAACCTGTTGAAATTTGGCAGTGGACCAGAGGAAATTAAAGAGATGCTCACTTCCATATAAAAAGAGCACAATCAGGTCACTATCATAAAAGATCAGGTAAATTAACGAAATTATTGTAAATGATCAGTTAGAGCCTCTCATTTAAATAAGTCACTAGACTTCAAATTGGATACTAAAAAGAATCATAGCTCATTAATTTTACAACTGTCCATTTTTCATCAGAGAAAAATTTTGCCGTTGCCTCTCCACTGGTCTCACGGACATGTGTTTTCAAGTTTCAACGCACATCACACAGACAGAAAAACAATCTCTCTGTGGACTTCACATCCATTCCAGAGATTTTGCTCTTCCTCATAAATCAGATTAACTTAACCATATTTGCAACAGCGGATAGTCGCCAGACCGCAAGGCTCCTCAGTACCTGTTGTCTATCCAGGCGCATCCTCTTGGCAGCATTTCTACTCTCACTCTCACAGGCTGAGGCCAAGATACTCTCAGCAACTGCTGAAGTAAGGTGGGAAGGAATAGGTCGAGACTAAAAGAAAAGAGAGAAAAGGACATGAAAAAATTATTAACAGTATCATTAAGAGACCAACACGACACTCAGAAGATATCATAGGACGTGCAAGAGTATCAATTTATTCCAACTGAACTGATTTTGATAGAAAAAGGAAATGGAAATTTCAAAGATGAATAATGAGAGCTAGTCAGAGGTTAACGTTAGAGATACTACAGATCCATCATTCATTCCCACAGCTCCTTTGTCACCAGTGTTTAATCTGGGCCATTACGTTTGAACAGGCAGTGGCAAAATTCCTGACTGGGTTTTGTAAGGAAAACAAGTCCTTTATTTCTCTTATAACCTACGACAACGCACGACACAACAAAACAAGTAACAGGGCTGAAATAGTTGGAAAAACTGACAGACACTCTGACCATGTCAAACCATCTTAACATGAAATATTATGACTATTTACAGGCTAAGTTGTGGCACAACTGATAGAAATAAAATCCTTAAAAAAAAACTTACTTTAGCTTAAAAACAAAATGAAAATTTGGGCCTACAAAATTTTTCTATAACAAAAATTCAGTGTTCTAGACCTGAGATGAGTATGTGCCTACATGTTTTATTTGTAAAATATGTGTTAATATCAATAATGTAATGGGTCCATATTGGAAATCCATCTTCTATGTAGCTCACATAGAAATTCATTAAACCCCTGACTAAGTTCCTAATTAGGTACAAACTGTTTGTGATTTTCTATATCATTCATGATAATCTGAAAAGTTTTCCATTTTCCCCATAATTACATGCAAAATTATCTAACTGAAAGATGAAGTACTTAATGACACTGAACATCTTTTTAAAAAGTAAGACAAGCAAATGGTAGATAAGAAGATATTAATGCATAAAAATTAAATCAGGTGAGACAGCAAAATATGAAATTACAAAAAAAAGAGTCTTTTAGGAAACTAGCATATGTAACGGCATGCTATCTCAGGTTGTCAAAGCCTCCATCCAAATTACATGTGGATACCACACATATTTACTAGAAGCCACCAAACTCATAATGATCTTTTAAGTATTTTTGTAAATGAGCGTGAGCATGCCTTTATTGGGCTTGATTCATTTTTCTAACTCTGGCATGTCTCATGTGCTTTAGCAAACTGAACCGTCGCACTTCTATCTCAAACAATATTCTACAACAGCTAAATACAGACCCACGGTGGGTCTTTAATGGATACTTCTCAGTAGCATTCAGTGCAGAAAGAGACCAGGCTTTGACCTTGCTTGAACTAGGAAGAAATTTCTGCTGCTACCTCAGCCAACTCCCCCAGGTTTCCACCTCCAAAGTGGCCTCTGCAGGCAAAAGGTAGGGAAGGTATGGGGTACAGTCTCCACTTGCTAACGCTGTAAGATGTTGGAAACACTGGCTGGACAACTCTGATCGTAAAGCATTAGGATCCTCGGGATGTGATTTTTCCAACAGAAAGAAAAGAAAGAGGCACCACAGGTAGCAGGAAGAAAGCAGCAAAAATATTTTGACAAGGAAATTACAAAGCCAGGACTCGGTATTGGGAATAGAGAGGGTCAAGTGCGGTAAACATTTAAAATTTTTAAACTGCCATAAAGGATACATACGTGATTTCGAAATGAAAATTGCTTCATTTCATTCTGCACTTCGCTAAATATGGATAGACAGTCTAGCTCAGAACTGAAAATATATTAGCTACAAAAATCAGTGTTTCATTAAGAGATGGCCATAGCATGGCTCAAAATTATACTCTAAACTTCATGGAAATTGGATATTCAATGTTGTCCTGATATACAACTGAAATGATTCAGTTGATATACAACTGAATTATGTTTTGAGGCAAAGGAGTCATAGGAAAAATGGGAATAAGAACATTCCCTTATTTAAAAAAATCATTTATTTGACTGTAGCTAGCATTATTCAAATACTAGAAGTGAAAGTGCATACCTTTATAAACTACATCTTTCGATACTTCATTTGGTTCTAGACACTGAATTAACAAAAGCAAAGCACAGTATCAGCAGTCTCTATGAAAGTTCTTCATCTATTTCATTTATTCATTTTACCTGGTATTTCTATTCAAAATTAGGCATATATAATACTACATGCTATGCTTAGTTGCTCAGTCATGTCTGACTCTTTGCGACTCCATGGACTAAAGCCTGCCAGGCTCCTCGTCCATGGAGATTCTCTAAGCAAGAGTACTGGAATGGGTTGCCGTGCCTTTCTCCAGGGGATCTTCCCAACCCAGGGATCAAACCCAGGTCTCCCACATTGCATGCGGATTCTTTACTGTCTGAGCCACCAGGTAAGCCCATATAATACTATGAAGCTTCATCAAGCAGATTAAATTGTAGTAATAAATACATACATCCCTTAAATAAATAAAAGTTTGTAGAAAAGAGAGAACACAAGGTAAAACATCTTTTGAAGTAAAATTAGTTGGTAGAATTTCCTCTCAAATTCTATTGTTTTAATATTTAAAACGGGAAATGACTTTTACTAGAAGAGATAGTTTCCTTATTGGAGAAAATGATAGAGTTGGGTTTTTCCCAGATATATTTATTTGGTTTTCTCAGAAATTAGAATAATGTCCTGGCTGAGTAGGACGAGATATTTTTTAAGGTCACTGGGTAACCTATTCATTTCAAGATTTTGGGGAAAAAGTTAACTGCAAGATAAAGCAATCATGTACTCTTTCCTATTAAGAGGAAGCAATGGATAGAAGCAAAGATATGTGATAAGACATGGCCAGAGGTTAAACAATATAATTTTGAAATTAGAGTTGTTCTGAGTTGACTGTAGAATCATAATCTGATAACTGTAAATGGCCATAGCGATCATTCAATGCAAGTTTCTTTAAACTTTGAAGAAACTTTTCTGCCTAATTCTGAACTAGAAATAGAAGCCAGGTTTCATGTACCACAATTGTCATCTCTTCCACTCTCCTAAATTCTGTTGTATACTTAGTACTTTTACATAACTCATTATTAATAAAAATATTTTAGGAGAAATGTTTACACATAAACTCTGGGCTCAACTAAAAATAAGCATACCAAAGATAGTTATTTAGACAACTGTTTACAATTATAACTGATAAGCTCATGGTAGAAGGGCAGAATGAATGAATAAAATCTCTATTACAGTTTAAGAGATATATCTGTGTTTTTCAAGGAGTTTAAAATATCCTAACTAAAGAGAAAATCTGTGTCTCCAAGGAGAACACCAATCCAGTTCATTCTCATTAATTTTAAGATAAATATTAATAATACCTAACTCATATTGAGTGCTTAGGTGTGGAGGCATTAACATAAGAATCTTAGATTCATTATCTGATTTCTTCCAAACAACACTTGAGAAAAAAATATACTACTTATATCACTCTTTTAAAGAAAACCAAATTAAATCCCTATATAATTTTCCCAAGATCACACAGCTATGATGTGGAAACACTAATAAGTAATTCTGATGATACATTTGGAATAATATTCCCTGGTAAAGCTTATTCTCATTTTAAAACTAAGGCCTCAGTGAGTTTAAAGAAAACTAGAGCTCTTAAACACTACACATTCTTATAGAGGAATCCCTGTACAGCTAATTCAATTTTGTACTGAAACAAAAAATATATTAGGACCTTCTTAAAGTCCTTCTCTTTGAGTGGTCAAAATCCTCATAAAACATTTTCCTATTAATTTTTTAAAACCCTTCTTCATTAATAACATGATAAATGGAACTTAATTCAGTCACAAATTGTAAATCGAAGCAATCTAAATTCACAAGATTTTCATTTTGGAGCAAACAGAAGTTCCAAGAAATTACTGTAATACATGAAACATAATAAAGCTTAGTTTCATGCTCAAAATGAGAATGAGGAGCCAGGCAGAGAAGTTTTTGTTGTTGTTGTTCTTTTTTTCCTGTAAGGCAATCCTGGTAAACATCCCCTTGGTTCTAATACTGATGAGCCAGTAGTGAATGCTGATACCGATCAATAAACACAGAGCTTAGTTATGCTGTACCCAGCTATACTTTACTAAATATGAAAGAATTTTGCTGATTTTTCCTCCATAATGTAGCTAATATTTATTTCACAACTCAAAAGTACTTAGACCAAGACAGTGAGAAGGAAATTAATCAATTGTGTTCCTTATAAAAGCAGTGTTAAGAGAGAAATTTGAAACTATTATTTAGTATGAGTTCTTAGAACCATCTTCATGGGAACTCTCTTTTCCTTTGCTACATTTAATCGCAGAGAGCTTATTCTAAAATCATCTCTTCAGTGTTTTCCTGGCAGTACATTATGGGCTGTAGTCATGGGTTCCACCAGGGATAAATACAGAAGATTCCTTCTAACACCAGTAAGATGCACAAACTTCCATTGTAATAACTTGAAATAATATTTCAACAAAAAATCAAATACAAAGAATAGATATTATCAGTAGATAATTTATGGAAAATAATACTTCTCCTTGTGATTGAATATAGCTCAGTAAATCTACTATTTTGTGTATATCTTATAAAAGTTAAAAATGATTCAAGAATGTATATAATCATACACTCTATATGATCTATACTGAGATTGAGATTTGTTACCTATTTCTTTCCTGGATATGAGATGATCCTAACTAGCCCGCACTAATTATCTCTTCATAATTAACTGTCACGCTCAACTGGGATGACTTGATCTATCCTCAGCACTGTCTTTACTGTAATAATTATTTGTGCCCAAATCCGTAGTGGCTATTTCATTAAACAGATGGCTAAACAGTCATGTGGGGCTTTTGGAGTTTAAAAAGTCACATTTTAATTGGGAACTTAAGATGTGATTGCTGTTAGCACAAAGTAAGTGTGTCTTTCCTCATTTATGCATGTAAAACCTACCATACCATTTTTTTGGTCTAAAAACTGAAACAATGTTAGAATTCTCTGAACTTCTGCTGTACCCTTAGGATGTGGTAGGATTTTTTTTTTTTTCCGAAGTTATGAAAAAATAAAAAGAAATCAAGAATGTAAGCTTATGTTCATGGGAGACTGTGGCAATGTTCTCCATTCCAGTGTTAAATAGAGCTTAATCAAGTATTAGACAAGCCGGATTGAGAGCAACTGTGACATCCACCCAAGATTTTAAGTGAATGAGTTTTTCAAAATAATTAAAGCAAGTGATTCAGTAGTCAGAGTGTAGGTAGGTTACATCCTAAATTAAGATGATATCTCCCAATCTTGTTACTTTACAAAACATATAATTTGACAGTTCTGCAGCTTGAATGACATGCATATCCTATCATTCCAAAATGGTATACTCATGCCTCAACACATAACTGTTACAGTGTAAAAAGTTGCAGCTCCCAAGGTATCCCCCTTCTGAACAGGTAGCTTCACCTATGGACATCAGTGGACTAAAGTTTAGCAACTATGTCAGACAGTCCTGGATTATTACTATGTAATCATCCCCTTGCAATCTGCCTGATCACTTTTGCTATTTCATCTCTATGAGCCTCATTCTTTCTGCCAAGTATCATTATTTTATTTTTATCTTTATGAATGGCAAAACTGAGGTTCAGTCAGTAAGCTATGAATAGGAAAAATAATCTCTGTGTCAGGGAGAAGTAGTTAGAATTCCATGAAGCAAGGCACATAAAGTCACTGATATCTTTACTAGCTTATTGAACAAACATACTTCATGAGCACTTTCTATATTTCAGGTACTGTGCCAAGTCCAAATATATGGAGATAAACAAAATCAATACTATCTCTATTATCATGGAGTTCACTTAAATTAGTACAATGCTTAGCATATAGGGTATAACATACATGCAATAAAGTATGTTCATTACAGATTCACAATCTTTTATGAGCAATTCTAAAATCCTAAAGTTGTACAAGCTGAAATATTTCATAAACTCAGGGCAAATTCAATTGGCAGAAGAAACTGATTATGAGGATACTTATAATGTTTTTTTCTTATTTCTTTGAATATTCCTAAGTTTTGCAGCAGAAAGACTGATATATTTGTGTATGGGATGTTTCTCAAGATATCATTGTGAGTGTTAAGCAATAAATAGAATATACACTTTATCATGTCTCCCAAATCAAGAAAATTCTGAATTCTGGACCACTGATGATCCAAGCTTTTAGATAAGGATGGTGCATGTGGACTAAAGCAGCAGGTACACTGCCTTGATACTCACACTGTGGGGTTTCACTGGACGTGATAAGCAAAGTCCCTTACTGACCCGACTCTGGCCACATGACTTAGTCCTGGACAATCATGGGAGACCATTCCTTCGTTCCCAGTGACTGTTCCAAGAAATGGACATGTGATCCAGATACAGCTAATCCAAGTCCTTTCATGGAAATGGGTACCTGAAGCTAAAAGATGGATTGGGAGTTTTAAGAAGCTTAGAGCTGCTGATGGCAACATTTTCCAACAGGTAACAAGACTCTGAGAGGTAAAGTATTAGGAGAACAGCAGATCCCTCACGTTTGAGCCTATGGATCCAGCTATGTGAGAATCCTTGGACTTCCCAGTTTGAGAAAAATCTCTTGACCAGTTTAAAATGAGTTTTAAAATGTATTTTAAACAAAAATGCTCATTAACCTTCATCTAGGCTTTGATTTCATTATAAGTATTTGATTATGAATTGATAGTCTTTGCTTTGGCCTTAATTTTAGAACACTATTGGCCTTTAACAATGATATTTCTCAAATACCTGGGGAATTGTTAAGTTTTATAGTTGAAACTAAAGCCCATTTAGCTAAATGTCATCTGACAATATACATCTGATCAAGATGAGATAAACTAAACTTTCAACTAAAACGACATGTTTTCATTTCTAAGACTTCCCTGGTGGCTCAGATGGTAAAGCATCTGCCTACAATGCAGGAGACCTGGGTTTGATCCCTGGGTTGGGAAGATCCTCTGGAGAAGGAAATGGCAACCCACTCCAGTACTCTTGCCTGGAAAATCCCATGGATGGAAGAGCTTGGTAGGCTACAGTCCGTGGGGTCGCAAAGAGTTGCACGCGACTGAGCGACTTCACCTTACCTTACCTTTTCATTTCTAACTATTTATTAAAATGTCCACTAGGAAATATCTTTTAATCCTGAAGATAAGTGATTATATGTACTTATAGTTACTGTGGATCATGACATCTTTTCTCCTAATTTGTGAAACCTGAAACTATATACAAATTTTATTCATACAATTACTATCACTACCTATTCACACTAATTGTCAAATAGATAAAAATATTTTTTAAATAGTGTTTCAAGAGCTAAAATGAGAGTTAAAATCAAATGTTATATGACTGCCTTCTTTAGGAAACTAATCCTGCTAAATATTTTGTTATCAGTTACCAGTAGTTTTTAAAATTGAAATGCTAGTTGCAGAATACTGTGAAAGATAGAGTATACAATAAACATTACCTTATCTCCCAACTGATTTCTGCCACAAAGTAGCACATTGTGAATGTCCATTCATCCACTCATCCTTCATTCAACAATTTTAACTCAACTGAATTCAACAGACTGAGCAGCTTTCACAAGCAACTAATTATACTATAGAAGACACAGTGGATGATACAGAGATAACAAGAAGCAGAGTAGTCAAGAAACGTAGCTTCTTACTAGGGAGCTAAGGCCCATATATAAATAACAGTAATATGAGACAGGATAAAATAAAACTACAAAAGTACCACAAAGTACAATTTGCACATGAAAGAAAGAGAGATTTAAAGCTGCTCTTAGCCAAAAGTGAGGATTCCATAGATAAAAACATTGGCTTTAGTTCCCTTGGGAGTTCACAGATTGAGACAGCAAGGGTTTCCTAGAAAAGGGAGCAGTGAAATGCAATTTCAGATTAGACGGCATTTATCATGTTCCTCAGAGAGCAGGTAACAAACTGTGCAGGAGTTTTCAAGTTTGTTATTTCAGATGTTGTTGGTTTTCACCTATAAGTGCTATTTGTTTCTGAAGCAGAAGAGATACAAAGTCCACAAGTAACAGCTGATAAAACATAGCTAAGAACCAAGATCCAGTGACTAAAATCAGGAGCTTTTCTTCAGATTTGCTTACTGCTAATTTTCCAATGTCTCATTCTGGGTCGTCTCCTTTTTCTTAAAGTACATTTTAGGTCATTCAGAGACAGCTTGTGAGTGGTATTGTAATTTCAGTAGTTGTCTGAAGTGTCTTTCTTCATTTTGGAAGTAGAGTTTAGTTGGGTGTTGATTTGTAGATTAAATGTAGCTCTCTAAAAAATTTAAGATTTTTTTTCTTAGTATTTTGAAGATTGTCATCTGACATCTATTTTGAGGACAAGTATTATGTTCAGTGTGTTATACTGTTTTAGATTGTTTCTTGTTTCTTGCTGGTGATATTTAAGAATGTCTTGGGTCTCCTGCAGTTTTGCTTTGATGCACATAGGTGTGACTTCGCTTTTATTTGTGCTGCCCAGAACTGGTCTGCTTTTCTCTTCTTAGTATTCATGGCCTAGTAAATTTTGAAAAATTCTTCCTCCCTATTTGTTTTAATGTTGTACTCATTCTAATTTCTCCTTTGGAATGTCTACTAGATCTATATCATTCTAGTCCCCAAGTAAACTTCTTTTTCAAATTCTTTCTCTCTTTTTTCCTTTCTGTGAGAAATTTCCACAGTTTTGTGTTCCAGTTTATTGATTTTTTCTTTGGCTGAATCATCTTATCTGCTGTTTAACCCATATAATAAGGCTCTAATTTCAATATTTATAATGCCCATCATTTCAGTTTTTGAAATGGGATTCCCTTGTGGCCTTGATGGTAAAGCATCTGCCCACAATGTGGGAGACCCAGGTTTGATCTCTTGCCTGGAAAATTCCATGGATGGAGGAGCCTGGTGGGCTACAGTCCATGGGGTTGCAAAGAGTCAGACACGGCTGAGCGACTTCACTTTCTTTTCCGTTTTTGAAGCTATCATTAGACGTTTGTAATTCTCCCTTAATGAGAGGGCAGGCAAGGGTCCCAGCTTTATACGCAGTTTTCAGTTCATGTTCCTGCCTAGTAACAAACCAAACTCCACATCTCCTGAACTCGAGTTGGCATTCAAACCCCAGCCCTAGTCTGTCTGGGCTTAAAGTCACTTTTTCTATCTCCCTAGTCTTTTACCCTATCAAATTAAGGGCTTACAACCCTGGCTGGGAGTTTTCTATTAATTTCAAGTCCTGAGAATTCCTTTTCTTTCTTCTAAGCTTATAGAAGTATTTAGAAATTACAATTATTTTTTGTTTTTTACTCAGGATTTGTATGTATTTGTAGATGGAAGATGAGTGAGGTGTATGAGAGGTATTCCATGAGTCTCAGATCAACATAATACTTAAGGATCTATTGATGAGTCCAGGGAATCTTCCCAACCCAGGGATTGAACCCAGGTCTCTCACATTGTAGACAGACACTTACCGTCTGAGCCACTAGGGAAGTCCAAATCTGAAAGCTATGAAGGCTGTATTCGTTACACTTTAGTTACTCTTCAACTTTAGTAAATAAAATACATTCACTAAATAAAGAGAATCGTACCCATGAACTCTGAATCAGGACAAATCAGTGGACCAAGAGAGCACACACTGAAAGAAAGAGCTGCAGTACTCTGTGATTACCTAGACCAGTGGTCCCCAAACTTTCTAGCACCAGGGACCAGTTTCATGGAAGACGATTTTCCTGTGGACAGGGGAGGTGGAGGGTGGATGTTTTGAGATGATTTAAGTGTGCTACATTTATTTTGCATGCTATTTCTATTATTATTACATCAGCTCTAGCTCAGATCTTCAGGGATTAGATCCTGGAGGTTGGGGATCCCTGATCTAGACATTAAAGGAAATAACAGAGCATATCAGAAGAAAGGGTAGAAAGGGGCCAGATTATCATTAATTATTATTAATAAAATGCTGATCATTTACAGCCCTCTCCTTTAAAAAAATGGAGACTCAGAAACATCACATAAAATTGTACAGGAATTCAACCTAGGTCTCTCAGTTTTAAAAGGCCATATACTAACACTATAATAAGAAATTTAGAATTTTTTCTGCAATGATAAAAATTAGACAGTATCAAAGCCAAAACTGAGGAAGACTACTCCAGGTACGAAGGCAGATTTATCATAAAGCCAATGAAGTACAGGCCCCAGGGTTCTTCAACTAGATGGAACTAATAATACTGAAGTTTCTGGATATTGTAAGATTATAGGTAGGAATGGGAAAATGAATTAAAATAAAATTATCAGTATTTATATATAAGTGTATCTGAAAATTGTCTAAAGATATGTCTGAAGTAAAAGATTTGAGTCTTCTAGATTTCTCTGTATTAAAAAATTTATTGTGCATTTTTTCTAATTGTAGATATATATTCATCCTTCTATATACATTTTTTGTTCATAATTTTATGTTACTTTACTTTTGAAAAAGGTCCCAAATTTCATAATTTTCAGGTTCAAGTCCTGCTTGCAAATAGAGGGTAGGGAAGGAGTGTAATATGGAAGTAGGAAGTTGAGTTAGAAGAATTGTGCAAGATGTGTGAGAAGCTAGAAATAAAATGATAGCTGATAAAATTCAAAATTATGAGACTGATTTGGGAAAGACAGAAAAGGAAAAATAAACAGAAGTTAGTGGGAGGATGCAAGTCATAAATATAAAGAGTCAGACATCATTCCAAGTTTATGAACTTTGGTGGAAATAGGTAAGTCAAGAGGAACTTGCTGGTGATTTGGTAGATGAGGCAGATCAGTGGAGAGAATGGGTGATAGAGAATATAGAGAAATCAGTGAGGCTATAACAGTACATTTGTCTAGCATCTGACTGAGATGTGGAATGAAATACCAAGGCTTTGTATATGACTGGGATCTACTTTAAGAGTTGCTTTTGTTTAGTCATCAAGTTGTGTCCACCTCTTTCGCAACCCCATGGCCTACAGCCTGCCATGGGATTCTCTAGGCAAGAACACTGGAGTGGGTTGCCATTTCCTTCTTCAGGGGGCTTCCTGACCCAGGGATCGAACTCACATCTCCTGTTTGGCAGGTGGATTCTTTACCACTAGCGCCACGGGGGAGAAGGCACTGGCACCCTACTCCAGTCCTCTTGCCTGGAAAATCCCATGGGTGGAGGAGCCTGGTGGGCTGCAGTCCATGGGGTCGCGAAGAGTTGGACATGACTGAGCGACTTCACTTTCACTTTTCACTTTCATGCATTGGAGAAGGAAATGGCAACCCACTCCAGTGTTCTTGCCTGGAGACTCCCAAGGATGGGGGAGACTGGTGGGCTGCCCGTCTATGGGGTCACACAGAGTCGGACACGACTGAAGCAACTTAGCAGCAGCAGCAGCGCCACCTGAGAAGCCCTCACTTAGACAGGAGAGAAGTCTATAAGGGGGCAGACCTCTGCAGCTGTGGAGACAGTAAGGTGCAGTAAGTACATGGCCAAACACAGAAACTTCAGCAGTGCCCCAAATCAAGAAAAAAGTACATGAGTAGAAACAGGAAAAAAAAAAAGTCTTAAGAAAACAGGGTGATTTATAGTCGAGGATGCAATTTTTGGATTTGGGATAAAGGTGGTCATGAGCTCTTCATGAGAAGTAATTCAATATGGTGGTGAGAATGACAACTCACTGAAATAAGGGACTATTAGTGGAGGTGGTTGGAGAAGGCGATGGCACCTACTCCAGTACTCTTGCCTGGAAAATCCCATGGATGGAGAAGCCTGGTGGGCTGCAGTCCATGGGGTCGTGAAGAGTTGGACATGACTGAGTGACTTCACTTTCACTTTTCACTTTCATGCATTGGAGAAGGAAATGGAAACCCACTCCAGTGTTCTTGCCTGGAGAATCTCGGGGACAGGAGAGTCTGGTGGGCTGCCATCTATGGGGTCACACAGAGTCAGACATGACTGAAGCGACTTAGCTCTATCAGTAGCAGTGGAGGCACTGGTAACAGGTTATCATTTGTGAGTATAAAATAATCATTCAGGAAACATGGCAAAGAAAGATAGACTCATTGAGTCTTCAAAGAACGATTATACAAGCCATTAAACTCAATATCTATATCTGTTTGGAATCTGGGGAGTTTTTTAAGGCAGAAGTTAAGAAAAGGAGAAACAGCAAAAGGGGAAAACTGAAACTATGACCACTGGGATGGTCACAGAAGCAATGTTCCGAAGGAGGTCAAGTTACAGGCAGCAGAAGCAGCAGGGAGATCCAGAGCAAGGAAGACCAGAACACTGTCTCTGTAAAGACAGCAGAGGATACTTAAAACATTCTACATGATTGTGAAAACTTTTAACATAGCTTGGGCAGGCTCCTTGAGAGAAAGCAAAGACTAAGGTATACCCATACGAATAATGATGGAAGTAATACTCACTGAAACTGAGAAAGTTAAAGAACTAAGAGTGTAGAACATTAGCTGTCAATTATATAGAAAAGTATTATAGGATCAAATTTAGAAAGAAATATTATGAAGAAAGAACTCAGAAGATGTTATAGAAGTATCCTGGGTGATAGTAGATGACAACTATAAAAGAGAGGGCAAAAATGGCACAACTAGCAGGTGGGAAATTCAAGCAAAATGTGTTTGCTAATTAACTTCAATTAAGTTAATTGGTCACAAAGAGAGAGACTGGCACAGTTGTGATCACAATGCATGAAGAATATTGTGAATAATAATGGCTGCACAGATATAAAGTTTTTAATCAATGTCTTGTATGGAGGGCTCACGATATTTCTGGTCAAATGTTTAAAGAAGCACTTTAATTCATTTTTACAGTGGCTCTATTTGCTAAAGAATGAACAGCAAGTGTCACTGTAGCTTTTGTAATACCTATACACAGTCTATTTCACGGCTATAAAAGCTGTGAATTGAAAAAAAATTATGATCTCTCTGTTAGCTTGCATCAGACAAATAGAGGCAAAGGATATATAATAGTCAAATTCGCTAAAAAAATGTACCATTTCCTAAACATTTGATACTTATTTTTTAACGAAAAAGTTGTGAAACCAGAAGGTCAGTTAGCAAAATTACTGAGGAGGGTATTATAGGATGTAAATAAAAAATGCTGTGAATAAAAAACTTAGAAGATGGTCTGAAATGATGGTGTTTCCATAATTAGATTATTTACATATTTGTTTTAAAATTATATCTCTCCTCACCAAAAACAGATACCAGAGCTACCAAGGAAATATATACACTAAAACAAATTAAACAAACAGATAAATGGGAAAGAGATAACTCAGAAAGATTTTGGCTGTAAACTTCCTGACAGGCAAAAAAGTGAACCTAATAAGTTAATGATGAGAAAACATAAAAGCACTCTATTTCTGTAGGAGAAACACATTTTTTTTTCCATTACATGCTAAAAGAGGGTTCCAAATGAGATCATTTATAGTGGACATTCACTAGCCTAATGGAAAATGTTCCTGGCAAAATTCTTCAAAAGACAGCATGAGATTAATTCCTCAAACAAATATGGTCAATAGATAATATTAAAAGGCAAGTTAATAGGTAATTTTTCAAGAGATTGAGTTTATGGAATTCAAATATCTAGGCTACTTGATCTGAATAAAGAACTTAGAAGATGGTCTGAAAATGAGGTACAAAATTTGAGGTACATAAGGCAGAATGGATTGAAAGTCTTTGACTATATCCTCCAAATATTTCCATTTAAGTTTTACAAAAATGCATTTAAACATATGCAGCCTGGTGAAAGATTCTCTAAACAATGCAAACTCAGAAAATAAAAAGTGAAATCATATCCATAACACAAATGATACTCGGGTATGGGCCAACCCCACCTTGTTCATAAAGCTTTGCTTTTATTGTTTAATCTATCATAGGTGCTTTTGCATTTAAGATCAGGACACATTGGAGCAATACATTTCTTTTCTGGAACAATCAACAAATAGTCTTTAGAAAACTAACTTAAGTAACTTGAGTGTCAAAGCTGCACAACAGAATCAATAATGATTTGATATATTTGTCTAAGGATTAATATAATGGCTATCTAACTCAATGGTTTTTAAAATCTATTGAAAACTAACAAAGTACTCTGTATCAAGCTTCTTGGATTTACTTTTCATAAAACATATTCTTTTATATTCAACACTGAAGAACTTATGATTTGAGATCATTGGAAACAATGAATTAGTGAAAATGTGTAGAAAAGTATAATAATAAGGTTTTTTAACTTCATGCATTATAGAGACTGTTTGGTGCAATGACATAGAGATTTTCACTACTTAAGCTATTAAGACCTTTGGGGTCTTAATGATTTCAATGAAATAAGAATGCATAAATACATACTCTAATATTTGTATGTATTCAGAGAAGTCAATGAAAAGTACTTGTGCTCTGAATTCTTAAGGGATAAAAGAAGTGAAAGTAAAAGTTGCTCAGTCACGTCTGACTCTTTGTGACTCCATGGACTAAAGCCCATCAGGTTCGTCTGTCCATGGAGTTCTCCAGGCAAGAACACTGGAGTGGGTAGCCATTCCCTTCTCCAGGGGATCTTCCCAACCCAGGGATTGAACTTGGGTCTCCTGCATTGCAGGTGGATTCTTTACCATCTGAGCCACCAGGGAAGCCTCATCTTAAGGAATAGTGTAGTGTAGATTAATTAAAAATGAATATTTTTTGTACTAACAACAGCAGAAAATTAGAGTGAAAGTCAGATTCTTAAGTATAATACTAATATAAGGGCTAAGTCGCTTCAGTTGTGTCCTACTCTTTGTGAACCCATAGACTGTAGCCCACCAGGCTCCTTTGTGTCCATGGGATTCTCCAGGCAAGAATACTGGAGTGAACTGCCGATCTTCCTGAACCAGGGATTGAACCTGAGTCTCTTATGTCTCCTGCAGTGGCAGGTGGGTTCTTCACCATTAGTGCTACCTGGGAAACCCCTAATACTAAGTTGTGATAAACCACTTCTATGGTAATATCTCTTTGACTTTCTGAATCAAAGTCAGGAAGGAACTATGAATTCAATATTTTGTATTTTGCTTTACTTATAGAGTCTGTTGCCTTAGAGACCATAAGTAACTGGATGAGCTAAGCTTGCTGAATGTCACTTTCATACATTCATTTTAAAATACAGAATCCCCTATCAAATAGTTCTACAACTTTCCAATTATCCTCTTCAAATACATTAAAGTTGTCTTTAGGTAGCTTCACTGACTTATTAAAATACTACAAAATAATTTTCATGTAAAAATAATCATATATTCAAAATAATACACATTTTCTGCACATCTTCATACAGCAAAAATAATAAATGAAAGCATTTTCAAATGTTACAATTTTTCAAATTATTGATATTATCTTAATTTAAAAATTATGATGGCAAGAATATTAATGTACAGTATTTAGTTGTAATTACTACCTGTCCTAGTCATGCCGTCCCTATTTGTTCCAGGCAAGGATGAGTGTTCAAAATGATGACACACTCCATGACAATGAAGTCATATGTAAAGCAAACATATCAAAATTCTGGTGTTAAATAGATGCCAAATTTAATATTTAATTCCAGTAGTACATTATTGAATAATGCATTTTTTAAAAATAGGCTAAACTACAACATCAATTTTTATCTGTCTTTTTCATTTGTTTAATGTAGGCCTTGGACTTCCCTGGTGGCTCAGACAGTAAAGTGTCTGCCTACAATGCGGGAGACCCAATTTCAATCCCTGGGTGGGGAAGATCCCCTGGAGAAGGAAATGGCAACCCACTCCAGTATTCTTGCCTGGAAAATCCAATGGACAGAGGAGCCTGGTAGGCTAAAGTCCACGGGGTCGCAAAGAGTCGGACACGATTGTGCGACTTCACTTCACTCACTTTGTATTTTTACTTAAGCACTTCACTTCCTACAACTGTAACCTCAAAGAATCATGATTAGGAAACATGCTAAATTTATTTAACAAGTCAAGCATCTCGTATTTCTCATTACTTTGTATGATGTTATACACATTATACATATACAGATAAATGAACAAAGAGATGAATAATTGAAAATTATTAAAAATTAAATACGAAGCATTTCTTTATAATGTTTTACTTTATGATTAGTTTGCAAGCCTACATGATTTTATATCAACTTTTTTGTCCTCTATGCATAGCACAAAGCTGAAAACACACTGGTGTTCATATTAGGTAAATAAATACAGCTAATAAAAAACCTGTGACTGTCCCAAATACACTTTACAGAAATTAAGAATTCTGCATGACAAACTGAAGTAATGTGCCTAGGTTACACAGCACCATAGTTCTGGTGAACCTAGAACTCCACACCATGCTCTCTGGGGACCAAGCCTTGTGTTAGAGACCATCTTGACAGACTACCTCTCTATAAGAAACGGTCGTTTTCCTTTTAAATTTTCAAAGATATTCTCATAAGTCAATGTAGAAAAATGGATAATAAGGGATTTTATTACTTGTCATTCATTTTTATCTGAAAAGCTCTTTCTCATATATGATACTCTGAAACCTCTCCTAAATCTATACCAACTCCTGCTCTATGATACCTAGTGAATTAGAGGCATTGATCACAAACACAAAGAGTTTGGCTTTCACAGAGGCTTCTCAAAGGTACAAATAAAATAGTTTCAGAAAAGTTCTAGTACTTGTCCACTCAAGTACATAAAAATATTAAGAAATTTTAAAAATATATTGTAAAAACTACTTCTAGGTACAACTACTCAATCAAGCTGAGGTAGAATAAAGTTCAAAAACCACTGATATTTAATTTCCAGCCATAAATACCTAACATTGGCATAATATCATCCGTCCATAAAGCCAAGCTGAATCTAAAAGCTCATGTTAACCATCCACAAGACAGACACACAAATATACCGAGTACACAAAAGCTTTAGTTTTCACATAAGGAGTTTCATTCCCTGATCTTTGTTTTCAAGGCCTGCTATTTGTAAACTGTTGGTATGAAAATGGTACTACTTAGATGGATCTGTTCATTTCCTTTCGTTCCAGAGAAAGGCATGCTCATATGCCATCTAAAGCAACCATTGGTGCTTCAGTTCAAGACTTGATTAACCTTAGATCTGCTTCAGCAGTAACAGAAAGAAAACACACAAGAATGGGACGCTGATTCTTGCTGGTGTTCACTCATGAAACCTTCCTTTTCTAGGACGTGGTACCACGTGGGCCTGTGAGCACTAGTCTCACAAGGTATTCCTTATTGAATCAACAGAGGGGATAAATATTTCAGGAAGATGAAAAGGAGCGAAAACAAACAAGCAAACAAAAACCCCTTGGACCTGACGTTATGGAAAAAATTAAAAAGACACTAAGATGAAAAAAAAAATCGTGTCATGGTTTACATGTGGGATTTGGATGGAATCTAGGGCTGTGTTTTAATTCAAAACTCACCATCTCAAAACCACTTCTTTTCATCCGCCTGCAGGACTTGAGGTAAGTACGTATGCGTTTTCGGGCACGCTCTTGATATTCAGGGAATTGTCGCCTGCATGAGTCAATGATAGCCTGGATCTTTTCTTTGGGCTGCTTAGAGATTGGGACCATTCGGTCCAAGTTTTCATCTACAAACAGCCTGACAAACATCTGTTGGCAAGAGGGAGACAGAGGAGAAGGGTTTGGAGGGCTGCTCTCTGCTGTTCCTAGCTCCCTGTCTTGATTACCGATCGGAAAATACTCTTTTCTGGTTTATGCACTGGAGAACTTTGCAATGGAAAGCCAGAAATTTTAAGCAAACACCCTTTAAAGACTTTCTAAATGGTTGGATTAAAAAATAGAGAGAGAAAGAGAGAGAGAGGCAGACAGACAGACAGACAGAGACAGAAAAATATAGACTATCGCATAGGAAAAAATCAAGAAATAACAGTAGACTGTGACAATTAAGCACCCCGTAAATTCTCTATTAATAATAAAAATGACTGTTACATCGCTACACTGCACAGTATACTAATCTCAGAAAACAAACAACAGATTCTTTTGTCATGCATAATTAGGTAAGCTTGGAAAGCAAAAAAAAAACAAAAACAAAAAATAACGGATGACGGGCAGGCTCTTCTGGGGCATAAGCTGAGGCCCCCTTCATCCGCTAGGTAAACATGCATACTCACACAACACAACTGCAGTTTTCAGCTCACATTTGGCTTTAAAATTCTAAACAAAACACAGCAATTCTGGTGTCTGGTTGGCAAAGAGTGTTTCATGTACTTTTTAAATCCTTCTGTAAATTAAACAAACATGTCTCTAAAATATCCACATTTACCAACAAGCAACAACATGAAAGTGAAGGGGTAAAAATCCAGCCACACGGGGAGGGTGGCAAGACTCACATTAAAAGCTTTTAGCCGCTCAGCCTCCACGCCATCTGTCTCGTTAGCTTTCTCAGAATCTTCGTGGTCATCGTGGTCATCTTCATCCTCATCTCCCCTGTTTAGAGACAGATCCTCAGCACCCCGATCCACACTCTCATTTTTGCCCGAGTCGTAGCTTGAATAGCTATGCGCAGGGGACTGAAAAGAAAAGAAGAAATTGCTGCTTTGAAATTCCGTGCATGAGCTAATAAATTTTGTTTTGCTTTTAATGTCAACCGTTTCTCAAAACTTCAATTTAAATAAGCTGATAAGTCTAGAGCTGTGGCTATTTTCACTTCAATCAAAATTAACTTAAATGAAATCAAATTAAAACTTCATTTCTTCTGTCACACCATTCACATGGCGAGTGCTCAATAACCACATAGAACATTTCTGTCACTGCAGAAAGATTTATTGAATTTAGCTTTTTGAGAGCGATTACTGTTTCCATTCAATATACATATTGCAGAACAAAAAACAACCTGCAATCAGTTTTGTAAAGGAATTGTTGAATCGCATATTCTTGGAATAGAGATGACACCAGAGCTTAGTCCACCTAACTGCATTAGTATTCTTGAAACTGATCAGGGAACTGAGGGGTAGTTATATTTCATGGATTTGCCCAACAAGGACTATAAAAAATATTGATGTTAGGACTGCTAGGACAACATGCTTTAAGGTCACTTTATAATTTGTCTATGAGTCTAAAGATGGCATCTGATTTTGGTTTAGAAAAAAGTAACTAGGTTTCCTTCTAATCATTTGTCAAGCTTAGTGCTTCATAATATACTAATGAAGGCCAACCAAGACAATTTTCACAAACGTAGGTAATTGTGTCCAAGACCAACTATGGGTCCTGCTGCGATATCCTTTACTTGCTTGTTAGCTGAGCATCTGTTCCAATCCTGTGGTAACCAACCTCTTCTGCCCTAGGTATCACTGCTTCAAACTTTCAGCTCCAGATGAAGAAAGTGTGCCTGTAACTAAAATCAAGTTGAATCTAGCAGAGCTAAGAAGAGTAGAAACAGTCCTGGGAAATCATTTGGGCATCTAGATTCTATAGTGCCGGAAATGAAATGAACTCACGGATCTTTCCAGCTGTGTGATATTATATCCTTTCAACCACCCCTTTATATTTTTGCTTAAATCTGAGTTTCAATCATTTGCAGTGGAGCTTGGAGTAGTACAGAAATCAGTCATTACTGGGTCAGATTAACAACCCCAAGTTTCATATATGATAACTTAGATACCCGGGTCACCCCAGCCAGTATGTATAATTTTTATAAAGAACAGAAACTATTCTGAAATCTAACAACAAAGTCAAATAGTTTTGAAAGACCTTTACAATGAGAAATTTTAAATCATTAGCCTTCAAAACTGCCTCCATGCAATGAGAACATATGTGTTGAATGCTTTAAAGACTGCACTACTATATTATTACCATAAAATCAGAGAGAACAAAACTAAAATAGATCACTGACATTAAAAGTGGAGTTACAATTTAAAATAAAGCCCATTTTTATAGTTCAGATCATTAACAAGGTAGAATCACCTAATCAAATATAAGGCACATATTCCATAGGTTTGAAAAATATACCATATATGCCTTCTAAATGGTAATATTTTAAAAGTGTTATAATACACTTATCTGAATATTAATATGCTGGGCTAATTTATTCTTTCTAGATCTGATGTGAGACACACAAGCCAGCAGTCTACTACAGATAGTACCACTTAGAACCATGAAGGATGTTCATGGATAGCCCTAGGCAGTCAAGGTAAAAAAACCCATGTTAGACCTGAGAATATTCAGGATCTAAACCGAGAACATAATCAATGTTGTTGGTTTTTTTTAATCCTTTGACAAAATAAACTAAAATTGTTGTAACTCTGAATTCTCTTTCGCAGATGGTATGTCATTTCTTTCCTGTCTCACTGCTGAAGATCTAAAAGCTTTCAAGACTAACTGGATTAAGTTCAATTTCTACAGATTCCCACTTCAACCTCAGTCTATTTGAGTCTTTCCCTTCACAGTAAAGTCTTAATATTTAATGGCTTTTGACACTGATTTATATACCACCATTGTGCTGTACATTTCTTTTCATGTTAATATGCATTTTTTTTCCTTCAAGCTAGACTGAGACAGGAATCAAAACATATCCTACTTTTTCCTCACAGCATCTAAGAAAGGTTCTCTACAGAGTTGGCACTTAAGGTAGCTTTTCTTTTTCTGCAAAGTCGTTGGTCTTAAAATATGGGGGAGTGAAGACGAGCCGTAGATGGAAAGAAAATATTTGCCAATGGCACATCTGCTAAAGGACAGTTATACAAAGAACACTAAAAGCTAAACAATAAGAAAACAACTTGATTAAAATATGGGCCGGCGACACCTCACCCAAGAAGATATACAGATGGTAAATAGGCACATGAAAAGATGCTTCACATCATATGCATTGGGGAGATGCAAACCGAAGCAACAAAGGGATATCACTACACATGTAGAAAAATGGTCAAAATCTGGAACACACCAAGTGCTGGAGAGGATGTGGAACCATAAGCCTCATGCATTGCTGGTAGGATGCAAAATGATGCCACCACCTTGGAAGACAGTTTTGCCTTTTCTTCTGAAACTAAACATATTCACCATGTGATTTAGCAATTGTGCTCCTTGGTATTTACCCAAGGAATTAAAATTTGTGTCTACACAAAACCTGCACAATAATGTTTCAAACAGCTTTATTTATAATTGCCCAAACCTGGAAATAACCAAGATGTGCTTCAATGAGTGAATGGATAAACTTCAATGAGTGAATGGTTAATACAGATAATGAAATAATATTTAATACTAAAAGAAATGAGCTATCCAGCCACGAAAAGACACAGAAGAATCTTAAATACATATTACTAAATGTGTCTCCCGGGTGGTGCTAGCGGTAAAGAAACTGCTGGTCAATTCAGGAGACATGAAAGACATGAGTCTGATCTCTAGGTCGAGAAGATCCCCTGGAGGAGGGTGTGGAAACCCATTCCAGTATTCTTGCCGGAGAATTCCATGGACAGAGGAGCCTGACGGGTTCCATAGGGTCATACAGAGTCAGACATAACTGAAGCACAAGTGAAATAAACCAATGGAAAAGACTATATATTGTATGATTTCAACTATATGACATCCTAGAAAAGGCAAAACTAGAGACAATTAAAAAAAAAATCAATAGTTGCCATGGCTTAGGGGATGGGGAGGGATGAATAGATAGAGCAACGAAGACTTTTAGGGCCATGAAAATACTCTGCATGATATTACAGTAGTGGATACAAGCCATTCTACATTTGTACAAATCCAAGGAATGTACACTTCCATGAGTGAACCTTAATATAAACTATTGACTTTGGATAACTATAATTCACCAGTGTAGGTTCATCAATTGTGTTAATAACATGTGTGCTCCTCTGGTAAATAATGCTGGAAACAGGGAAAATTAGAGGGAAGTGGGAATATGGGAAATCTCTATACCTTCCTCTCAGTTTTGCTGTGAATCTAAAACTGCTCTAAAAATAGTCCTTTTTAACAAATGGGAGAATATGGGTATTGGGGTGATAATATAAAATCAAGCAACAAAAATTACTATAGGCCTTCTAAAAACCCACATAAAATATACAGTCATTGCCCCATAAGCCTGTCTCATTTATTTAAAAACTCTGGATGATCATTCCCTAAACAAATCTCCATTTTCATTTTCCATGTGTAAATCCAAAAAATCCAAATTAGATCTTTAAAAATACAAAGATATAACGAAGCATAACTTAGGCCTGATGGAAGAGACACACCTGGTTATCCAGAAGACACAGGTGTTGGTTTATGGGGACAAGATTAGATTTTTGTTTTAGTTGCATATTTCATTCATTATCTTAAGATAACACATGACCATCCTTCTTGAAAATATATTTGCACTTTCCTTTTCTCACATTTTTGCACCCAAATAGAACTGCCAATTCTAGACCTAGAAAAATCCCCACAGAGAGGAAGATTAACCTTATTTTTAAGGAAAGTTTGCTTTCTCTGTGTTCAGAGCATTTTTTATCTTTATTTAATGATATTTTACTCTTTTTGATGCAATTGTAGATAGGATTGTGTTCTTAATTTCTCATTCTGAGAGTTTATTATCGTGTATAGAAATGTAACAGATATATTGATTTTGTATTCTGCAACTTCAATGTATTCAGCAAGTTACATTTTTTTCCCTTTACACTTTATTTTATTTATTTTTACGTTATTTTGCTTTACAATACTGTATTGGTTTTGCCATACATTGACATGAATCCACCACGGGTGTATACGAGCTCCCAATCCTGAATCCCCCTCCCACCTCCCACCCCATATCATCTCTCTGGATCATCCCCATGCACCAGCCCCAAGCATCCTGTATCCTGTATCGAACATAGACTGGCACTTCGTTTCTTACATGATAGTATACATGTTTCAATGCCATTCTCCCAAATCATCCCACCCTCTCCCTCTCCCTCAGAGTCCAAAAGTCCATTCTATACATTTGTGCCTCTTTTGCTGTCTTGCATAAAGGGTCATCATTACCATCTTTCTAAATTCCGTATATATGTGTCAGTATACTGTATTGGTGTTTTTCTTTCTGGCTTACTTCACTCTATGCAAATCAAGACCACAATGAGGTACCAGTTCACACCAGTCAGAATGGCTGCCATCCAAAAGTCTACAAGCAATAAATGCTGGAGAGGATGTGGAGAAAAGGGAACCCTCTTACACTGTTGGTGGGAATGCAAACTAGTACAGCCACTATGGAGAACAGTGTGGAGATTCCTTAAAAAATTGCAAATAGAGCTGCCTTATGACCCAGCAATCCCACTGCTGGGCATACACACCGAGGAAACCAGAATTGAAAGAGACACATGTACCCCAATGTTCATTTCAGCACTGTTTATAATAGACAGGACATGGAAACCACCTAGATGTCCATCATCAGATGAATGGATAAGAAAGCTGTGGTACATATACACAATGGAGTATTACTCAGCCATTACAAAGAATACATTTGAATTAGTTCTAATGAGATGGAAGAAACTTGAGCAAGTTACATTTTAAAATATCAGTTACTTATTCCTGAATCTACTAGCCATTCTTAGCATCATTAAAAGCATGATTACCTGACACTGTGTGCCTTCTGATGTGATGCAAAATGAAGCATTTGTTCTTGTGTATTAGTTACTCAGTCATAACCTGCCAAGCTCCTCTGTCCATGGTATTTTTAAGGCAAGAATCCTGGAGTGAGTGGGTTGCCATTTCCTCCTCCAGGGGATCACCCCAACCCAGGGAATGAACTCACATCTCCTGCCTTGGCAGGTGGATGCTTTACCACTGAGCCCCCTGGGAAACCACAAAGAAAACACACAGCATAATTAAAGAAACAAGCTTATGAAAATAAAAACAAGAATTTGAATCAAATCTAACCTCAGTCTAAAATGGCAGTTCTCAAAGTGGTGCCTGTTAGGTCGGCACTAATTGCATATCCTGGGAACTGATCAGAAATGGACATTATTTCTACCATTCTAGATCACCTGAATCAGACATTTTGGGGCTAGACACATAATCTGTGTTTTATTAATAAAATGCCTTCAAGGGGGATTCTGTTGTAGCTCAAGTTTGAGAACCACTGGTGTGAAGTTGGGCTTCCCTTGTAGTGCAGTTGGTAAAGAACCTGCCTACAGTGCAAGAGTCCCATGTTCAATTCCTGGGTTGGGAAGATCCCCTGCAGAAGGAAATAGCAACCCACTCCAGTATTATTGCCTGGGAAATCTCACAGACAGAGGAACCTGGCAGGCTAAGTCCATGGAGTCGCAAGGGATCAGACATGACTTAGCGACTAACCACCACAGTTTGAAACTAACTTCTAATAAGACAATAATAGTAAGGCATAAGACACAAGAAAAAGCAGACAGATAAATCCAAAATATGAAACACTGTCTAGAACAACTGACTTTGGTGTAGCAATATTGTAGTGACACAGGGGAAAAAATGACATATTAGAAGGGACTTAAAAGGTTTAATTAAGTGAAAGATGTTGAATTTGCTTATATTGTGATTCAAATAAACCTACTGCAAAAAGACAGTTTTGAGAAAATTGGGAATATTTGACTATGGATGAGATTAGATGATTACATTGCATACTTTTTGTTATATGTGATGACCTAACATTTGGATAAGCAAATATTTATCTAAGAAAAGGGGCTTCCCAGATGGCTCAATGGTAAAGAATCCGTATACAGTTTTGATCCTTGGGTCCAGACGACCTCCTGGAGAAGGACACTGCAACTTACTCCAGTATTCGTGCCTGGAAAATCCCATGGGCAGAGGAGCCCAGAAGACAGTCCAGGAAGTGACAAAGAGAGACATAATTGAGCATACATACACCTGAGAAAATGTCCACATTTGTTAGAGGCAGAAAGGGATGAAATGACATGGATATCTGGGATCTGCTTTTAAATACAGCAGAAAAAATGTTTAAAAAGTTAAAAAAAAAAAAAAAAACAAGCACTGAATTTAGGTGATAGATATTAGCAGTTCTATGTATTAGTTCAGTTGCTCACTTGCTCATTGTGTCCAACTCTTTGCGACCCCATGAGCCATAGCACACCAGGCCACCCCTGTCCATCACCAACTCCCAGAGTCCACCCAAACCCATGTCCATTGAGTCGGTGATGCCATCCAACCATCTCATGCTCTGTCATTCCTGTCTCCTGCCCTCAATCTTTCCCAGCATCAGGATCTTTTCAAATAAGTCAGCTCTTCGCATGAGATGGCCAAAGTACTGGAGTTTCAGCTTCAACATCAGTCCTTGCAATGAACACCCAGGACTGATCTCCTTTAAGATGGACTGGTTGGATCTCCTTCCCGTCCAAGGCACTCTCAAGAGTCTCCTCCAACACAGCAGTTCAAAAGCATCAATTCTTTGGCACTCAGCTTTCTTTATAGTCCAACTCTCACATCCACACAAGACCACTGGAAAAACCATGGCCCTTTGTTGACAAAGCAATGTCTCCGTTTTTTAATATGCTGTCTAGGTTGGTCAAAGCTTTCCTTCCAAGGAGAAAGTGTCTTTTAATTTCATGGCTGCAATCACGATCTGTAGTGATTTTGGAGCCCCCCCAAGATAAAGTCAGCACTGTTTCCACTGTTTCCCCACCTATTTTCCATGAAGTGACGGGACCTGATAGGGTTACCAGAAAGTTCATTCAAGTTTTCCCATGGCATCGTATGGAAAAATCCAAATGAACTTCTGGCCAACTCAATATTATATTCTCTATTTTTTAAGATTTTATACTTTAAAAATGAATAATAAAATGTAACAAATTTTAAATTATTTTATATCTCCTCTATTTTGAATATTTTTAGGTGACAGTCATTTGTTCAACATTTAAAGAAGCACTGCTTAATACACAGAGAGTTGTTTTGCCCCATAGGATTGAATAGATACAAGTTTTTGAGTTTCAGTTATATTTTCAGTATAACTGAAAGTTATAAAGTTTGGAGAGGGAGTGCATTTGAAAAATTAGATAAGAAAGTGAATATTTAATTAAAATGAGAAAAGCCACAATAAATGACAAGATTCTAAAAAGTCTATAAATGCTACAAACATCACAAATGGCAGAAATATAGTATTTTAAAAATTAAATAACTCCCTGGCCCATATTTGTTGTCTTTCTACATTTCTTGGCTGCATGTTCTTTGATTGCTTCTTCATATGACAATGACTTTGTATTACCATATTCTACAGAGAGAATAGAAAAAAAACCACAGTATTTAGCATATCTGATGGAAATGTGTCTTTTACTATTGACAGTTTAGAAATTTTCCTTTGCTCTTCAAATTAAATATTGCTAATATCATGCAAATTGCTACATTGTTTTCAGCTGGGGAAGCTCTTAATTAAGTTCCTTTCATATTTAGGGCATCTCAAGTTTTCTTGGGAAATGACTGACTTCATTAAAATGACATTTATGAGTTTTATGTTTTCTTCATTGATATCAGTATTTTCTGTCAAATCCAATGTGAAATTTAAATCTTCTAACATGTGAATAAATTCATTTCTCTTCATTAACTGTATTTGTCTTACTCCCAAGGAAATACTATCTTTAGTAAGACCTGAAAAATGTTATTACAAGTCACTTACTTCTCAGTGTCAAAATGTCTATCAATTTCACTTGTCATTTTTGTTGATTTTTTTCATATTTTATTAATGTTTTCTCTGAATTTGCTCAGTTATTTAGTAAATAATACAAAGACAACAAATTGATACAGCTTTTATATATTTCAAATTAAGAATCTATAATTTCTCACCTGTTTTATAAAAAAGGTCCAAAAGACCTTTCCACGTGGCAAGTGAAATATCATTTTCCACTGTGTGAATGGTCCTCAAACTATCTCTGTATTAATACTTACAATTGCATGTGAATTTGCAATTACACATTTGTATAACCAGGGATTGATTTTTGTTATTTTGTTTATTGGTTTACCATAGTGTATAAGCTTTTCTAGTATTGAGGCTAAAAAGGAAACATATTTGACACTTCATTTTGATGCCAAATGTTTGTCCAAAAATTACTTGAAGAGTCTCATGAAATTTTAGATATCTGAAAATCACTCCATTTCATAACCTCTGAAAGAAAATCTCTCTCATTTAATAATTTTAAAAACTCTGGCTACTTTTTTGGCACTTCAAAATGATAGTAAATATTTTTTTCAGGCTTGTTTTTCGAGATACTAGTTGGTTGAGCATGGTGGTTCTCTCATTTTGACATGCATCAGAATCTCCCAAAGGATCTGTTAAGGTACAGAGTATTGTATCTTATTCAGTAGGCCTAGAGTGGGGCCCATGAATTTTGATTTTAACAAGTGCCCAGATGAAGCAGATGCTACTGCTCTTCATTCACCTGAACTGCTATAACGAAAGTCCTATTGACTGGGTGGTTTAACAGAAATATTTATTTCTCAGCATTCTAGAGGCTGAGAGGGCCTCCCTTGTGGCTCAGCTGGTAAAGAATCCGCCTGCAATGTAGGAGACCTGGGTTCAATCCCTGGGTTGGGAAGATCTCCTGGAGAAGGGAAAAGCTACCCACTTCAGTATTCTGGCCTAGAGAATTCCATGGATTGTATAGTCCATGGGGTCACAAAGAGTCGGACACAACTGAACGACTTTCACTTCAGAGGCTGAGAAGTCCAAGATCAAGCTGCCATCAGATTTGATGTCTGATGAGAACCTGCTTCTTGGGTTCACAGGTTATGAAATTTGTTGACAAGAAAAATAACTTAAGATGATGGTTAACTGTTTAATGCCTATTAGTGTTAGTTGCTCAGTCCACGGACTACAGCCCACCAGGCTCCTCTTTCCATGGGATTCTCCGAGTGGGTAGCCATTCCCTTTCTCCACAGGATCCTTCTGACCCAGGAATCGAACCTGGGTCTCCTGCATTGCAGGCAGATTCCTTACAGTCTGACCCACCAGAGAAGTGTAATACCTTATCCAAGCATACTTGTTAAATTTTTTAAATAAATATAAATAAGAAAAAAGATTATACTACTAAACTCAATAATATATGTTCACAAATATCTAAATAATTTCCAATTAAGATAACACATAAAAAATTAAATGATAAACATAAATTTATCTATTTTAGTTTTTAAATTCTTACATAGAGACAAAAATACTTGGGCTTAGTAACAAAATGTCTTTGTCACATTAAAACTATACTATGAAAACATATCTAAAAACTGTAAGATTTTATAGTTATGTATTAATAGATTTATGAACTTACAATGTAATTCTAATATACAATAGTTCACAATTGTCTGCTACCTAATTTTCAGTGGAAAGTAAAGATTACTAGTAGTAAAAGGTCTATTTTAAAAACACCAAAAATACAGTTCCTGAACTGGGAACACTCAAATCAAAACATGGAGTGAAACTCCAGGTTATACTGCTATAAAGCATCTTATATAGTGAGGAAGCAGCAACTGTTTATTCTTTACAGTGATTGGTTATAATATTAGAATTTTCTTAAATGATAATGATAGGAAGTTGGTTAATGCTTTCTTCATTTCAATTTTGGGGAACAGTTTGTTTTGCTTATGATTTTTCAGAGAAATCAGCAAGAACTGACCCAAGTCAAGTTAGCCTCCCCAAATAAGCTAAATTAAGTTTTGCTTGTATGACTAAACTTGTCTTGTCTGCTCAGGAAATTTTCAAGCTTGGTTTCCATTTGACTTTTTAATGTTAATGAGGGAGTGCGCATTCTTTCTTATAATTAATCTTTAAAATCCAGCATGTGTTTTACACTTACAGCCCATCTCAGACTAGTCATATTTCAGATGTTCAATATCCAACATATTCTATATTTGTATATACTGTAAAATGATCTCTAAATATACTAACTACAGAGGAATTATGTTCATAAGATAGAGATTCTTTGTTTCCTAGGCAGATTACATAAAAGGTAATAAAAAACCTTTTATAATCTTTTATTTAAAGCAGACCAATAATCTAAGAATTTGGGGGCTTTTAACAAAGAAAATAAAATGCAAGTTTTGTATTAGTATATTACTAAACTCATTTTAAAAACCCATAAAAATAAATCTATTCAATTTTAGCCAGCTTTGACTGCACACATAAAATTTCTTTTCCACATAGAAATCTTCTGTAACTTTCTATATCCATTCAACTTCTGTCCTATTTCTTTTGTTTATTCCAGAATAATCATTTTATTTAGGAAAAAATTACTTTTCTCCTTTACCACTCCTCCCCCCAAAAACACTACATATCAAAACACAGAAAAAGTCCTTTATACCTTTCCTTATCCAAAAAACATTCTATTTTCTTAAATTCTTTATATATACAGCTGTTTTCCTTTAAACTACTAGTTTTATTGTATGTATTGATTATAAATTTTATTTACCAGTACCACTGCTAGATGGTGAGTCAGAAGTCGAAAATAGAGCTATCCCTCTTGCTATTTCAAACATAAAACTTTTTATTCTGATTAACACAATTTAATTTATTAGTGATAGGAAGTCATCTATAAAAGCAGCTTTTCTGAGGATGGAGGATATTAGAAATATGCGATAAAATCATACTGCGAGACTCAACATTAAACAGATAACAAATTATCTCAGATCAGTCAGGTCAATCGCTCAGTCAAGTCTGACTCTTTGCGACCCCATGAACTGCAGCACGCCAGGCTTCCCTGTCTATCACCAACTCTCAGAGCCTACACAAAGTCATGTCTATCACATCAGTGATGCCATTCAACCATCTCATTCTCTGTCTTCCCCTTCTCCTCCTGCCTTCAATCTTTCCCAGCATCAGGGTCTTTTCCAATGAGTTGGTTCTTTACATCAGGTGACCACAGTATTGGGGTTTCAGCTTCAGCATCAGTCCTTCCAGTCAATATTCAGGACTGATTTCCTTTAGGATTGGATCTTCTTGCAGTCCAAGGGACTCTCAAAGAGTCTTTTCCAACACCACAGACAAAAAGCATCAATTCTTCAGCCCTCAGCTATTTTTATAGTCCAACTCTCACATCCATCCATGACTACTGGAAAAACCATAGCTTTAACTAGATGGACCTTTGTTGGCAAAGTAATGTCTCTGCTTTTCAATATGCTACCTAGGTTGGTCATAACTTATCTTCCAAGGAGTAAGCATCTTTTAATTTCATGGCTGCAGTCACCATCTGCACTGATTTTGGAGCCCAAGAAAATAAAGTCTGACACTGTTTCCATTGTTTCCCCATCTTTTTGCCATGAAATGATGGGACCAGATGCCATGATCTTAGTTTTCTGAATGTTGAGTTTTAGCCAACTTTTTAACTCTCCTCTTTCACTTTCATCAAGTGGCTCTCTAGCTCTTCATTTTCTGCCAGAAGGGTGGTGTCATCTGTGTATCTGAGGTTATTGATATTTTCCAGGAAATCTTGATTCCAGCTTGTGTTTCATCCAGCTCAGCATTTCACATCATGTACACTACATCTAAGTTAAATAAGCAGGGTGACAATGTACAGCCCTGATGTACTCCTTTTCCTATTTGGAACCAGTCTGTTGTTTCATGCACAGTTCTAACTGTTGCTTCTTGACCTGCATATAGATTTCTCAGGAGGCAGGTCAGGTGGTCTGGTAGTCCCATCTCTTAAAAAATTTTCCACAGTGATCCACATAGTCAAAGGCTTTGGTATAGTCAATAAAGCAGGAGTAGATATTTTTCTGGAACTCTCTTGCTTTTTCCATGATCCAGCAGATGTTGGCAATTTGATCTCTGGTTACTCTGCCTTTTCTAAAACCAGCTTGAACATCTGGAAGGTCATGGTTCACGTATTGCTGAAGCCTGGCTTGGAGAGCTTTGAGCATTATTTTGCTAGTGTGTAAGATGAGTGCAATTGTGCAGTAGTTTGAACATTCTTTGGAATTGCCTTTCTCTGGGATTGGAATGAAAACAGACCTTTTCCAGTCCTGTAGCCACTGCTGAGATTTCCAGATTTGCTGGCATACTGAATGCAGCACTTTCACAGTATCATCTTTTAAGATTTAATATAGCTCAACTGAAATTCCATCACCTCTACTAGCTTTGTTTGTAATGATGCTTCCTAATTATCTCAGATATTAACACACATTTCCAAGCAAAACAAGAGAGAAATATTGATCAGACTATATAAAATCTGATGGAGTGGGGGTAGAGAGGAGAATATAAGCTATCATTCTAAAATGGGTTTGGAACAACTGATTCTCATAACTGTCTCCTGGAATAATGCCTAGGGTACCAAAGGTTACTGAAGTTTTTTCTGAGAAAATAATTGCTCCATCATTGAGCTTATTCTACTCAGAAATAGAAGCCATAAGTCAAAGGTGAAACATTTTATTTAATGTGAAGGAATTGCTTCTGAAAGAATTTGTTACATATTTTAACCAATGTCTCAAGGTTTTTATTTTTATTTACAAATGATGACAGAAATATGTGCTAGGAATGATATTTCAGGTTTTTTTCAATCATTTCTTAAGTGATTATACCACTTCTAAGAGAAAGAATCCAAAAAAGTGTGTGTTCTTGAAACTTCTAGAGATATATGTCAGCAATACTGATACTATCTTTCAGTAAAAGGTGAGAATACAATTATATCAGAGCAGTCTTTTGACCTCATAAGCAAAGGTGTGACTCCCTGGCTTAACTCTTATTTCCAAATTTCAAACACAACTATTTAAATTATTAACCTATCACCCTGAAAGAAAAATCCCCAAAGGGCAAATTTCACCTTCCAACATCTCAGTTAATTCCCACAATTAAAGTAATAAAAGATAAAGGTAAGCATCATATCTCAGAACATCTACTGTAAATAACATTTTGTTCAGGGACTTTTAAAAAGAAGAAAAACATTATATATACTATTGATATATTTCCCCTAAATTTACTGTAATATTATCTCTTTCTTTTTCCTTAGAGTTAAAATTTATATGAAAGTGAGGCTTGAAAGTAAACTGAAGTCCCAATCATTAATTAAATCACCAACAATTCAGACGATTACAATACGGTTTGAAGGCACTATCACTAATTTTAAAGGGAGTGGGGTTTTACAAATATTTTCACAGTATCTGGTAATGATTTAATCATCCTAGGCTTCAAAAAATAAAATTAAAAAAATTGATATTTCACAAAATTGACAAGCCTGGTATTCATTTTAGAATACTTTTAACTTGCATATTAAATATTTAATCTTGTTTCACTTGACTTACTTTTAAAGTATTAATAGTAAATGACAGCAATAGAATCATCAACAATAGTAATGATAATAACCAAATACAGTAAGTGGGTGATGTATTAGACAGAACAGACCTTTGTTAGTAATCTTAACTTTGAGAAAAATGTGTCTTTGCCGAGGGCAGAAGCTCTAAATAAGATAAAATTCTGTCAGAGCATCCCAGAAATCTTAATACTGAGGACAAATTTCACTTGAATCCTTGAAATAACATGTCAGCTTTAGATCTGTTCACAGAAGTAGACTTCACTGAATGTCATCCAAATTCAAACATATATATACATATATTTCAATTATATGTATAATTTTCAGATTTTCAGAAACATGAGACTTTTTTTTAACATGTGATCTTTACTTCTAAAGGGAGGTATCTAGGAAACAGCTGACTGTAGGACAACAATACGTAACATATATACAGTTTTAGATTTAATAAATGTAAAATTTGAAAAGTGAGACTTGAATAGACATTATAGCATGCTTGTTCTTAGATTTTTGGGACAAAATTAAAAACAAAATCAATGCCACATTCTCTTTTGGATGAAAAATGAGTAAAGTAACAGGGCAAGAAGACCACAATAACTAGTAAATGAGCGTAATATATATTTATCAGTTAGCAACATTTCAGGTTTATTCATACTTAAACAGCATATCAGACAATCTTATCCTTTAAAATTGTAAATGAAATGATCTGCACACCTATTTTACCCACCCATTAAATGCCCTAAACACATTATCTGACTCCATATCTAATTAATTACACAATAACATATTACTTCTTTGGGTTTCCTGGGTGGCTCAGACGGTAAAGAACGGTAAAGAATCTGCCTGCAATGCAGGAGACCTGGGTTTGATCCCTGGGTTGGGAAGATCCCCTGGAGAAGGGAATGGCTGCCCACTCCAGTATTCTGGCCTGGAGAATCCCCATGGACAGAGGAGCCTGGTGGGCTATAGTTGATGGGGTCGCAAAGAGTCGGACATGACTGAGAGACTAAGCACAGCACATACTGCCTATTTAAAAAGCCGTGAATTATTAGATTTAAAAATATTATTATATGTTTATAATCTTTTATTTAAAGCCATTGCTCCTAGATATATTTAGAACTTAGAATTATTTTGGATTTAGATACAGCAAGTAGAGCATAAACTATGTAGTTTGAAATATCTCAGGAGCACACCATAAAATATCTTAATGAAAAAGAAAGTGAAAGTTGCTCAATCGTGTCCAACTCTTTGCAACCCCATGGACTATATACAGTCCATGGAATTCTCTTTGCCAGAATACTGGAGTGGGTAGCCTTTCCCTTCTCCAAGGGATATTCCCAACCCAGGGATCGAACCCAGGTCTCCCTTATTGCAGGCCGATTCTTTACCAGCTGAGCCACAAGGGAAGCCCAAATATCTTAATATTACCCCACAAAATCATATGAACACTAAAAAAAAAAAAAAAAGATAAAGACTATAAATGACTTCATGTCAACTGCTTCCCAGGTGGCACAGTGGAAAAGAATCCAACTGCCAATGAAGGAAACGCAAGAGGTGCAGGTTCAGTCTCTAGGTTGGCAAGATCCTTTGGAGTAGGAAATGGCAACCCACTGCAGTATTCTTGCCTTGAAAATTCCATGGACAGAGGAGCCCGGTGGGCTATAGTCCATAGGGTCTCAAAGAGTTGGACATGACTGAGCATGCATGATATAGATACATGTCAATTTAGGTCAAGTTTTTCCAAAAAATAAGTCTGCCACAAATTTATGTTAAAAATATTTATTTCTGATAGCCATTTGGTTTTAGAAGTGTGGAAAAAGAACTGTGAGTTCATAAAACAATGAACTTGTCAGTGTTTAAATTAGATATTATTTCTAAGCTGTTGTTTCATGAAGCAGTTTTAATGTTACAATTATTTAAATGTCTCAAAAACTAGACCCAAATATGGCAAGGATGTTGGCATTATCAGATCATTAAAAAAATCTGCAATTAATATGCTAGAAATATAATAAAAAAGTAGATAACATGCAGGAAGAGATCAATAACATAAGCAGACAGGTGATTTCCAAGAAAGAATTTTTAAAAATAGGTGAGAGACTCACATTCTAGACCATAAAAAGAAACTTAGCTCTCAGCCCCAAAGGAATTAAACTAGAAATTGATAACAAATTTGCATGGAAAATACTCAAATGCCCGAAGATTAAACAACAAACCTCTAAATAACACATGGGTCAAAGAAGAAATCTCAAAAGAAATTTAAAATACTTTGAAATTAATGAAAATGAAAACAGCTTACCAAGGTTTGGGGAGGCAGCTAAAGCAGTGGTTAGAAGGAATTTGTGTGTGTATGTGTGCATGCTCATAGAATGTATATATGAAAAAAGAACAGTTCTAAAACCAATTATCTAAATTTTCATCTGAAGAAACTTGAAATATGAGGTAAATCATATCCAAAGTAACCAGAGAAAAGAAATAATCAAAAGTAGAACAGAAATCAATAAAATTGAAAACAGGTAAATAATACAGAAAAATCAATGAAACCAGAAGTTGGTCCCTTGAAAATATTAGTAAAAAGAATAAGCCTTTAGTCAAGCTAATAGAAGAAACAAAGGTACAAATTACTAATTCCATAAATGAGACAAGGGACATCCATATAGATTCCATATACATCAAAAAGGTAATAAAAAGTACTATGAACAACCCAAGGTCCACAGTTTGGTAACCTAGATGAAATGAACTACTTCTCTGAAAGGCACAATCTGTAAAAACTCATATAAAAAAAGACAATCTGAATTGGCTTATAACTGTTAGAAACTGAATCAACAAATGATTTTCTAAAACAGAGAGTGTGATGCCCAGTTACGTTTTACAGGTGAATTCTACTAACATTTAAGGAAAAAAAAAATCATACTAATTTTCTACAATCACTTCAAGAAGATGAAAGCAGAGGGAATACTTCCTGGTTCATTCAATGAGACCAACATTTCCATAACACACAAAAGTACAATAGGAAAACAAATGACAAGATAACAACAAAGCAATATCTCTTTTAAATTTAGATGCAAAAATCTTCAGCAAATTATTACCAAACTGAATCCAACAATGTATAAAAAAGAAGTATACACCATGATCAAGTTGTATTTATCTCAGATATAAAAAGTGGATTTAACATTTGCAAATCAATTACGGTAATCCATCCCATGAACAGACCAACTACATGAAAAGAAAAAATAAACAATCATATCAATAGATGTAGAAAAAGCACTGGACAACATCTAACAGCCATTCATGTTACAAACTCTTAGCAAATGAAAACTAGAGGAAAACTTCCTCAACTTGATTTAAAAAAAAAAAAACTACAAAAACCCTACAGCTGACATCACAACACTTAATGGTGAGAAACTAGCTTTCCAGATGAGATCAGGAATAAGGCAAGGATATTTCCTGTGGTCATGTATGGATGTGAGAGTTGGACTGTGAAGAAGGCTGAGCGCCGAAGAATTGATGCTTTTGAACTGTGGCGTTGGAGAAGACTAGTGAGAGTCCCTTGGACTGCAAGGAGATCCAACCAATCCATTCTGAAGGAGATCAGCCCTGGGATTTCTTTGGAAGGAATGATGCTAAAGCTGAAACTCCAGTACTTTGGCCACCTCATGGAGAGTTGACTCATTGGAAAAGACCCTGATGCTGGGCGGGATTGGGGGCAGGAGGAGAAGGGGATGACCGAGGATGAGATGGCTGGATGGCATCACCGACTCGATGGACGTGAGTCTGAGTGAACTCCGGGAGTTGGTGATGGACAGGGAGGCCTGGTGTGCTGTGATTCATGGGGTCACAAAGAGTCAGACACAACCGAGTGACTGAACTGAACTGATTCCCTCTCACTGTTCCTTTCCAATATTATATTTATAAAACTGCCTTTGTTCACAGTTGACATAGTTGTCTATAGAAAATCTAAAGCTAAATATTTGACAAAAAGCTTCTGGCACTAATAAGAAATTATAGTAAGCTTACAAAATTAACATAAAAAAGACAATTATTTCCTATTAAAAGCAATGAACAAATGGAATTCAAAATTAAAAATACAGAGGACCAAAATAAATGAAATATTTAGTTACAAATGTAACAATATGTGTAAGAACTATATGAGGAAAACTACAATGAAAGAAATGAAAAAAAATCTAAATTGAGAGATATTATACCTTCTACCATAAGATTCACTATGATCAAGGAGTCAGTTCTTCTTTGTGTGATCTAAAGATTCCATGCAATCCCAATCAAAATCCTAACAAGTTATATTTTGATTATCAACTAACTGATTCTAAAGTTTACCTTGAAAGACAAATGATGCAGTGGAGACTATTCAGTATTGAAGAACTAAGTCAGAGCACTGACATATTTTGACTTCAATATTTACTCTAAAGCTACAGTCGTCAACACTGGTAAAAGAATACACAGATCGATCAGCAGATGGAAAGTTCAAAAAGAGATTCACATAAACATGGTCAACAGATTTTTGACAAAGTAAAGACAATACAATGAAGAAAAGATAGACTTTTCTTCAAATGGTGCGGAAACAACTAGACATTGACATGTAGCAAAAAATTAGACTCAGGTCTTATACACTTCACAAACCTTAACTCAAAAGGGATCACAGACCTAAATGTAAAATGTGGAACTGTGAACCTCCTACGACAAGTCACAAGATGGCAGAGTAGAAGGACGTGCGTTCATCTAATCCCGCGAGAACTCCAAAATTACAACTGGCTGCTGACCAACCAACAACAGGAGAATGTTGGATCCCACCAAAAAAAGATACCCCACATCCAAGGGCAAAGGAGAAGCCCCAGCAAGATGGCAGGAGGGGCAAAGTCGTGTTTAGAATCAAACCCCATACCTGCCAGAGACTCTCGGAGGGCTCAAAAATAAAACCTTTTGGGCATCAGGAGATGCCACGGAAACTGAGCCAGACTTGCCTTTGATTGTTTGAGTGCCCCCGGTGGAGGTAAGGGTTGGTGGTGGCATGCCACAGGGAAAGGTGCTCTGTGTGCAGCAGACTTGGGTGTGGCATAAGCCCTCTTAGAGAAGGTTGCCACTGACCCTACCAAAGAGCTGCCAGAACTTACAAAGGATGGAAGAAACAGACTCTTGGAGGGCACAAACAAAACCTTGTGCAAACCAGGACCCAGAAGAAAGGAGCAGTGATCACACAAGAGACTGACCCAGACTTGCCTGTGAATGTCCAGGAGTCTCCAACAGAGTCGTGGGTCGGTGGTAGCCTGTTGCAGGGTTGGGGGCACTGAGTGTGTCAGTACATGCACGGGATCTTTTGAAGGAGGTTGTCATTATCTTCCATCAGTTCAGTTCAGTCACTTAGTCATGTCCAACTCTTTGCGACCCCATGGACTGCAGCACAACAGGCCTCCCTATCCATCACCAACTCCCGAGTTTACTTAAACTCATGTTCACGGAGTTGGTGAAGCCATCCAACCATCTCATCCTCTGTTGTCCACTTCCGCCTTCAATCTTTCCCAGCATCAGGGTCTTTTCAAAAGAGTCAGTTCTTTGCATCAGGTGGCCAAAGTATTGGAGTTTCAGCTTCAACATCAGTCCTCCCAAAGAATATTCAAGACTGATTTCCTTCAGGATGGACTGATTGTATCTCCCTGAGGTCCCAGGGACTCTCAACAGTCTTCTCCAACATTACAGATAAAAAATATCAATTCTTCAGCACTCAGCGTGCTTTACAGTCCAACTCTCACATATGTACATAGCCTTGACTAGACGGACCTTAGTTGGCACAGCAAATTTCTGCTTTTTAATAAGCTGTCTAGGTAGGTCATAGCTTTTCTTCCAAGGAGTAAGCATCTTTTAATTTCATGGCTGCAGTCATCAACTGCAGTGATTTTGGAGCCCCAAAAAATAAAGTCTGACAATGTTTCCACTGTTTCCCCATCTATCTGCCATGAAGTGATGGGACTGAAGGCCATGATCTTAGTTTTCTGAATGTTGAGCTTTAAGCCAACATTTTCACTTTCCTCTTTCACTTTCATCAAGAGGCTCTTCAGTCCTTTTCACTTTCTGCCATAAGTTGGGTGGTGTCATCTGCATATCTGAAGTTATTGATATTTCTCCCAGCTATCTTGATTCCAGCTTTTGTTCCATCCAGCCTATTGATCTCATGATGTACACTATAAGTTAAATAAGTAGGGTGACAATATACAGTCTGGAAGTACTCCTTTTCCTATTTGGAACCATGTTCTTTCATATCCAGTTCTAACTGTTGCTTACTGACCTGCATACAGATTTCTCAATATGCAGATCAGGTGGTCTGGTATTCTCATCTCTTGAAGAATTTCCAGTTTGTTGTGATCCACACAGTCAAAGGCTTTGGTATAGTCAATAAAGCAGAAATGTAAGTTTCTCTGGAACTCTCTTGCTTTTTCAACAATCCAGCAGATGTTGGCAATTTGATCTCTGGTTCCTCTGTCTTTTCTAAAACCAGCTTGAACATCAGAAAGTTCACAGTTCATGTATTGTTGAAGCCTGGCTTAGAGAATTTTGAGCGTTACTTTAGCATTACTAGCGTGTGAGATGAGTGCAATTGTGTAGTTTGAGCATTCTTTGGCATTGACTTTCTTTGGGATTGGAATGAAAACGGACCTTTTCCAGTCCTGTGGCCACTGCTGAGTTTTTCAAATTTGATGGCATATTGAGTGCAGTACTTTCACAGCATCATCTCTTAGGATTTGAAATAGCTCAACTGTAATTCCGTCACCTCCTGTAGCTTTGTTCATAGTGATGCTTCCTAAAGCCAACCTGACTTCACATTCCATGATGTCTGGCTCTAGGTGAGTGATCATACCATTGTGATTATCTGGGTCATGAAGATTTGTTTTGTATAGTCTTTCTGTGTATTCTTGCCACCTCTTCTTAATATCTTGTTAGGTCAATACCATTTCTGTCCTTTATTGAGCCCATCTTTGCATGAAATGTTCCCTTGGTATCTCTAATTTTCTTGAAGAGACCTCTAGTCTTTCCCATTCTATTGTTTTCCTCTATTTCTTTGCACTGATCACTGAGGAATTCCTTCTTATACCTCCTTGCTATTCTTTGGGACTCTGCATTCAAATGGGCATACCTTCATTACCTCCTCCATACTTTGGTCTCAGGTTAACAACAGGGAGGGAACACAGCCCCGCCCATTAACAGAAAATTGGATTAAGGACTTACTGAGCATGGCCCTGCCCATCAGAACAAGACCCAGTTTAGTTCAGTTCAGTTGCTCAGTCACGTCCAACTCTTCACGACCCCATGAATCACAGCATGCCAAGCCTCCCTGTCCATCACCAACTCAAACTCCTGTCCATCGAGTCAGTGATGCCATCCAGCCATCTCATCCTATGTCATCCACTTCTCCTCCTGCCCCCAATCCCTCCCAGCATCAGGGTCTTTTCCAATAAGTCAACTCTTCTCATGAGGTGGCCAAAGTATTGGAGCTTCAGCTTCAGCATCAGTCCTTCCAATGAACACCCAGGACTGATCTCCTTTAGGATGGACTGGTTGGATCTCCGTGTAGTCCAAGGGACTCTCAAGAGTCTTCTCCAACACCACAGGTCAAAAGCATCAATTCTTCAGTGTTCTGCTTTCTTTATGGTCCAACTCTCACATCCATACATGACCACTGGAAAAACCATAGCTTTGACTAGATATAAGTGAAATAAGTAGGGTGACAATATACAGCCTTGAAGTACCCCTTTTCCTATTTGGAACCATGTTCTTCCATATCCAGTTCTAACTGTTGCTTACTGACCTGCTTTGTTGGCAAAATAATATCTCTGCTTTTCAATATGCTTTCTAGGTTGGTCATAACTTTTCTTCCAAGGAGTAAGCGTCTTTTAATTTCATGGCTGCAGTCACCATCTGCAGTGATTTTGGAGCCCAAAAATATAAAGTCTGATACTGTTTCCACTGTTTCCCCATCTATTTCCCATGAAGTGATGGGACTGGATGCCATGATCTTCATTTTATGAATGTTGAGCTTTATGCCACCTTTTTCACTCTCCTGTTTCATTTTCATCAAAGGCTTTTTAGTTCCTCTTCACTTTCTGCCATAAGGCTGGTGTCATCTGCATATCTGAGGTTATTGATATTCTCCCGGCAATCTTGATTCTAGCTTGTGCTTCTTCCAGCCAATCATTTCTCATGATGTACTCTGCATATAAGTTAAATAAGCAGGGTGACAATATATAGCCTTGACTTTCTCCTTTTCCTATTTGGAACCAGTCTGCCAGTTTCCCCCATAATCAGTCTCTTCCTTCAGAAAGCTTCCCTAAGCCTGTTATCCTGATCCCTAAGAGAGCAGATAGAAAACCAAAACCACAGAAAACTAATCAAACTGATTAAAGGACCACAGACTTGTCTAACTCAAGGAAACTATGAGCCATGCCCTGTAGGTCCACACATAATGGATGGGTCATGGTGGAGAGTTCTGACAAATGTGGTCCACTGAAGAAGGGAATGGCAAACCACTTCAGCATTCTTGCCTTAAGAACCTCATGAACAATATGAAAAGGCAAAAAGATAGGACAGTGAAAGATGAACTCCCCAGGACAGTAGGTGCTCAATATGCTACTGGAGATCAGTGGAGAAATAACTCCAGAAAGAATGAAGAGAGAGAACCAAAGTAAAACACCACCCAGTTGTGGATGTGACTGGTGATCAAAGCAAAGTCCAATGCTGTCAAGAACAATACTGCATAGGAACCTGAATGTTAGGTCCATGAATCAAGGTGTATTGGAAGTGGCTGAACAGGAGATGCCAAGAGTGAATATTGACATTTTAGGAATCAGTGAACTAAAATGGACTGGAATGGGCAAATTTAACTCAGATGACCATTATATCTACCACTGTGGGCAAGAATCCCTTAGAAGAAATGAAGTAGGCCTCATAGTTAACAAAATAGTCTAAAATGCAGTACTTGGTCCAGTCTCAAAAGCAACAGAATGATCTCTGTTCGTTTCCCAGGCAAAACATTCAGTATCACAGTAATCCAAGTCTATGACTCAACCAGTAACGCTGAAGAAGGTGAAGTTGAATAGTTTTATGAAGACAAACAAGACCTTCTAGAAGTAACACCCCAAAAAGATGTCCTTTTCATCATAGGGGACTGGAATACAAAAGTAAGAAATCAAGAGATACCTGTAGTAACAGGCAAATTTGGCCATGGTGTACAAAATGAAGCAGGTCAAAAGCTAACAGAGTTTTGTCAAGAGAATGCAGTGGTCATAGCAAACACCTACAAGAGTCTTCCTACAAGAGAAGACTCTACACATGGACATCACCAGATGGTCAATACCAAAATCAGATTGATTATATTCTTTGCAGCCAAAGATGGAGAAGCTCTATACAGTCAGCCAAAACAAGACCAGGAGCTGACTGGGGTTCAGGTCATGAACCCTTTATTGCAAAATTCAAACTTAAATTGAAGAAAGAAAGGAAAACCACTAGACCATTCAGGTATGACCTAAACCAAATCCCTTATGGTTATACAGTGGAAGTGACAAGTAGATTCAAGGGATTAGATTTGATAGAGTGCCTGAAGAACTATGGACATAGGTTCATGACATTGTAAAGGAGGAAGTGATCAAGACCATCCCCAGTAAAAAGAAATGCAAAAAGGCAAAATGTTTTTCTGAGGAGGGCTTACAAATACCTGAAAAAAGAAGAGAAGTGAAAGGCAAAGTAGAAAAGGAAAGATATAACAATTTGAATGCAGAGTTCCAAAGAATAGTAAGGAGAGTTAAGAAAGCCTTCCTCAGTGATCTATGAGAAGAAATAGAGGAAAACAACAGAATGTTTTCTAAAGACTAGAGATCTCTTCAAGGAAATTAGAGATACCAAGGGAATATTTCATGCAAAGATGGGAACAAAAAGGGCAGAAATTGTATAGACCTTAGAGAAGCAAACAATATTAAGAAGAGGTGGCAAGAATACACAGAATTATATAAAAAAGATGTTCATGACCCAGATAACCATGATGGTGCGATCACTGGACTAGAACCAGACATCCTGAGTGGGAAGTCAAGTGGGCCTTAGGAATCATCAATACAAACAAAGCTAGTGGAGGTGATGAAATTCCAGTTGAGCTATTTCAAATCCTAAAAGATAATACTGTGAAAGTACTGCACTCAATATGCCAGCAAATTTGAAAAACTCAGCAGTGGCCAGGGAACTGGAATAGGTCAGTTTTCATTCCAATCCCAAAGAAAAGCAATGCCAAATAATGTTCAAACTACTGCACAATTGCACTCATCTCACACACTAGCAAAGTAATGCTTAAAATTCTCCAAGCCAGGCTTCAACAGTACATGAACCATGAACGTCCAGATGTTCAAGTTGGATTTAGAAAATGCAAAGGAACCAGAGATCAAATTGCCAACATTGGCTGAATCACTGAAAAAGTAAGAGAGTTCCAGAAAAATATCTACTTCTGCTTTATTGACTACACCAAAGCCTTTGACTGTGTGGATCATAACAACCTGTGGAAAATTCTGAAAGAGATGGGAATACCAGACCACCTGACCTGCCTCCTGAGAAATCTGTATGCAGGTCATGAAGCAACAATTAGAACTGGACAACAACAGACTGGTTCCAAATAGGGAAAGGAGTACTCCAAGGCTGTATATTGTCACCTGCTTATTTAACTTATATGCAGAGTACCTCATGAGAAATCCAGGCTGGATGAAGCACAAGCTGAAATCAAGATGTCCAGGAGAAATATCCATAACCTCAGATACGCAGATGACACCACCCTTTGGCAGAAAGCAAAGAGGAAGTGAAGAGCCTCTTGATGAAAGTGAAAGAGGAGAATGAGAAAGCTGCCTTAAAAATTCAACAGTCAAAAAATGAAGATCATGGCATCTGGTCCCATCACTTCATGGCAAATAGATGGGGAAACAATGGAAACAGTGAGAGACTTTGTTTTGGGGGGCTCCAAAATCACTGTAGATGGTGACTGCAGCCATGAAATTAAAAGACGCTTGCTCCTTGGAAGAAAAGCTATGACCACTTTAGACAATATATTAAAAAGCAGAGACATTACTTTGTCAACAAAGGTCCATCTAGTCAAAGCTATGGTTTTTCCAGTAGTCGTGTATGGATGTGAAAGTTGGACTATTTGGAAAGCTGAACGCCAAAGAATTGATGTTTTTGAACTGTGATGTTGGAATGAGAGTACCTTGGACTGCAAGGAGGTCCAACCAGTCCATCCTAAAGGAGATCAGTCCTGAATATTGACGGGAAGGACTGTTGCTGAAGCTGAAACTCCAAAACTTTGACTACCTGATGCAAAGAGCTGACTCATTTGAAAAGACCTTAATGCAGGGAAAGATTGAAGTCAGGAGAAGAAGGGGACAACAGAGTATGAGATGGTTGGATGTTATCAATGACTTGATGGACATGAGTTTGAGCAAGCTCTGGGAGTTGCTGATGGACAGGGAAGTCTGGTGTGCTCTAGTCCATGGGGTTGCAAAGAGTTGGACATGACTAAATGAGTGAACTGATGAAACTCCTATAAAATAACATAGGAAAAAATCTAAATGGCCTTTGTGCATTGCCATGACTTTTAAATACAACAACAATACAGTCTATCAAAAAATGTAAGAAATAGGACTTAACTAAAATTTAAAATGTATACTTTATGAAAGACATTGGCAAGAAAGTGATAAGACAAACCATAGACTGGGAAGAAATATTTGCAAAGACACAACTGATAAAGCTTTCCAATGTGGCACTTGTGGTCAATAACCTGTCTGCCCATGTAGGAGACATAAGAGACATGGGTGATCCCTGGGTCAGGTAGATCTCTGGTGAAGGGAACGGCAACCCACTTAAACACTCTTGTCTGGAGAATCTCATGGACGGAGCAGCCTGGCAGGCTATGGTCAACTGGGTTGCGAAGAGTCAGACACGACTAAAGCGACTTAGCACACACACCTAATAAAGAGCTCTTAAAACCCAACCTAACAACCCAACCAGAAAATGGACAAAATATCTGAACAGCACCTTCACCTACAAAGATAAACAGAGAGCAAATAAGTATAATAAAAGAAATCTGGCATCATATTCAACAGAGAATTGCAAATTAAACAAAAATTAGACACCACTATACATCTGTTGGTCTTCCCTAGTGGCTTAGATGATAAAGGATCTGCCTGGAATTCAGGAGACCTGGCTTCAGTTCCTAGGTTGGAAAGACCCCCTAACAAAGGGAATGGCTACCCATTCCAGTATTCTTGCCTGGAGAATCCCATGGACAGAGGAGCCAGGCAGGCTACAGTCCACGAGATCCCAAAGAACTGGACATGACTGAGGGACTAAGCACATAAACATATTAGGATTTTGAAAATCCAATACATTAACAACATCAAATGCTAGTAAGGATATGGAGCAAGAGGAACTCTTATTCATTGTTGGTGGGGATGAAAAATGGTACAGCCAATACAGTTTTTCTATGTTTGGCAGAATTTGCCTGTGAAGCCATCTGATCTTGGACTTTTGTTTGTAGAGAGTTCCATTTTTTTGTCAGATTCTATTTTACTTCTAGTGACTGGTATGTTTAAATTTTCTCTTTTTCAAGGTCCTAATGTATCGCACAGGGAACTATATTCAATACCTTATGATAAATCATAACAGAAAATATAAAAAGACTGTATACATATGTGTAGCTGAATCACTTTAGTGTACAGCAGAAATTAACACAAGACTGTAACTCAACTATACTTGAAAAAAATAAATTTAAAAATGGTATAGCCACTTCAGAAAACAGTGTGCAACCACTTATAAAACTAAACATACTCTTGTTATATGATCCAGCAACCATCCATATTCCTTGGTATTTACCCATATGAGTTAAAAACTTATGTCCACAAAAAACCTGAATACTAATTATTATAGCAGAATTATTTATAACTGTCAAAACTGGAAAGCAGCCATCATGTCCTTCAGTATTTGAACTGATAAACTGTCATGCATACAGACAATGGAATATTATTTATTGCTAAAATAAATGACTTATCCAGCCACAAAAAGACAATTTTACTGTTTAGTCTCAACGTCACGTCCAACTCTTTTGCAACCCTATGGACTATAGGCTGCCAGGCTCCTCTGTCCATGAGATTTCCCAGGCATGAATACTAGGGTGCATTGCCATCTCCTTCCCCAGGGGATCTCAGAGATCAAGCGCAAATCTCCTGTACTGTCAGGAGGATCCTCTACCACTGAGCCACCTGGGAAGTCCACAGAAAGAAATGGAAGAGCCTTAAATACATATTACCAAGTGAAAGAAGACAGTATAAAAAAGTCATACAGTATAATTCCAACCATATAACACCCCGGAAAAGGCAAAACCATGAAGACAGAAAAAAGAACAATGGTTGTCAGAGGTCAAGGGGAGTGAGGGACAAACAGGCAGCGAGTGGAGGATTCTTAGGACAATGTAACTATTCTGTGTGATGCTCTACTGGTGGAGATGTGTCATAGATTTGCCCAAATGCATAGGGTGTGCAACACTAAGTTTTAAGTCTAAATATGAAGAATGGATTTCGGGGTGGTAGATGTATTAATGTAGGTCCATCAGTTGTTGACAAACGTACCATTCTGGTGAGGGAATACTGATAGTGGGGGAGGGTGTGGAGCTGTGTGGAGACAGGAAGTGGTGCGGGTATAAAGGAATTTTCTGTATTTTCCATTCAATTCTGATTGAACCTAAAATCGCTCTAAAAACAAAGTATATTAAAAAAACACACATCAAAAACAAATTTTTTTTTTAATATAAAATCATTGTTGCTTTCAAACTAATCACCAGATACTTGGCTTTGTTTCTGAGTTCCTTTCGTTCAGTGTTCTTTAACAGTCCTCTAAACAACTGACTATTTCATTTGCATTAGAGTGCATCATATGAACTCGCTATTTCTTATCATCCAAAGTTGTCAAATACTGGCAATTTCAACTAACTCAAATTAAGTTAAAAAGAAGGAAAACATGTAAAAAGCTAGTGCCTAACTTGTAAAAAGCAAGTTTATTAAAGGGCTTCCCTGTGGTTCAGATGGTAAAGAACCTGCCTGCCAGTGAAGGAGACGCAAGAGACGAAGTTTTGATCCCTGGGTTGGGAAGAGTCTCTGAAGAAGGACATGGCAACCCACTCGAGTATTCTTGCCTTGGGAATCCCATGGACAGAGGAACTTGGTGGGCTACGGTCCATGGGGTCTCAAAGAGCTGGGCACGACTGAGCACAGCACACACAAGTTTATTAAACATTATTTCTTTAACGCTTGCACGTGATTTGAGTCAGAATAAAGAAATCATCTGGGCATTAATCAAGATATGGCCTATGAAAAAATATTTTCTAGGGTCATAGGAAATTGGGTCCTCATACCTTATATATAAGATGGATTAATTGTTTTTCTGGCCACAAGCAATATCTGCTCAACAACAGGAAATAAAGGATATATAATCTTTTAACCAACAAATTAAATAAATAAGAAATTATAAAGAAATGCAATGCAAGCTCAATTTTTATCCAATTTTCACTCTTACTCTCCCCTAGGCTCAAAGATACAGGAAAATAAACCTCCAAATTAGGCTTATATAGAAATATTCTTCTGGTTTAATCTGTGTGAATTTGCAAGGTTCCCAATGCTGCTAAATTTTGTCATTTAAAAAAACAGAATAAATAAAAACAAAAAGTATTGATTTCAATTTATCAACTTTGTAGAAACGTCATGTGGCCTCAAGTTTTTATGAATCATCAGCATTTGTCTAAGGGCTATCTTGAAGTCAAGCAATTAAATTCTCCCTCCTGCTTTTGCTATTTGTGTCACCTTACTCCAAGTCTCAAGTTCCTCATCAAAAACTGAGGATAGCAATAGTACCTATCTCACAAGGTTACAATGTGGAGTAAATGAGATGATGTTTAAAAACAAAAATGGACTGAAGATTATTTACCAAAGAGAGAAATGCTATAATACATCATGCTGTTATTTAGTTGCTCAGTTGTGTCTGACTCTCTCCGACCCCATGGACTGTAGCCCACAGGCTCTTCTGTCCATGGGGATTCTCCAGACAAGAATACTTGAGTGTTCTCCAGAAGAATACCACTTCTCCAGGAGATCGTCCCAACCTAGGGATCAAAATCAGGTCTCCTGCATTGAAGGCAGATTCTTTACTGTCTGAGCCACCAGGGAAGAAACATAATGTGTGTGATGTATGTGAAGTTGCTCAGTCATGTCCGACTCTTTGCGACCCCATGGACTGTAGCCCACCAGGCCCCTCCATCCATGGGATTCCCCAGGCCAAGAATACTGGAGTGGGTTGTCATTTCCTCCTCCAGGAGATCTTCCCCACCCAGGGATTGAACCCGGGTCTCCGGCGTTGTAGACAGGCGCTTTACCATCTGAGCTACCAGGGAAGTCATAGACTTCAATATGACTAAATATTTAAAGACTAGTTTACAAAATTATTTTTAAAAGAATCAACTTAATTTTTACTTTAAGGATCAGATTTTATTTTATTTTTTGCCACTTCGTTTTTTTTTTCTTCTGGGTTAATTGCTTTTATTATCCCCATTTTACATTCAAAGAAATTGCAAATTAGTGCCTCAGCAACCACTTCATTTTTTAACTGGAGGATATTTTGTGGTTTTCTGTCATACATCGACAAGAATCAGTCATAGGTATTACCCATGTCCCCTCCGTCCCAAACTCCCTGCCATCTACCCTTCTAGATTGTCACAGAGCACCTGTTGGAGTACCCCAGTCATACTGCAACTTCTCACTGGCTATCTATTTTACATATGGTATTGTAAACTTCCATGTTAATTTCTCCCTACATCTCATCCTCTCCTGCCTCCCCTCCCGCTATGTCCTTAGGTCTGTTTTCTATATCTGTTTCTCCATTGCTGCCCTGAAAATAAATTCATCAGTACCATCTTTCTAGATTCCATATATATGCATTAGTATACAATATCTATATTTCTCTTCCTATTTACTTCATGCTGTATAATAGGCTCTCGGTTCATCCACGTCATTAGATCTGACTCAAATGTATTCCTTTTTATGGCTGAGTGGTATTCCATTGTGTGTATGTACCATAGCTTCTTTATCCATTCATCTGTCAATGGACATCTAGATTGCTTCCATGTTCTAGCTAACCTAAATAGTGCTGCAATGAACATTAGGGTACTTGTGTCTTTTTCAGTTTTGGTTTCCTCAGGGTATATGGCTAGTAGTGGGGTTGGGTTGGATCCCTGGATCAAGAAGATCCCCTAGAGGAGGGAATGGCAACCTACCTCTAGTGTTCTTGCCTGGAGAATCCCATGAACAGAGGAGCCTGGCAGGCTACAGTCCATGGGGTTGCAAAGTGTTGGACATGACTAAAGTGACTTAGCCCAGCACAGGGCTACAGATACTTTATAACACAAACTATGCTATATTCCATTACATTTATTAGTTTGAAGGGTATATGTGTTTCAAAAAGTGATTTTAGCTACTTGATATATTGATTTAAACCCCATCAATGCTCTTTTAATTAATTTGAGACAAGACCAAATATATTTCATTTTACAACTGGCAGGAGTTATAAATCAATATTATAATGGCAACGATCTACATGAAACAGGTTAGTCCAAACGGCATTCTGCTAAATAAAGAGCTAAATCACCCACTTAATTTTTTATGAAAGCAACTAAGACAGTTAAAGGAAAACTGAGTTTGAACCTCAGAAATGGCCAACAAGTTTATATGTTATGTTCATTGAATACATTCTTTATAGCTTTAAATAAAGACATAATCTTCCTGCAGGAAGTATAGAAACAGGAAGGACCTAGAAGAAGCAGAAAAGATTAAGAAGGGGGAAAAATACTCAGAAGAATAATACAAAAAAGGTCCTAACAACCCATATAATCATGATGGTGTGATCAATCACCTAGAGCTAGACATCCTAGAGTGTGAAGTCAAGTGGGCCTTAGAAAGCATCACTATGAACAAAGCTAGTGGAGGTGATGGAATTCCATCTGAGCTATTTCAAATCCTAAAAGATGCTGTTGTGAAAGTGCTGCACTCAATATGCCAGCACATTAGGAAAACTCAGCAGTGGCCACAGGACTGGAAAGGGTCAGGTTGCTTTCCAATCCCAAAGAAGGGCAATGCCAAGGAATGTTCCAACTAATTATTGTAGTGCGGCAGTTAGTGTCTAAAATGTACTCTATGGTTCTGACATAGTTACTGTTTTTCACCCAAAGTTCCCAGTCTACAGATTAGGAGTAATTTGTATTATGATTCATGAACTGTATAAAGACATTGACTACTCTTCTAAATTGATTTTTCACTGAAGTATAGTTGAATTACAATATTGTGTTATATACTCCTGTACAGCAAAGTGAATCATTATACACACACATATATACATACATGCATTCTTTTTTGCATTCTTTTCTATTGTGGTTTACCACAGGATATTAAATATTCCCTGTGTTATACAGTAGGACTTTGTTTATCCATTCTATATATACCAGTTTGCATCTTCTAATCCCAAACTCCCACTCCTACACTCTCCCACTCACCTCCTCCTTGGCAACCACCAATCTATTCTCTGCATCTCAGATTTTGTTTATGTTTCACAGATGGGTTCATTTGAAAACACTGACCATTTTTATTTAGAAAGTAAAAGCTAAGATGTTTTTTAGGCTGGTGTGGGATATTCTGCTGTACAACCAAAAGGTATTGATCTTTACAATGCATTTAATAATGATTAAAATATAACTTGTTGCCTGTTACTTAACATTCTACAGAATAGTCAATTCTGAAGTCATAAATATCTAACATAACACTTCAAATTATTCCCCAGCCTTGGCTGTATTAAAGATAAATTGATGAAAAATATTCTGATCCACTTAAATGAGTCTGGCATAGTATTCAGATTGAACCTACTAAATGTCTTAAAGAGGTGAGGAATATTTGAACAGTTCTACTTTTGTTTTTTGACTAGGGAAAACAACTAAAAAGTAAAAAGTGGGATTATGAGATTTTTTTTTGGAGGAAATAAACATGTTTTATGTTTTAGTAAATCAATATGATGGCCCCATTGGCTATAAGTTCATATACTTGATATGTGAAAACTCTGAGGGAATGGGTGCCAGGAAAACCTCAATTGTAACAGATGAGTTAGTGGAATCTCAGTGATGATAACTCTGAAGTTAAAAATTCATGGGGGGCTTACTTATACCTGCCTTCCCCCATCCCCCATATTGCAAAAATTACCTTCAGGAGCTCAACCAAGATTCCTATTCTAAATACTGGAGAAAAATCCCCTCTTGCTTCTGGCAAAGGGAGGGGTGAGCCATCTTGAAATAAGTCAGCGCACTATGTTCTTCCTAAATAGCATGGCATCAGGAGAAATTAACTAACCACAGCCTAAACTACTCGGGTTTTATCACAGCCTAACTGATCTGGGAAAGGAAATACCCAACTCTAGTTTCACTCAAGCTAACCTATCCCCTTGTCCCACACCTAAGGATAAGGGGAAAACGGAGAAATATTTTTGAAGTTCACAGGCCAGAAGCATAGACTCACTGAAAGACTGAGAGCTAATACAAAGACTATGGAATTCTTCCCCTTCCCCCACACTTCCAAACCATATCACCAAAGGCTTATTTATAACGGCTCCTTATACACAGTACATTGAATCTTGCTGTTAAAAAAAAAAAATTATTAGGCATACCAAAAAGCTGAAAATACAACTTGAAGAGACAGAACAGCATCAGAATCAGATATGGCAGGAATGTTGGAATTATATACCAAAATTTTTAAAACATACATGATTAATATGTTAAGGCCCTCAGAGATAAAGTAGACAGTGATAGAATAAAAAACAAAGAGATATTAGCTTTGAAAATTCCCTGAGTATACAAACCAGATTAGTCATACAAACAAAGCTTAATTTAGCTTATTTTGCAAGGCTAACTTGACCTGGGTTGTTTCTCTCTTATACCTCTGGAAATCATAAGAAAAACTTCAACTCTTTCCCACAATTGAAATGAAGGAACCACTAACCTATTTCCTATTGTGATCACTTAAGGAAATTCTATAACTAATCACAATGAAGGATAGTTTCTGCCTTCTCAGTGTACATGCTGCTTTATAATATGCCCCTGAGCCTCATTTCATGTTCAGTTTGAATGATTCCAGCCCGTGAACTGTTTTTGGTGTCTACAAAGTAAACTTTCACTAATTATCTACTTTGGTGATTCATCAGTTTTGCCTCTTCTATTTTTGACCTCTGACAACAGCATGCAAGAAGAGAATGGCAATGAAGCAAAGAGATAGAAATCCTAAAGAAAAAAACACATTAGAGATTTAAAAAAATTGTAATAGAAATAAAGTCCTTGACAGACAGGCTTATTAGTAGACTGAAAATAGTTGAGGGAGAAAAAATCTCTAAGCTAGAGTATGTATCAATAGAATCCTCAAAACCAGAAAAATAAAAAGAATGACAACTTAAACAGAACAGAATACGCAAAGATCATGAGAAAACTATCAAAAGGTGTAACATACACATAATATGAATAACAAAGAGAGAGAGGGACTGAAGAAATATTTAAAACAGTAATTATAGAGAATTTCCTCCAAATAAATATTAGACACCAAACCACAGACTCAGGAAAATCAAAGAACATCAAACAGTATAAAAGCCCTTCCCTCACCAAAAATTCTACAGGCATATTATTTTTAAATTACAGAAAATTAAAGATAAAGACAAAATTCTGAAAGAAGTCAGAGAAAAAAACACACCATACATATACAGAAAAAAAAAAAAGAATTACATCCAATTCTCAGAAACCATATAAGCAAAAAAGAGAACAGAGTGAAATATTTAAAGCATTGAGAGAAAAAACTCATCAACTTAAAGTCTGTACCCTTCAAATTTATCCATTCAGAGTGAAGAAGAAATAAAGATTTTCTCATACAAAGAAAAATTGAGGGAATTCCTTGCCAGTAGAACTGCTTCATAAGAAATGTTAAAAGAAGTTCTTTAGAAAGAAGGAAAATAATATAGGTCAGAAACTTGGCTCTAAATAAACAAAAGAAGAATACAGAGAAAGGAATCAGCGAAGGCAAAATAAAATTCTTCCTTTATTCTTATGCTTAATTGACCTAACCTATACCAGTTTGTTCAAAATCATAATAGCAACAATGCATTCAATTATGCATGTTTATATATATATATATTTATATAATGTATATGATATATATATCAGTCCAGTTCAGTCGCTCAGATATGTCCAGCTCTTTGAGACCCCATGGACTGCAGCATACCAGGCTTCCCTGTCCATCACCAACTCCCAGAGTTTACTCAAGCTCGTGTACATTGAGTCAGTGATGCCATCCAACCATCTCATCTTCTGTCATCCCCTTCTCCTCTCATCTTCAATCTTTCCCAGCATCAGGGCCTTTTCAAAAGTGTCAGCTCTTACATGAGGTGGCCAGTATTGGAGTTTCAGCTTCAACATCAGTCCTTCCAATGAATATTCAGGACTGATCTCCTTGCAGTCCAAGGGACCCTCAAGAGTCTTCTCCAACACCATAGTTCAAAAGCAAGAATTCTTCGGTGCTCAGCTTTCTTTATAATCCAACTCTCACATCCATACATGACTGCTGGAAAAAACATAGCCTTGACTAGACCTTTTCGGCAAAGTAATGTTTCTGCTTTTTAATATGCTGTCTAGGTTGGTCATAACTTTTCTTCCAAGGAGCAAGCATCTTTTAATTTCATGGCTGCAGTCACCATTTGCAGTGATTTGGAGCCCCCCAAAATAAAGTCAGCCATTGTTTCCCAATCTATTTGCTATGAAGTAATGGGAACAGATCCCATGATCTTAGTTTTCTGAATGTTGAGTTTTAAGCCAAATTTTCCACTCTCCTCTTTCACTTTCATCAAGAGGCTCTTTCGTTCTTCTTCACTTTCTGCGATAAAGGTGGTGTAATCTGCATATCTGAGGTTATTGATATTTCTAATGGCAATCTTGATTCCAGCTTGTGCTTCTTCCAGCCCAGCATTTCTCATGATGTACTCTGTGTATAAGTTAAATAAGTAGGGTGACAATATACAGCCTTGATGTACTCCTTTTCCTATTTGGAACCAGTCTGCTGTTCCATGTCCAGTTCTGTTGCTTACTGACCTGCATACAGATTTCTCAAAAGGCAGGTCAGGTGGTCTGGTATTCCCATCTCTTTCAGAATTTTCCACAGTTTATTGTGATCCACATAGTCAAAGGCTTTGGAACAGTCAATAAAGCAGAAATAGACATTTTTTCTGGAACTCTCTTGCTTTTTTGATGATCCAACAGATGTTGGCAATTTGATCTCTGTTTCCTCTGGTATTTTCTAAAACCAGCTTGAACATCTGGAAGTTCTCGCTTCATGTACTGTTGAATCCTGGCTTGGAGTATTTTAAACATTACTTTACTAGTGTGTGAGATGAGTGCAACTGTGTGGTAGTTTGAGCATTCTTTGGCATTTCCTTTCTTTGGGATTGGAATGAAAACTGACCTTTTCCAGTCCTGTGGCCACTGCTGAGTTTCCCAAATTTGCTGGCATATTGAGTGTAGCACTTTCACAGCAAGCACGAGGTACATACATTGGGAAGGAAGATACAAAACTGTCACTGTTTGTAAATGACATGATCATCTACACAGAAAATCTGAAAGAACTGACCCCCAAAATCCTCCTGAAATTAATAAGCAATTAGAGCAAGGTTGTTCTGTGAGCCCGCCAAGCATCACCATGTGGTAGTAGAGTTTTTCCCAGGAAAGGTGTTGTTTTTGTTTTGTTTTTTCTCTCTCTGGTGATCTCATGGTTTGTGTTGCTTTCTCACATCAGCTCCCTTACCCTAATGACGATGCAGCTCGCGCTTCCCTGCCCAGCCCCCAATTGCTAACCGTGGTGTACACGGTTAGGTTCGTATTTTGTGGGTTTTTTTCCTCCCAGTTATGTTGCTCTCTGAGATTCTAAAACTCCCGACAGACAAGCCTGTGAGAGGGTTTCCTACTGTGTGGAAACTTCTCCTCGTTCATGACTCCCTCTTCACGATGGGTCTATGTCCCTAAATCTTTCATTTCTGATTTTGTCTTTTATATTTTTTCCTCTGAAAACAAACAGTCAAAGCTAGTGGAGGTGATGGAATTCCAGTTGAGCTATTTCAAATCCTGAAAGATGATGCTGTGAAAGTGTGTCACTCAATATGCCAGCAAATTTGGAAAGGTCAGCAGTGGCCACAGGACTGGAAAAGGTCTGTTTTCATTTCAATCCCAAAGAAACGCAATGCCAAAGAATGCTCAAACTACCACACAATTGCAGTCATCTCACACGCTAGCAAAGTAATGCTCAAAATTCTCCAAGCCAGGCTTCAACAGTATGTGAACTTCCAGATGTTCAAGTTGGATTTAGAAAAGGCAGAGGAACCAGAGATCAAATTGCCAACATCCGCTGGATAATTGAAAAAGCAAGAGAGTTCCACAAAAATATCTACTTCTGCTTTATTGACTATGCAAAGCCTTTGACTGTGTGGATCACAAGAAAGCATGTAAAATTCTTAAAGAGATGGGAATACCAGACCACCTGACCTGCATCCTGAGAAATCTGTATGTAGGTCAAGAAGCAACAGCTAGAATTGGACATGTAACAACAGACTGGTTCCAAATAGGGAAAGGAGTACTTCAAGGCTGTACATTGTCACCCTGCTTATTTAACTTACATGCAGAGTACATTATGTGAAATGTCAGGCTGGATGAAGCACAAGCTGGAATCAAGATTGCTGGGAGAAATATCCATAACCTCAGATACAGAGTTGAAAGCACCCTTATGGCAGAAAGTGAAGCGGAAGTAAAGAGGCTCTTGATGAAAGTGAAGGACGAGAGTGAAAAAGTTGATTTAAAACTCAACATTAAAAAAATGAAGATCATGGCATCTGGTCCCATCACTTCATGGCAAATAGATGAGGAACCAGTAGAAACAGTGGTAGACTTTATTTTCTTGGGTTCCAAAATCACTGTAGATGGTGACTGCAGCCATGAAATTAAAAGATGCTTGCTCTCTGAAAGAAAAGTTATGACCAACCTAGACAGCATATTAAAATGCAGAGACATTACTTTGCCAACAAACGTCCGTCTAGTCAAAGCTTTGTTTTTTCCAGTAGTCATGTATGAATGTGAGTTAGACCAGAAAGGAAGCTGATTGCCAAAGATTTTATGGTTTTGAACTGTGGTGTTGGAGAAGACTCTTGAGAGTCCCTTGAATTGCATGGAAATCCAACCAGTCAATCTGAAAGGAAATCAGTCCTGAATATTCATTGAAAGGACTGATATTGTAGCTAAAACTCCAATACTTTGGCCACTTGACTTGAAGAACTGACTCCTTGGAAAAGATCTGATGCTGGGAAAGATTCAAGGCAGGAGGAGAAGGGGATGACATCACCAACTTGATGGACATGAGTCTGAGCAAGCTCTGGGAGTTGGTGATGGACAGGGAAGCCTGGCATGCTGCAGTCCATGGGGCTGCAAATAATCAGACAAGATTGAGGGACTGAACTGAACTGAAGAGCAAGGTTGTAGGTTACAAGGTTAATATACATAGGGCAATTGCTTTTCTACATATCAACAAAAAACAGGTGAAATTTCAAATTAAAAACACAGTACTGAAGATGGCGGAGGAATAGGAAGGGAAGACCACTTTCTCCCTCACAAATTCCTCAAAAGATCATTTCAACGCGGAGCAAACTCCACAAAACAACCTCTGAATGCAGGCAGAGGACATCAGGCAACCAAAAAAGCAGATCATTGTCTTCAAAACCAGGTAGGAAAAAATATAAAAGACGAGAAAAGAGACAAAGGAGGTGGGGAGGGAGCTCCGTCCCGGGAAGGGAAGCCCGTCCCGGGAAGGGAATTCTAAGAAGAGAGGTTTCCAAACACAAGGAAACACTCTCCCTGCCGAGTCTAAGGCGAGCCTTGGAAACACAGAGGGCAACATAACAGGAAGGAAAAACGAATAAATAATTAAAACCAACAGATTACGAGCCCAACAGTAACTCCCCCAGCGGAAAAGCCGCGCAGACGCCTGCAGCCGCCGCTAGCAAGTGGGGGCAGGGCAGGGAAGCGCGGGAGCCGCGGGCTGCCGCGCTCGGTAAGAAGCGGGCAGAAACGCCCCACGCGTAACCAGAGCGAACGAACTTGGGCGAGCAAACCAGGCTGGGGGATAGCTACCACGCGAAAAGCGCGAACATAAGACCCCGCCAGGACCGCACATAGAACAAAGGACTGAACGGAAATAGCCGGCTGCAGACCATCCCCCGCCGGGGACAGGCAGCCAGAGCTGTAAGGGCTGGAAAGGGGCAATCGCAGCCCCGGAGAGACTACCTGAAAAGCGGGAGGCAGTCTTCTTTGCTGAGACTTCAGGGGATGCAGGACAGTCACCACCCGCCTCACAAGGAGCGCCAGCAGTACACCCAGAAAACTGAGCAGTAGAAACAGAGAAGGGGACAAGTCCCGGCGACCGCGCCGCCAAGCTCCCGCGCTCGCCAAGCTCCCGAGCTGCTCGGACCCGGGAGCGGCGCAGAGCGCAGTCCCAAACAAGTTTGTGCCTCTGAGGGTTACCTGGGCGCCAAAACCGAGCGGCTTGGACCGGGGAGGTGCGCGAAGCCTGGGGCCGGCCTCGGAGGGTTCCTGGCTGAGCTCCGTGGAGCCGGAGCGGTTTGTGCGTCGTGGGGGGAGACAGGTCCAGCGGGGTTGAGACGCTGTGTGCCCACGACAGTGCTATTTGTTTGCAGCATCCCCCCCTCCCCACTGCGCGACTGAACTAGTGAGCCTAATAAAAAAAAAAAAAAAAAAAAGGGTCCACCACCGCCCCCATGTGTCAGGACGGAATTCAGACCCTGAAGAGACCAGCAAACAGAAGCTAAACAGAGGGAAACGCCTTGGAAGTGACCAACACGGCCCACAACATCAGAGAAGGCCCAGATATATCTTCACAATTTTTACAATCATTCCTTTTTTTTTTTTTTTTGTTTTTTGCTTTCTTTTTTTTTTCTCTCAAACTTTTTTTTAACTGTTAAGTCTCCTATTTCTCTACTTTATATTTCTATAACTATTACTTTTCAAAAAAAAA